>NC_137770.1:50655877-51007970 GCF_963455305.1 Plecotus auritus | reverse complement strand
GACCTCCTGGTTCATAGGTTGTCCCTCAACCACTGAGCCACACCGGCCAGGCTCCATTGATTTTTTTTTTTTTAGAGAGAGTGGAAAGGAAGGGGAAAGACAGAGAGAGAGAGAGACAGTGATGTGAGAGATACATTGATTGGTTGTCTCTCAGACCCACCCTGAATAGGGCTGGGTATCAGACTAGGAATTAATCCTACTTGGAGGTACGTGACCTTGACCAGAATCAAACCTGGGACCCTTCAGTCTGCAGGCCGATGCTCTATCCACTGAGCAAAACTGGCTAGCGCAGAAACCCTTTCTTCTTCTTTTTTTTTAATTTTTTAATTTCTTTATTGATTAAGGTATTACATATGTGTCCTTATTCTCCCATTACCCCCACCTCCCATTCATGCCCCTACCCCCCTGTTGTCTGTGTCCATTGATTAGGCTTATATGCATGCATATAAGTCCTTTGGTTGATCTCTCCCCTTACCCCCACCCTCCCCCTACCTTCCCTGAGGTTTGATGTTCTGATTGATGTTTCTCTGTCTCTGGATCTATTTTTGTTCATCAGTTTATGTTGTTCATTATATTCCACAAATGAGTGAGATCATGTGATATTTATCTTTCTTTGCCTGGCTTATTTCACTTAGCATAATGCTCTCCATTGAAGCAGTCATCAAAAAGCTTCCAGCAAACAAAAGCCCGGGGCCAGACGGCTTCACAGGGGAGTTTTACCAAACATTCAAGGAAGAACTAAAACCTATCCTCCTCAGACTATTTCAAAAAATTCAAGAGGAAGGAACACTTCCAAGCTCATTCTATGAAGCCAGCATCACCCTAATACCAAAACCAGATAAAGACAACACAATGAAAGAGAATTACAGGCCAATATCCCTCATGAACATAGATGCCAAAATCCTCAACAAAATTTTAGCAAATCGGATCCAGCACTACATCAGAAAGATCATACACCATGACCAAGTAGGATTTATCCCAGGAATGCAAGGGTGGTACAATATCCACAAATCAATAAACGTGATACATCACATAAACAAATTGAGAGATAAAAATCACATAGTCATATCAATTGATCCAGAAAAAGCATTTGACAAAATCCAACACCCTTTCTTGATAAAAACTCTCAACAAGGTGGGAATAGAAGGATCATACCTCAACATAATAAAAGCTATATATGATAAACCCACAGCTAACATCATACTCAATGGTCAAAAACTAAAACCATTTCCCCTAAGAACAGGAACAATACAGGGATGCCCACTCTCACCACTCCTGTTCAACATAGTACTGGAAGTATTAGCCATTGCAATTAGACAAGAAGAAGAAATAAAAGGCATCTAAATTGGAAAAGAAGAAGTAAAGCTGTCCTTATTTGCAGATGACATGATATTGTACATAAAAATCCCAAAAGACGCCATCAAAAAACTAATAGACTTAATAAATGAATTCGGCAATGTAGCAGGATACAAAATTAACGCCAAGAAATCTATGGCATTTCTATACACCAATAGTGCACTTACAGAAAGAGAGACTAAAAAAGCAATCCCATTTACCATCGCACCAAAAAAATTAAGATACCTAGGAATAAACTTAACTAAGGAGGTAAAAAACCTATATGCGGAAAACTACACGACACTGAAAAAAGAGATAGAGGAAGACATAAACAGATGGAAGAACATACCATGTTCATGGATTGGGAGAATCAACATCATTAAAATGTCTATACTACCCAAAACAATCTATAGATTCAATGCACTCCCCATTAAAATACCAATAGCATATTTCACAGACCTAGAAAGAACTCTCCAAAAATTCATCTGGAATAAAAAAAGACCCCGAATAGCTACAGCAATCCTGAGAAAGAAGAACAAAGTAGGTAGGATCTCAATACCAGATTTCAAGCTATATTACAAAGCCACTGTTATCAAAACTGCCTGGTACTGGCACAAGAACAGACATATAGATCAATGGAATAGAATAGAAAACCCAGAAATTGACCCAAATCACTATGCTCAATTAATATTTGACAAAGGAGGCATGAACATACAATGGAGTCAAGACAGTCTCTTCAATAAATGGTGTTGGGAAAATTGGATAGATACATGCAAAAAAATGAAACTAGAACACCAACTTACACCATACACAAAAATAAACTCAAAATGGATCAAGGACTTAAACATACGACGAGAAACCATAAAAATACTAGAGGAATCCACAGCCAGAAAAATATCTGACATATGCCGAAGCAATTTCTTCACTGATACTGCTCCTAGGGCAATGGAAACTAAAGAGAAAATAAACAAATGGGACTACATCAGAATAAAAAGCTTTTGCACAGCAAAGGAGACCATCAATAAAAAAAAACAAGAAAGCCCACTGCATGGGAGAACATATTTGCCAATGATATCAACAATAAGGGTTTAATCTCCAACATTTACAGGGAACTCATGCAGCTTAACAAAAAGAAGATAAATAACCCAATCAAAAAATGGGCAACTGATCTAAATAGACACTTTTCGAATGAAGACAGAAGGAAGGCTAAGAGACATATGAACACCTGCTCAAAGTCACTAATCATCAGAGAGATGCAAATCAAAACAACAATGCGGTACCATCTCATACCTGTCAGAATGGCTATTATCAACAAGTCAACAAATGACAAGTGCTGGCAAGGATGCGGAGAAAAAGGATTCCTCGTGCACTGCTGGTGGGAATGCAGACTGGTGCAGCCACTGTGGAGAATAGTATGGAGTTTCCTCAGAAAACTAAAAATGTAACTCCCATTTGACCCAGTGATCCCACTTCTAGGAATATATCCCAAGAAACTAGAAACACGAATCAGAAAGGATATATGCACCCCTATGTTCATAGCAGCACAATTTACCATAGCTAAGATTTGGAAACAGCCTAAGTGCCCATCAGCAGATGAGTGGATTAAAAAACTGTGGTACATCTACACAATGGAATACTACGCTGCGGTAAAAAAGGAGTTCTTACCATTTGCAACAACATGGATGGAGATGGAGAGCATTTTGCTAAGTGAAATAAGCCAGTTGGAGAAAGATAAATATCACATGATCTCACTCATTTGTGGAATATAATGAACAACATAAACTGATTAACAAAAATAGATCCTTCTTTTTTTTAAACATATTTTTATTGATTTCAGAGAGGAAGGGAGGGAGAGAGAGAGAGACAGCAACATTAATGATGTGAGAGAATCATTGATTGGCTGCCTCCTGCACACCCTCCACTGGGGATTAAGCCTGCAACCCAGGCATGTGCCCTTGACCGGAATCGAACCTGGGACCCTTCAGTCCGCAGGCTAACACTCTATCCACTGAGCCAAATAGGCCAGGGCCTTTCCTCTTCTTTTAAAAAATTATTTTTCATAGAATTTTTATTAATTTTGATTTTTCAATATACAAAACAAATCTGTTACCAGATTGTAGATACAAAATAGCCATTTACATGTAATAAACATTAATATTTCAAGAAAAGCTATCCTATATAATATAAGCCTAATATGCTAAGTGTCTGACCTTTCTGACTGTTCGACCAGTTGCTATGATGCACACTGACCACCAGGGACCAGATGCTCTGATTGGTAGGTTAGCTTGCTGCTGGGGTTCGGCAGATCAGGACTGGGCGAGACAGGCCGGATATGCCCTGGAGCCCTCCCATGGTTCTTCCCCAACCCCAATCATGCACCAATGGGGTCCCTCGGCCTGGCCTGCACCCTCTCACAATCCGGGACCCCTTGGGGGATGTTGGAGAGTCAGTTTCAGCCCGATCCCCGCAGGCCAGTCCAAGGGACCCCACCCATGCATGAATTTTCTTAATAGTATTACTCCTTCAGGAATGCCGTGCCATAAATTAAAATAGAAAGGGGGTGCAATCATCATGCTACTGAGAAATCTTAATAGTAAATGGGGTCTTTGTAATGGTACTAGATTTATCATCAAAAGATTTCGACCTAACATAATCAAAGCTGCAGTATTAACAGGATCTGCGGAAGGCGAGGTTGTTCTGATTCCAAGAATTGATTTGTCCCCATCTGACACTGCCTCCCAATTAATTCGAAGACAGTTTCCTGTGATGCCAGCATTGCGGTGACTATTAATAAATCACAAGGACAAACTCTAGACAGAGTAGGAATATTCCTACCTGAACCTGTTTT
This sequence comes from Plecotus auritus, assembly GCF_963455305.1. NCBI lineage: Eukaryota > Metazoa > Chordata > Mammalia > Chiroptera > Vespertilionidae > Plecotus > Plecotus auritus. The sequence continues at coordinate 51,003,787 of NC_137770.1, read as the reverse complement.
TGGACATGGTCAGTTATATGTTGCTTTCTCTCGAGTTTGAAGAGTGTGTGATGTTAAAGTTGTAAATGCTTCATCACAGGGAAATTAGTCAAGCTCTCTGAAAGTGTTTTTACTCTTAATGTGGTATACAGGGAGATATTAGAATAAGTTTAATCAATTTATCATTGTTTTTATCAATGTTGTTATTATGTCATGTTTTTGTTGTTTTTATACCATGTCTTTGTTGTTTTTATATCATGTTATTGTTTATTTATTAATCAATTTATATATTTTCATATATGTTTTTCTAATTTTCTTTCATCTCTGATACTTTTATTATAGAGAAAGGGCGAATAGCGATATTAAAATATTCTAATTAATTTCCTTTCAATGTGCACAAATCCGTGCACCAGGCCACTAGTTTTAAATATAATAATATTACATGCAATAAAAATTAATATTTCAAGAAAAAAAAATTTTAAATGTAATAATCTTACCAAAATTGTACTAACATAGTATAATATCACAGAAGTTGTAGGAAATATTAAAAATCTGCAAATAACAGGATTATTTCTATTGTATTCTAAAATATTTTTTTCTCTGGTTCTATTTTTGTTTATCAGTTTACATTTTTCGTTATATTCCACAAATGAGTGAGATCATGTGATATTTATCTTTCTCCAACTGGCTTATTTCGCTTAGCATAATGCTCTCCAGGTCCATCCATGCTGTTGCAAATGGTAAGAGTTCCTTCTTTTTTATTTCATTGTGTAGATGTACCACATTTTTAATCCACTCATCTGCTGATGGGCACTTAGGTTGTTTCCAAATCTTAGCTATTGTAAATTATGCAGCTATGAACATAGGGGTGCATATATTTTTTCTGATGGTGTTTCTGATTTCTTGGGATATAATCCTAGAAGTGGAATTACTGGGTCAAAATGGGAGTTCCATTTTTAGTTTTTTGAGGAAACTCTATACCAGCCTTGGGCAAACTACGGCCCGCAGGCCGGATCCGGCTGTTCTATCTTGCTCTCCTCTCCGCTCCTTTACTTTGAATTTATATTAGTTCACACAAACACTCCATCCATGCTTTTGTTCCGGCCCTCTGGTCCAGTTTAAGAACCCATTGTGGCCCTCGAGTCAAAAAGTTTGCCCACCCCTGCTCTATACTGTTTTCCACAGTGGCTGCACCAGTCTGCATTCCCACCAGCAGGGCATGAGGGTTCCTTTTTCTCCACATCCTCACCAGCACTTGTCGTTTGTTGATTTGTTGATGATAGCCATTCTGACAGGTGTGAGATGGTACCTCATTGTCGTTTTGACTTGCATTTCTCAGATGATTAGTGACTTTGAGTATGTTTTCATATGTCTCTTGGCCTCTGTATGTCCTCTTCTGAAGAGTGTCTATTTAGGTCCTTTGCCCATTTTTTGATTGGATTATTTAGCTTCCCTTTTGTTAAGTTGTATGAGTTCCCTGTACATTTTGGAGATTAAACCCTTATCGGATATAACATTGGCAAATATGTTCTCCCATGCAGTGGGCTTTCTTGTTGTTTTGTTGATGGTTTCTTTTGCTGTGCAGAAGCTTTTAATTTTGATGTAGTCCCATTTGTTTATTTTCTCCTTAGTTTTCGTTGTCTTAGGAGCTGTATTGGTAAAGATATTGCTATGACATACGCCTGCTATTTGCTACCTATGGACTCTTCTAAGATTTTTATGGTTTCCCGTCTTATGTTTAAGTCCTCTGTCCATTTTAAGTTTATTTTTGTGTATGGTGTAAGTTGGTGATCTAGTTTCATTTTTTTGCGTATATCTGTTCAGTTTTTTCAACACCATTTATTGGAGAGACTATCTTGACTCCATTGTATGCTCTTGCCTCCTTTGTCAAATATTAATTGAACATAATGGCTTGGGTTGATTTCTGGGTTCTCTGTTCTGTTCCATTGGTCTATATATCTGTTCTTGTGCCAGTACCAAGCTGTTTTGAGAACAGTGGCTTTGTAATATAGCTTGATATCTGGTATTGTGATCCCTCCAATTTTGTTCTTTTTTCTCAGGATTGCTATGGCTATTGGGGTCTTTTTTTATTCCATATGAATTTTTAGAGAGTTTGTTCTAGGTCTGTGAAATATGCGGTTGGTATCTTAATGGGGATTGCATTGAATCTATAGATTGCTTTGAGTAGTATGGACATTTTAATGATGTTGATTCTACCAATTCATGAACACGGTATATTCTTCCATTTCTTTATGTCTTCCTCTATCTCTTCTTTCAGCGTCCTATAGTTTTCTGAATGCAGGGTTTTTTACCTCCTTAGTTAAGTTTATTCCTAGGTATCTTAATTTTCTTGGTGCAATGGAAAATGGGATTTTTTTTTTTTTAGTTTCTCTTTCTGTGGGTTCATTATTAGTATATAAAAAAGCCATAGATTTCTGTGTGTTAATTTTGTATCCTGCTACATTGCCAAATTCATTTATTAAGTCTAGTAGTTTTTTGGTGGAGTCTTTAGGGTTTTCTATGTACAGTATCATGTCATCTGCGAATGACAGTTTTACTTCTTCTTTTCCAATTTAGATGCCTTTTATTTCTTCTTCTTGACTGATTGCTATTGCTTGCACTTCCAGTACTATGTGGAACTGGAGTGGTGAAAGTGGGTATCTCTTCTTAGTTCCTATTCTTAGAGGATATGTTTTTAGTTTTTGTCCATTGAGCATGATGTTGGCTGTAGGGTTGTCATATAATGGCCTTGATCATGTTGGGATATGTTCCCTCTATTCCCACTTTGCTGAGAGTTTTTATCAAAAATGGGTATTAGAGTGTGTCAAATACTTTCTCTGTGTCTATTGATATGATCATGTGATTTTTGTCTTCCAACTTGTTTATGTGATGTATCATGTTTATTGATTTGCAAATATTGTATCAACCTTGCATCCCTGGAATAAATCCCACTTGATCATGGTGTATGATCTTTTTAATATATTGCTGGATGTGATTTGCTAATATTTTGTTGAGGATTTTAGCATCTATGTGCATCAGGGATATTGGCCTGTAATTCTCTTTCTTTGTAGTGTCTTTATCAGGGGTCCTCAAACTACGGCCCGCGGGCCACATGCGGCCCGCTGAGGACATTTATCCGGCCCGCCGGGTGCCGCTGCCTGTCCAGCTTAGCAGCCGACTCGTCCCAGACCCGCAGTGCGCATAGGAATTTGTTCATAGTTTTCTTTTAAAACTATAGTCCGGCCCTCCAATGGTCTGAGGGACAGTAAACTGGCCCCCTGTTTAAAAAGTTTGAGGACCCCTGCATCTGGTTTTGGAATTAGGATAATGCTGGCCTCATAAAACGAGTTTGGAAGTGTTCCTTCCTCTTGGATTTTCTGAAATAGTTTGAGGGGTATAGGTGTTAGTTCTTCTTTGAATGTTTGGTAAAACTCCCCTGTGAAGCCTACTGGACCTGTGCTTTTGTTTGGTGGGAGTTTTTTTTATTACTGCTTCTATTTCATCAGTTGTTATTGGTCTATTCAGGTTTTCTGATTCCTCCTGATTCAGTTTTGGGAGATTATATTTTTCTAGGAATTGGTCTATTTCACATTGTTGGCATATAGTTGTTATAGTATTTTCTTACAATCCTTTGTATTTCTGTGGTGTCAGTGGTTACTTCTCTATTTTCGTTTCTGATTTTATTTACTTGTGTCCTCTCTATTTGTTTCTTGATGAGTCTGGCTAATGGTTTATCAATTTTGTTTATTCTTTCAAAGAACCAGCTGTTGGTTTCATTGATTTTTTTGGTATTGTTTTTTTAGTCTCTATGTTATTTATTTCTGCTCTAATCTTTATTATTTCCTTCCTTCTACTTACTCTGGGCTTTTATTGTTGTTCTCTTTCTAATTCTTTAAGTTATAGGGTTAAATAGTTTATTGCTGATTTTTTTTTTGAGGTATGCCTGTAGTGCTATGAATTTTCCTCCCAAGACTGCTTTTGCTATGTCTCAGAGATTTTGGGTTGTTTGTTCATTTTCATTTGTTTCCAGGAAGTTTTTTATTTTTCTCTTGATCTCATTGGTAACACATTCATTGTTTAATAACATGCTATTTAGCCTCCATATGTTTGAATGTTTTTGGTGTTTTTACTGTAGTTGATTTCTAATTTCATTCCACTGTGATCTGAGAAGATGTTTGATATGATTTCAATCTTCTTGAACTTGTAGAGACTTGTTTTGCATCCCAACATGTGGTCAGTCGTTGTGAATGATCCATGTGCACTTGAGAAGAATGTATATTCTGCTGTGTTGGAGTGATATGTTCTATAAATGTCAAATAAATCCATCTGATCCAGTGTGTCTTTTAGAGTCTCTGTTTCCTTGTTAAGTTTTTGTCTGAAAGATCTGTTCAGGGAAGTCAGAGGGGTGTTAAAGTCCCCTACTATGACTGTATTGTTGTCAATCTCTCTGTTAAAGTCCTCTAGAAGTTTTTTTTTTTTTTAATATATTTAGGTGCTCCTATATTGGGTGCATATATGTTTACCAGGGTTATATCCTCTTGTTAAATCGATCCCTTTAGCATTATGTAGTGAGTGACCTTTGTTGTCTCTTGTGATTGCCTTCATATTAAAGTCTATTCTGTCAGATATGAGTATTACTACTCCAGCTTTTTTTTCTTTTCCATTTACATGGAAATTTTTTTTCCATCCCTTCACTCTCATCCTGTGTGTGTCTTTTGTTTTGAGGTGGGTCTCTTGTAGACAGCATATAGTTGGGTCATGTTTTTGTATCCATTCAGCTACCCTATGCCTTTTGATTGGAGCATTTAATCCATTTACATTTAACATTATTATTGATAGGTATTTATTTATTGCCATTTTAATTCATATGGCTAGGTTTCTCTGTTTCTTTTTCTCATTACAGCAATCCCTTTAGCATTTCTTGTAATGCTAGCTTGGTGGTGAGGTACTCCTTTAGCCTTTCTTTGTCTGGGAAGCTCTTTATTGAACAACTATTTTGCATGATAGCCTTGCTGGATATAGTAATCTTGCTCTGAGATCCTTGCTTTCCATTACCTGGAGTACTTCATGCCATTCCCTTCTGGCCTGTAGAATTTCTGATGAGAAATCAGGTGTCAGTTTTATGGGAACTCCTTTGTAGGTAACAGTTTTTTTTTCTCTTGCTGCCTTTAAGATTCTCTTTGTCTTTAATTTTTGGCATTTTAATTATGGTGTGTCTGGGCATGGGCCTGTTTGGGTTGTTTTTAAACACACACACACACATATATATATATGTATGTGTATATATATGTGTGTGTGTGTGTGTGTGTGTGTGTGTGTGTGTGTGTGTGTGTGTGTGTGTATGTATGTTTTTATTGATTTCAGAGAGGGAGAGAGAGAGAGATAGAAACATCAGTGATGAGAGAGGATCATTGATCAGCTGCCTCCTGCATGCCCTACACTGGGGATTGAGCCCACAACCTGGGCATGTGCCCTTGACCAGAATCGAACCCGGGACCCTTCAGTCCGCAGGCTGATGCTCTATCCACTTAGCCAAACCAGCTAGGGCTTGTTTGGGTTCATTTTGCTTTGGGTTCTCTGTGCCTCCTGAACTTGTGTGACTTTTTCCTTTACCAGTTTAGGGAAGTTTTCTGCCATTGTTTCTTCAAACACATTCTCTATTTCTTTCTCCCTTTCTGCTTCTTCTGGCACACCTGCTATTCTAATATTGTTACGTTTCACATTTTCCCATTGCTCCCTTAAGCTGTCCTCCTATTTTTTATTGTTTTTTCTTTTTGGTTCTCTGACTGAGTGATATTTTCAACTCTGTCTTCTAATTTACTGATTTGATCCTCAGCTTCCCCTAACACATTTCTTCAATGTGTTCTTTATTTGTGTTGTGTCATTTTTTACCTCAGACTGTCCTTTTTTCAGTTACTATATCTTTTTTTCATGCTGTTGAGCATCTTTGCCCTCATTACTCTGAATTCTGTTTCAAGTAAATTTCTTTTGTCCATTTCAGTTATCTCTTCTTCTGGAGAATTCTCTAGTTCTTTCATTTGGGGGTTCTTTTTCCCCTCATTTTGGCTGTCTGTTTGGGTTTGTGACTATGTATTAGGTAGATCTTCCACACCTCTCAATCTCTAGTCCAGGACAGTGTTAAAGGCCGTTTCTAACTAATTAGATCAGGCAAAGATTCAAAGCCTCCAGAGACCACTGCTACCTACAGACTGATAGGATTCTGACTTGAATTGCCCCCTAGGCAATGGTCCTCACATGTGGCGAGAGTTTTTTTTTTTTCAACAGGATGGAGCAGTTGCTTCTGCCTGGAGGATAAGTGTTATTTTTAATCTCTTAAGTTGCCTCAGGACAAGGTATTTTCTAATAGGATATGTCAGCTGTCTTCCCCCCAGGCAAGGCAAATGTCTATGTGGGAAAGATGACCTCCACTCTAGGGAGGGAATGACTCAGCCCAGGAAACTTGGGGTGTCTGCCTTCTGAGCTCTATCCCCCAAGTCCCCAGTCCTGGCTTCTGCTGTCACAGCTCCAATCCACTTTACCCTCCTCCCTTTGCCAGAGCACAAAGATGGATGGCTCCACAGGGAATTTTGTGTGTTTGCCCTTTAAGAGGGTGCCTGAATTTTCAGCTTTGATTCCCTGGCAGATAGCACCCCACTGCTCTTTACAGCCAGATGTTATATGGGTACCCTTCTCAGTTTTGGTGCTCTCTGCTGGGGGAGGAGGGGCAGCGTGGGGATTAGATCCCAGAGTTCTCAGTGGCAACCCCCCACAGCTGAGATATCTCTCTCTTGGGGATTTCAGTTGCTGTCTGTGGACACCCTGCCAGTCCTTTCGCAACTACTTGCCCCCTACCAGTCTCTATGCGGTATCCACTTTTGGTCCTCAGGTATCAGGGTTCTCTCCTGTGAGTTTTCCGTAGATTATTCAGAAAGTTTTTCTGTATTTTAGTTGTATTTCCCATTTGTTCCTGGGAGCATGTCTATGCAGCATCCACTTACTCTGCCATCATTTTTAATCCTTTCCTTTTCTCTTAATAATGAAGATCAAATTCACCAAAAATCTTAAGGGATAAAAAGTAACTTTGAACAGTAGATGTGATTTTTTTTTTCTGAGTGATACTCATACACACACACACACACACACACACACACACACACTGAGTGGCCAGATTACTATGATCTCTGAACGCATAATAATCTGGCCACTCAGTGTATATCCTATATAATAAAAGGCTAATATGCACATTGTCCCCTCGACCAGGAGTTCGACCAACAGGCAGGCTGGCCAACCGCCCATGTCCCCTCCCCCTGGCCAGGCTGGCCGGACTCCACCCATGCACAAATTCATGCACTGGGCCTCTAATACACACACACACACACACACGCGCGCACGCACACACACACACACACACACACACACACACACACACACTGAGTGGCCAGATTATTATGCGTTCAGAGATCATAATAATCTGACCACTCTGTGTGTGTGTGTGTATAGTGAACAAAATGACAGGAGCCTAAAATGGAAGGAATATCTAAGGGCCTCTGAGAGCAAAAGAGCTATTCAATTTATTTAACTTTTCTAAGCCTCTTTTTTATCACTTATAAAATAGAAGTGAATAATAGTAGTGACCTCATAGGGTTATTATGACGATTAGATGAGATAAAGAGTTAAGCATTCAGCATAGTGTCTATGATGTTATGATGTTATTAGCTATGAGGTACAAGGTCATTGTAAAATTAAGGAGAAGGGATATACTTAGAGACTTTGAAGAGTTAAGCCCATGTATGTTTTGGAAATAATGAGTTTATGATAGTTAATATTTTCATTCCTACTGATTTTCAGGAAGGCTTGAGGAGAGATTGATTTAGAGCATTTGGAGCCATTGAGGTTTGGGGTTATATTATTTGATTGGTGAGTTTGGAAGGGTTTGTTGGACTCCTTTTGGTACAGGGCTGATTTCAGGTTGAAGAAGCATGGCTCTATGATTATTTTTATATTTATTTTTTTTAAATAAATCTTTATTCAGATTATTACAATTGTTTCTCCTTTTTCCCCCCATAGCTCCCCTCCACCCAGTTCCCACCCCACCCTCTGCCCTTAACTCCCCCACACTGTCCTCATCCATAGGTGTATGATTTTTGTCCAGTCTCTTCCTGAAACCCCCATACCCCTTTCCCCCTGAGAATTATCAGTCCACTCTCTTTCTATGCCCCTGATTCTATTACATTCACCAGATTATTCTGTTCCTCAGGTTTTTAATTCACTTGATTTTTAGGTTCACTTGTTGATAGATATGTATTTGTTTTTCATAATTTTACTCTTTACTTTTTTCTTCTTCCTCTTCTTTAAGAATACCTTTCAGCATTTCATATAATACTGGTTTGGTGGTGATGAACTCCTTTAGCTTTTTCTTATCTGTGAAGCTCTTTATCTGCCCTTCAATTCTGAATGATAGCTTTGCTGGGTAGAGTAATCTTGGTTGTAGGTTCTTGCTACTCATCACTTTGAATATTTCTTGCCACTCCCGTCTGGCCTGCATAGTTTCTGTTGAGAAATCAGCTGACAATCGTATGGGTGCTCCCTTGTAGGTAATTAACTGTTTTTCTCTTGCTGCTTTTAATATTCTCTCTTTGTCTTTTGCTCTTGGCATTTTAATGATGATGTGTCTTGGTGTGGTCCTCTTTGGATTCCTTTTGTTTGGGGTTCTGTGAGCTTCCTGGACTTGTAAGTCTATTTCTTTCACCAGGTGGGGGAAGTTTTCGGTCATTATTTCTTCAAATAGGTTTTCAGTATCTTGTTCTCTCTCTTCTTCTGGCACTCCCATAATTCTGATGTTGGTACGCTTGAAGTTGTCCCAGAGGCTTCTTACACTATCTTCAACTTTTTGGATTTTTTTTTTCTTTTTGCTTTTTCGGTTGAGTGTTTTTTGCTTCTTTGTATCTTGATTCTTGTGTTCCTCTAGTCTGTTGTTGGGTCTCTGTACAATATTTTTTATTTCAGTCAGTGTATGTTTAATTTCTAGTTGGTCCTTTTTCATATCTTCGAGGGTCTCGTTATATTTATCGGCCTTTTCTAGGATATTCTTGAAAAGCCTTATAACCGTGGTTTTGAATTCTATATCCAGTCGTTTGTTTTCCTCCATTTCTTTCGTTTGTGATCTGTTTCTTTGACGCCGCATTTTCACTGCTTCCCTGAGTTGGTAGGGTAGATTTGTGTGCCAGGTTTCCTATATGGCCCAGTGGTTCTGCCTCCCCAGTTAACCTGAGGTGGACACTCTTGGTGCACCCCTTTGTGGACTGTGTGTACAGCCTTGTTGTAGTTAAGTCTTGATTGTTGTTGGTATCACTGGGAGGAATTGACCTCCAGGCCAGTTGGCTGTAAGGATCAGCTGTGTCTACGCTGGGAGACGTTCGGTGCTGGAGACAGCCTTATAGGATTAGACTTGCCAAATTGCAATAGCCTCTGTGCTCAGCTTGGATGGGGTGGAGTCTCAGGGCGGAGCAGACAGTCTTGGCTTCCAGTCAGCCTTGCCCTTGTGCGCGTGCGAGCCTGCAGACCTCTGCCTTCCCCGACTCCCGAGTCTCTGCCCGAGAGTCCAGATTCCCCCCGCAAGAGCGTGGGTCCCCAGGGGCTCGCCTGGTACTGGGGTTCAGTGCAGTCAGAACTGGGGCTCAGTGCAGTCAGGAGCTTCTGACTCCCTTCCACTAGGGAAAGCCTGTGGCAACCTCCGCAGCCTTTGTGCACCCTGGCACACGCGCCTCCAGAACCCTGCCTGCTGGGGCTCCCCCGGTTCTCCCCCGGGTCTCCGAGTCTCCGGGTACCTTTCTCTCTACCTGACAGACCAGACTCCCCCTGTATGAGCCTGGGTCCACGGGGTTTCGCCCGGGACTGGGGTTCAGTGCAGTCAGAACTGGGGTTCAGTGCAGTCGGGGGCTTCCTTCCCCCTTCCGCCAGAGAAAGTCAGCCAGGCTCTCAGCCGCCCTTCCTCTCTGCGCGCACAAAGACCCTTTGCCGTACCTCCAATTCTCTATGAGCTTTTCTCTTTCCTTCTAGTTGTAGAATTTTCACTCAGCCAGCTTTCCTGTGGTTCTGGATGGTGTCCGTTCTGTCTTTTAGTTGTAGTTTTGAAATTGTTGTGCGTGGCAGCAGTTTAGGTGCTTACCTATGCCGCCATCTTGGTTTCTCCGGCTCTATGATTATTTTAGGTTAGAAAGGTGTATTTTTTTTTCTCTTTTAGTCCTTGACAAGTATAGACTTTAGCCTTTTGAAGGCATTAGCATTCCTACAGGTATTCTGAATAGTCAGGAGAAGCATGAGGATTGAAATACTTCTTTTTGTGAATTTGTCACTAGCTGCAGAAATAAAAACTGAAGGTGGTCAGTTTTCAACTTGAAATGTTGTTTATTGAGAGACTACAATTCAACTATGTGCCTGAAAAATACTCTAATTGCTTTTTAAATTTGAGGGTACTAGGTTCCAGTCCTAATGGCAAATATTAGATTGTGTATAGATGAGCCAGACCTGGCCATTAAATCCTTTCTTGGCCTCTTTTTTTTTTAAATTGAGGTATCATTGATATAACATTATATTAGTTTCTGGTATACAATGCAGTGGTTTGATATTTATATAGCAAATTGATCACCTTAGTAATTCGTTAACATCTGTCACCATACATAGGTTGATGGCCTACTTTTGGTACAGGGCTGATCTCACATACTAAAAAAATTTTTTTTCTTGTGATTAAGAACTTTCAAGATCCACTTGTTACATACCCACGACTTACTCATTTTATAACTGAAAATTTGTACTTTCTGGACCCTCTTAACCCATTTTTCCCATCCTCCACCCCTCCCCTCAACCAGCCCCTAGTCTAGTTTTTATATCCTTGAGCTTGGCTTATTTGTTTGCTTGTTTTAGATTCCACATTTGTACAGGTGAGATCATATGGTATTTATCATTTTCTGTCTGATTTATTTCACCTAGCATAATGCCTTCACGGTTCATTCAGGTTGTTGCAAATGACAAGATTCCATGCTTTTTTATGGCTGAATAGTATTTCATTGTATGTATATACCACATTTTCTTTATCCATTTGTCCATCAGTAGACATTTAGATTGTTTCCATATCTTGCCTATTGCAAATAATGCTGTAATGAACATATATTTTTGAATTCACGTTTCCTTTTTTTGCATAAATACCTAAAAGTGGAATTGCTATATCATATGTTAGTTCTGTTTTTAATTTTCAAAAAAATATTTTTATTGATTTCAGAGAGGAAGGGAGAGGGAGCGAGAGAGAGAAACATCAATGATGAGAGAGAATCATTGATCGACTGCCTCCTGCACAACCCCATTAGGGGTCGAGCCGCAACCTGGGCACATGCCCTTGACTAGAATCGAACTTGGGACCCTTCAGTCCACAGGCCAACTCTCCATCCACTGAGCCAAACCAGCTAGAGCTGTTTTTAATTTTTTGAGGAACCTCCATACTGTTTGCCATAGTGGCTGCATCAATTTACATTCCCACCAATAGTGCACAAACGGGTTCTCTTTTCTTCACATCCTTGCCAACAGTTATTATTTTTTGTCTTTTTTATAATATCTCTTCTAACAGGTGTGAGGTGACATCTCATTGTGATCTTGATTTGCATTTCTCTAATGATTAGTGGAGTTGAGCATCTTTTCATGTACTAGTCATGTGTTCATCATCTGTATGTTTTCTGTTAGGCCTCTATTTTTGTTTAATAATGGGTTCTCTTCATTGTGAAAAGCTTTTTATGAACTGGTATTCAGCTTAGAGTTGATATTTTCTGGTTGATGTGTTTCTTCAGAAGTTAAATACTTAGCTCTGCATTGAATCAATCCTTAGTGAAAGGTACAGAGAACATTGTAGAAAGGAGATGTACATGTTCATCATACACCAACCAAAGTAGCATGAGGTTAGAGAAATCAACATTCAGGGTGAAGAGTCTCTTGGTGCTAAGGCTTCCCAACTGGAGGGTGTATATCAGAATCACTTTGAGCTTTTAACAAAGTAAAAGTGCCCTACTGAAGTAAAATCTTTAGAGCTGGGAACCACAAGCATGTACTTTTTTTTTTTTTTTTTTTTTTTTAACTTCAACAGGTGCTTTTAAATTGTCTCTTGGTTAAAAACCACTACCATTGTGAAAAGGACTATACAGCCTCTGGGAATCCCTGTTACTCCCTTAGCCAGGGGAACTCTAAAAGTTGTCCTTGCCTTTTGCCATTTTCAAATAGAGCTATACACTGCACTTTCATGTGATCCTTATTTGCTTTACATAATGAGTAAGATTCTCCAACTCTCCTTATTTGTTGCTCATTTGGGTTGGGACCAGTCATTTAGGAATACAGCTGTAATAAATAAATCTCCTAATTAAGAGGATAACTCCTCTTATTATCCTCTTAATTAGGAGAATTAATTATTGGATTTCTCATAGTTATAACCTTTAAGGTAGAGTGTCCATATCAATGTTACTGATTAAGCATTAAATTTTTGTTCTGGAATTTTTAAGGCAAATTTGAGCAAAATTCTTTTGAGTATATACATTTTCCATATGTAAATTAGAAGGAAGCAGAAGACAGGTAGATAATCTAAATTTACTGCTAATACAACAGCAGTTTCTCATTGATTTGTGAATATATTTCTGTGGTTATGTTGGACAATAGGTGTTCTTAACTTTCTGGAAATATATGGTCCCCCCAAATAAAAGAATGCAGCTATCCAATAAAATCCTTATTCCTGAGCCTGGTTCTGAACACACTCAGACATGCTGTTTTAAAAAGAAAGAGCATCAGCTCACAGAAATAGATGTCCCCTAAGTTCTTTGTGTGTGTGTTTTTGTTGGTTTTCTTTTTTTTTTTGTATAAACACATACTATTTCTTTGAAGTCAAGAAGAGAATTAATGTTTTTTAGTATAAAGTATTTTCCTGATGGGACTTTTAAGTCAGACCTAAGGAATGCTAATTATTATCAGAGAGAAACATATACTTGAATATGCTGCAGACTCATAGTTAAAAAGTGGAATATCATTTTGGCCAAAGTTATAATTATATAACATTAAATTCTCATAATAAAATGTAAAATACTGTTTTTAGTACTGGTACATGTATTATATATCTCATAATTTACATAAATCTACACTGTACACTTTCAATGGATCTTTTTATGTTTTGGAGTATTTCAGATGCATATTCCATTGAATTAGGAGGAGAAAAAAATTGGCAAATGGGAAGACATCATACAAAGTAGCTACACATTTTATACACCATATTAGACTAGATCTTAATCCCATCAGCATGCAAATTCCTAAACCTCTGGTAGAGTGTCTGTTTTAGATAAAATATGCCATAAGGCATTTTCCATTTTGATTATACATATGGGCTTGTATTGAGAATTGGGAGATTTTTGAAATCAAGCAAGCTGACTGCTTATTACAATTTCAGAAAGAGGCTGAGAAATTCTTTCACTTTGGTTTGCCTTTGTTGTTTCTTCTGACCTTTCACATCTCTTACAAGGATTAGGTTCTAAAGTCAGGGTGTACAAAGCACTTAGTCAGAAAGTACCCTTGAAAATTACTTAGGATAATGACATGTTGGAAAGTGACATACTGGCTTCATAAATTCAGCAACATTTTTTTCTCTAGCATTAAAACAAATCATTATTTCTTCAGTTGAGGTCTCATGTAAAAGCTGGCTTGTGTTTGAGGACTGTATTTAAAAAAATATGTGTGTGTAAATGCTAAAATTACCCTAACCCTGGCGAAATGCTTCTACCATGAGAGGCACATAGGAATGGACACCAGATAAGTGAACACGAGTTCTTGTCTCCCAGCTGTGGTGCCCTCCAGAGCTTATACTCAATGAGTAGAATAAATGTGAGGCCAAACCATTCAAATTGTTCTTTCTTATTTGTTTGTTTCTCCCTCCCTCCCTCTCTCTCTCTCTCTCTCTCCCTCTCCCAGCTACATATAGTTTATTTGATTGTGTTAAATGTATATATCCAGTTATCTGTTTGTTGTACAAAGGTATTTTATGACAGAAGAGGACATCTTGGGGTCCAGATTTTCTCTGTAGTGGAAATTTAAAGGTCCATGGATTAAATCTATCTTTATATAATGTTTATTCTTTTGTAGCGTTTACTTTTCAATTCTAACTTTCACATTCCCTCACAAATTCCTTCTCTTTAGGTTCCCTTAGTCACTATATGGTAACCTCAGGTTTTACCCTTGAGTTGAAGAAGAACTGTTCTGTCAGCAAACTGAAGAACAGAGATATTTGCATTTTACCAACATAAATATCCCTGAGCTTAGTCTCTCTTTCTTAGGCCCAGTGCCTCTGGTAACTTCTTTGAACTACTCTTCACTTTCTATCCTTATCTGACTTTCAGTGAGAATCTAAAGGATGCTGTTTAAAAATCCAATTGTTGTTTTAATTATTTTTTGTTATTTCTGGGACTCACTTTTATATTTGTTTCTGGTCCTGTCTTAAGACCAGATGGGATTACTAGTATATTTATTTACGCAGATTTAGAGAGGACTTTTGTCCTCTTCCCCAATTAAAAATAATTAACCAGGAAAAAGTAGTCCTTTTAATATGTCATTTTTATATGGGCATTCATTGCAGTCTAGGCATAGCATCTAATATATAAAAGGCCAGGGTTGTAACGACCTATCACAACCGAAGGCTGACCAACCCGGAAGTCCTTCAGTCAGCCCTGTGTTGCCGGGGCAACCCAGCACTGACTGCCGAGCTGCAGCCTGGCAACCCAGCACTGACTGCCCAGGGGACTGAGACCCAGAGAGAGAGGCAGGGTCTGATCCACAGCCTCAGTGGCAGCTGTTGATCAGTACTTGCCTCTCTCTTTCTCTCCGTCTTTCTTTCTGAGCTTTGCCAGCAGCAGGGCTTATCTTTCTCTCCTGGCTGGGCTGCTGTTAAGCCCCACCTCTCTGATCAGGCCCAGAGATAGGCCCAGAGATGCTGACTGGCATAGGAACCGACCAGTCAGAACCAAATGTGGGTGCTGTGAAGAACCAATGGCTGTCTACGAGGTGGAGCTTTTGACACTGACTGGCATTGAAACCAACCAATCAGAACCAAATTGGCCTGCAGAGGAGGGCAGTTGGGGGTGAGATCAGGTCGGCAGGGGTGGGCAGTTGGGGGCAACCAGGCCGGGAGGGGAGGGCGGTTGGGGGCAAGATCAGGCCGGCAGGGGAGGGCAGTTGGGGGTGAGATCAGACCGGCAGGGAGGGCAGTTAGGGGTGATCAAGCTGGCAGGCAGAGACAGTTAGGGGCAATCAGGCAGGCAGGCAGGCAGGTGAGCAGTTAGGAGCCAGTGGTCCCAGATTGTGAGAGGGATGTCCAACTGCTGGTTTAGGCGGGATCGGGCCTAAACTGGCAGTCGGACATCCCCCAAAGGGTCCCCAGTTGGAGAGGGTGCAGGCTGAGCTGAGGGAACCCCCTCCATCTGTGCATGAATTTCGTGCACCAGGCCTCTAGTTGGTTGTATTTTGGAAAAAAAAAAAAAAAACAACACAAAAAAACCCATTGTATTATTTGACAATGAGGTTTTACTCATTTTGAAATCGAATTAGCTACTCCTTAGAGATGACACTGCTGTGACTAGAATACCTCATTTGAAGGCTTGGTGCCAGTGCTATACTTTTAGCTGTGTGCTAGTGGCAGCTTTTGGACAGACCATTGCAATTGCCCCTAAGAAAGGAGAGATAGAAGTTTTCATTTGAAGAGCTAAATAAAAATGATTCTGGGTATAGGCCAATACAATATCACTAAGGGAGAAGAAAAGTACCGTTTACCTCTCCCTGGGAAGCAGTTTGGCCAGAAAAAAATCTCCCAGAAAGGGAAATTATAAGCTTATTAATTTAGGAAGATTTGGGTTTTCACTACTCAGCCTTTGTGAAATAGAGCTTCTTTTCAAAGGAGGTGGGATGAGGGATGGAATAAGGCAGATTTAAATGCTTAAAAAAGGTCACTTCCCAACCCTCTAATCACCCTCTTAGATTTAAGCAGGTAGGTGACCTCAAATATCATATACATAGCAAACTGTTTAGAAATCAAGTTAGGTTATTGCTGTTCCTAACTTACGGTGGATCAATGACCTGAAGTGCCATTCAGAGCAAAGCCTGGAAAGATAGTTGGAAAATAATATGTACCCAAATGATTTTTTTATATCTAACTAAAATTTTCAGATGTTTCAATTTGTTTTTATTCCCTAGTCACATTTCATTTTACATTTCATATCTAATAACCAAAAGCAGGAGAAAGGAGCCAGGCAAATCCTACTTTAATTCTTCCCATTCCCTTGCCCCCATAGAGCTTTGATACTGGTGAAAGCTTGTTGAAATGAACTGGGAGCAGTGGTGAATGAGTCTTGAATATAAATTTTGATGGTTTATTTTTATGTTTAATAATAATACACAAATCTCAGCATTTTTCCTACCACCTGTTTACTTGTATTGGCAAGAAAAATAGTAAATGACTGGTTTATCACCTTCTAGGGATGGTTTTGGTCAGACATTTGAGATTAGGGTAATTTTGGAGTTGATAGCAAGAGGTGATGTCTTTGGTCTCAAGATCAAATACCTCCAAGAAACAAACAAATGGTGTTTTTAAAGGAAACTTAGATTTTAGTGTGGTGTGCTCATTTAATAAAAATTATCTTTCCTTGAATGTTTTTGTATTGATCTTATCTTAGGGATGGTTCCTTATCATTGCATTTATTCTGCTTATATGTTTCTCTATCTTTCAGAACCATTTCTAAAGTTCATCTTGTGGACTACTGAATAATAATTCCTTTGGGGCATACAGTCTAGTAAAAGAGACAGAATGGAATCAAGTAACCACATGCATATCAGTGTGATGTAAGAAACATCCCAACATGTAGAGATTTTTATGAATTTATTTGAGCCAGACTGATGACAATTGCCAGGAAGCCAAATCTCAACAGATTGAAAAAATGCTCCAGAGAATGGCACTTTCACATCTTATTTTATACCTTACAATCAAACGAGGAGGCATAAGGAGGGTTAAGTGACATTCATTGGTGAGAGATTAGGGAGGCAGGAGAAAGCAAAGCAGGGAAATCTCTTGAGATTGGATAAAAAGGAAAATGAAGAGACAAATACTCTTTTACATTGGTGGTTACAGGATAGTTAATAATTAACATTTATAGCACATAGAAATGGTATGCAGGAGAACAAGATACCAATGAGGGGTTCTGTAGTCTCATGTTCTAGTGGGAGATTGTGCCCTGTGGGATCTGGAAAAGGGGGGATACTCTGACATTCTGGACGTGTGTTATCATAAATGCAAAAAGACAATAGACAGGCTCAGTTAAGGTAAAGATTGACCTTTGTCAAGAAAGATACTGGTCTAGGACATGACTGCCTGCCATGACTCGTTTTTAGTTAGGAAGTTTTAATTTCAGACCATCCTATCTGCTTACTTTTGTCTCTGAGTTTGTAATGCCTGCCATGCAGGCCTACCTTGAGCTTGTCAGCTTTAGGATGTGGCCCCTTTTTTGTTCACATCAGGGTGAGGGTCAGAGAAAATATCCATGAAGAAGTTTGAGTAAATATCTGAAGGATAAATAGTCATTAATTTGAAGGAGAGAGTTAAATGAATTAACAACCATATGGAAATGAAATGTTCCTTAAGGTCTGGAGGTCTTGAGAGAGAACTGGAAATCTAAAGAAATAGGACTTATTAATGTGAACAGATAAGTGGTAATTGATGCCATAAAAGTAGATGAACTTACTCAGGGAAAATGTGTCTGTTTAATGAGATAAAAAGAAGGGGGCCCAGGATTGATTCCTGAGGAATACCAAGAAGGTAACTAACTTACATAGCATATTAGGAAGTTCTTTCATGTGCAGTGAAGAGCATACAAAACTACAACTGGGAACACAGGTCTACAAAAACATTTTAAAAGTCTCTGAAAGGGACTAAAGAACATGATTGGTTCTGCAGTTAGATTTGGTTTCTGGATTGGGTCATGCTTTAAGGGAAAGTTTGTTTTCCCATGCTACTTATGAGTAATGAAAGAGTGATCTAGGCTTTTTACTTCAACCACTTCCTATATATTTTCTGCTTTTCACTTTCTCTTCCAAGACATTTTCAACTTCCATAATGGGATTAAAGCAAAAGCATAGACTTTGATTAGACTTTTGCTTGAATCCCAGCACTGCCACTTCATTGATGTGGAATCCTGCAAATTACCCACCTTCTTGAAATTAATTTTCTTTAAATTTTGTATGGATTAAAAGTACACTGTAAGTGCACAGTATATGGTGGTCTAGTAGTTGTAGGTCAACAACAAATGTCTGTTCTGTTTCTCTTCTTTGCAGCTTCTATTTTTTGAGGTAGGTGAGTTTTTTCATCTGTAATCATTGATTCTCTGTGTCCCACCTCCTCATGGCATCATGTAACAACATCCTTTTTGCTAGAGCAAAAGAGTTTTGCATTTTAGTAGTAAAAGCCCTTTCTGGAGCCTGGCCAGTGTTGCTAAGTGGTTGAACATCGACCCATAAACCAGGAGGTCACAGTTCAATTCCCGGTCAGAGCACATGCCTGGGTTGAGGGCTCGATCCCCAGTAGGGAGCATGCAGAAGGCAGTGGTTTGATGATTCTCTTTCATCATTGTTGTTTCTCTCTCTCTCTTCCTTCCACTCTCTGAAATCAATAAGAACATATTTTGAAAAAGTCCTTTCTGAAGAGGAAGTACAAGGAGGGTTTCTGGGTTGTTATAATCCAGGGTTTTTCAACAACAGCAAATTGGTGTTTGGAGCTAGGTAATTCTTTGTGGTGGTGGCAGCCCTGTGTATTGTAGGATGTTTAGCAGCATCCTTGCCTTTACCTGTTTGATGCCAGTAGAATTCCCCCCAAGTAAAGACAACCAAAGGTGTCTCCAGACATTATCAAATGTCCCCAAGAGGGCAAATCTCCATTTAAGAAATGTTTGCCAAAAAAATCTGTTTCTTGATATGGGTGGTATTCACACTGTTGTGTATATTTATGAAAATGCAGTGAGTTGTACATACTAGTATATGATATATACAATTTTCTGTTGTGAATATTATGTTTCCACAAAAAGTTTTTAAGAAATCCTTTTTTCACTAAGGCAGTGGAGAACCAGGCTCTAACCTATAACTATGCCTAAGTATGTGTAGGTTTTTATTCTCTCTCAATCCCTAAAAGATCAGGTAGAATTAAGGGGAGGAGAGGACGTAGGTAGGATAGAAAGATTGTGAAATATAGTTTGAAAATCTGGCTTCCAAATGTCTCTTTACAATTCCTAGCCAGTAGGGTGTAGAATTCAACCTAGGAAAATTTATATTACAAAATTTCAGAAATAAGCTCTGGGCACATGACAGAGTAGAATTATCAGCAAAACAGGTATCTTCCTTCTCACTTTCTCTGCTATACTGTGACAGCAAAGGAGAGGATCATTTGATTTTGGTCACTTCAGATCTTATGACCCCTTTTTAAAAAAAATATATTGATTTCAGAGAGGAAGGAAGAGGGAGAGAGAGATAGAAACATCCATGATGAGAATCATGGATCGGCTGCCTCCTGCAAGTCCCCACTGGGGATCGAGCCCACAACCCGGGCATGTGCCCTTGACCGGAATCGAACCTGGGACCTTTCAGTTCGCAGGCCGACGCTTTATCCACTGAGCCAAACTGGCTAGGGCTATGACCCCTTTCTTGATGGTCATTGAAGTTACTTCTGAAAGTATTTGCTTTTACTTTTAACATAAAATCTTTCAGTCTTTCTCTACTTTCATGTTGGATAACATTGACTGCTTCCTAAAATATAGTTCCCAGAGAATTCCTTGGGTAGGAAGCAGCAACCCACCTCAGTGTCTTAAAAGGAGTCTAAGAAAAGATCCCGTTTTGAAGTTTGAAAGATCCTGTAAAGAGGGAAAGGGAAGGCCTTGGGCCAAGCAGCCTTTGAGGTGGTAACCAGCTCATAAACAAGAACTGGCATGTGCCAACAGAGTCTCTCATTCTGGCTCGAGAGTTGGCTGAAGAGAGAAATGTGTGGAAGGCTCTGTAAGTGAAAGGATTGTTCTTGGCTTTGGCTGTAGTGTGGCTGGAAATGGAGCAGGGAGGGAGCGTGGACCTGGTCTCTGGGGTCTAGGTATTGCCCTAAGAGGAGGGTTTTGTATGTTTTTTTCCTTCCTTATTTTATTTATTTTTTCCTTTTCCCCTCTTTAGTATTAACATTTAAGGTACAGGAAATGGTTGGATATTGAGTGTTTTACAACTCTTCTAGGGCAGCCTATTAATATTCTAGTCTGCCAAGACGAAAGCCAGAGGGATTTAACTAGGTAGAATCAAAGCTAATAACTTTTATGAGAGTGCCCTAAGCAAGGTACCCTCAGTTTATTTGGAAGTGTTTAAATTTTACTAAAATCCCATCATTGCCAACGTGGTTTTTTAAAGAGGGTAGGCAACCATGGTGGCTAAACCTCGAAGACCAGTAAGACCTGAAATGAGCATCAGAGTGAGCCATCTGAGGACAAAAGGAGAGCCTTGGTAATTGAAAGAGGTGCAACTGTGACTCTGGACCTTCATCCCTTCATTATTCTTTACTGGTCCTGACAGCTGCCATAGCTTGCTCAATGTGTTGTGGGCAGGGGATTGTTTCTTAATGCCTGCATGGGAGTACCAAACTTCAGCTGTGTTATCTAGGCTCTGAGCTTCTGGCACTTGCTGAGGCATCTGGTGACTCTAGACAAAAGCCTGTTTTGTCAGAAAGAAGATTGGGGCAAAGAACAACCATTGTTATCTCTGATGCCCTCAGAGCAAACTGTCTATTTGGCAAATGGAAATGTCTTGACCTTGTGAATTACACAACTGGTCCACTTGGTTTTATTTTTCTTTGAGATTATGTTATACTAGTAAAGTTTCAGCATTCAGGTGCTGAGACCCACTATAATTAATGCTTTTTAAAAGATGTTTTAAATATCATAAAAGTAATGAGTGCTTTATTATAAAGAATTTGGAAAATGCAGAAAGGTAAATGGAAGAACGAAAAATCATTAATTCTACCATATTCATTTTTTTAAATTATTTATTTTAGAGAGTGGGGAAGAGAGAGAGGGAGGGAGAGAGAGAAACATCGATTTGTTGTTCCACTTATTTATGCATTCCTTGATTGCTTCTTGATATATCCTAAGATCAAACCCGAAACCTTGGCATATCCTGATGATGCTCTAAACAACTGAGGTCCTCAGCCAGCACTCATTTTATTAACAGAAGAATTCCTTTAATGTTGTGAAACTGGCTGAGATTATTGGTTCAGGACTGGCTTGGGCATGATCTATATACCTCATGAGTCTCAACCCTGTTTCTTTAACATCTTTAATTTTCCCATTGATAACTGCCTGGTCTGGCCCTGCTTGGCTAGATTTTATTACCCTGGAGCATGAAACTGTATCTTCTATATTTAAGTTTTTATAATATGTCTCAAGCCAAGTTTTAATCTTCATCTGTGATTGTCTTTAGAAGTCTGGGTGTTTATTGTTTTTTAAGTTAGTGGTGATGAATGAACGTGTGTGTGTGTGTGTGTGTGTGTGTGTGTGTGTGTGGCGGGGAGGGGGGGGGTGATGGTTTTATTATTTTTAAAGGCTAAATGTTGACCTGTGTACCTCTTTTTGGAAAGAGGTATCTTTGGTGTCAATTAGCATAACAACTTGCTTTCATTGAAAGTCTTATAAAATCTTGGGAGATTTCTTGTTGTAGAAGAAGAAGAAAAGGCCTGTCTTCCATGGAATTCTGAGATAAACTGAGCCACAGGGACTTTTTATTTTTCATTAGGTTAACATTTTACTTAAAGGCAACTGCACAGAAACAAATCTCCTTTCCTTATATAATTTTCTATTTAATTTATATTGACTAGTTTGAAACTTTGGTTTATTAAATACTTTTTTTCTTAATAAATTTATTCACAAAAAGTGAGATTAGTCCGGGGCTGTACACGGGCGGGGCCTGAGGAGCTCTGTACATGGGGCTGGGACACAAGGGGACCTCCAGGTGGAAGGGTACTTTTTAATTAAAAAAAAAAAATGGGAGCTACAGTCACCCTCCACCTCCCCAATGAAAAAGACACAAAAATAGACGTCTGTGAGGTAAAGGCGGAGCCTGGGCTTCGGGGTGACAGGGCTTCACAGGCAGCGGGGCGGCTCCTGCGTCAGCTGGTAGAAGAGCACGTAGCCCTCACTGGACGCCACCTGGTTCTCACTGACGGGGGAGACCTGAGAGTCGTTGTAGACGTGCCAGCCCGTCTGGCAGCGGCACAGGGCCGTGTAGTGGCCGCAGTGGACGCTGCCCGAGTGGTTGCACAGGGCGTACAGCTGATAGACGGGGCTTCCGGCTTGGTCGCTGGCAAAGTCCCCCAGGCTCAGGCGCTGCAGCGGGAAGTCCACACCCACGGAGCTTTTCTTGATGGAGCCTCGGGAGGCGGAAAACCAATTCAGATGGAGTACGAGGATTCGGGGGAATCTTTGTACTGTCAACTTTTTGGTATTTCGGGTTTTCTGCAGACATCGGTCACACACTGGAGCATTTTCTGACTCTAGCTCTACTTCCTTGGCGAAAAGGTTGAAGCAGTCCCGCAGAGACACTTTGCCCCCAGCAAATCCTTTCTTAGGGATGGGCAGGGACAGGTCACAAAAAACCTCGAAGGTCGTGGAGCGATACCCACAGGCCTGGCACTTGAGACAACTTTTCAACTGGCCCACAAACAGGTCCACAATCTTGCTGTCCTCGCTCCAGGTAACGCTTCCACATTAGGTTGGCCCGGTCATTGTCACTACTTAAGTCAGGTTCTTCTAGCAGAGGCCCTCCACAGTGGGGTGAAGAGGGAGCTGGACTACTGGCCAGGATTGGGGGGGGGGGGGGGCGCCGGCGACCTCGTCGGTTGATTTCAAGGTGTAGCCGCTCCATGAGGAGCTTCAGGAACTCCTGGGCATCCTGCTGGCAGTATCCAGAGAAGGAGGGCATGTATTTCTGGAAGACAGCTCGGAATCGAGTAGGATTTACCGCTTCACAAGAGTCAGGGTGCCACAGGGCCCCAATCACATCTGCAAAGGATTCAGTGAGCTCTTGGGCTCGGCCCTCTCCAGGCACCTCTTGCCGGAAGTCCCTTCGCAGACATAAGTCCCGGAGAGGCCGAGTGTTGCTCATACACTGCAGCACGGCATTCAGGAAGCACGTGTTCCCCAGATTTCGGAGGCCAACATGACCAGAGCCCAGAAGCAGTGTGTGATGAGCCATCTTGTCATCGAAGTAGAAAGGCTTGGAGGGCCGGGCAGATATCTCGTGGAAAGTGCCCTGGGAAGTAGGGGGCTCTGTCCGTATGCTGAGCAAGGTGGGGCGCCCAGGAAAGGCCCCGAGGCGGCGGAGAGAGGTGCTGCGTGTCAAAGTGGGTGGCTCAGGCCGGTGCGCCAAGCGGCTCAGTGCAGCCCCTAGCTCTCCAGCGCCTCGATGCCCTCCCAAGGCAATCCCCATTGGACGCAAGCCCCCACTGCTCACAGATTTGGACCGGGCTAGGTTGGTCCTGGTTGGGAGAGGCAGAGCCACAGCTGGGGGTGGTGAGCCAGGAAGGGGAACTCCTTGATCTGCCCCAAGGGGGCCTCTGGGACGAGGGCCTGAGGTCCGTGTCCGTCCCACCTCCAGTTTCTTGAGCCGTTCCTCAGGTGGACCTGGCCGGGGAGGCAGAGGCCGTAACATGGGGTTCGGCCCAAGGACTGGGTTTCGACGCTCCTTACTGCGAGCCCGGGGTGGCAAATGGTACTTTGGATCCCACTCGGGGCTGGACATTGACAGGTGGCTCTTGGGTCCGGCCCAGGCGGTGCTCAGAGGCCTGGGGCATTGTGGTCACCACAGGCAGGACCTGTCACCCGGCGTGCGGCGGGGGAGCCCAGCTGGGGCCAGGCCCCAGCTCAGGGCTGGCCCCCCTCCCCAACCTCTGTGCAGCACCCCCGCAGGCCCAGCTGCAACTTCAGGCGCAGCTGCTGCCCAGGTCGCTCCCGTCGCCGGGGCTGCCGCCATCTTTGTTGGTTCCGCCGCCACCGGCTTCGGCTTATTAAATATTTAGATTTTTGTTTTATAGAGGCTTGTGATAAAGAAAATGGCCTAATACAGAAATGTGTTTTGAACTTATTTATTGTTCCTTTTTTTTAATATATTTTTTTATTGATTTCAAAGAGGAAGGGAGAGGGAGAAACATAAATGATGAGAGAGAATCATTGATTGGCTGCCTCCTGCACGCCTCACACTGGGGATCAAGCCGCAACCTGGGCATGTGCCCTTGACCGGAATCAAACCTGGGACCCTTCAGTCCGCAGGCTGATGCTCTACCCACTGAGCCAAACCAGCTAGGGCTATTGTTCCTTCTTAATGTTAAAAATTGGCAGGGCCTACGAGACTGGTGTCTAAAACTACTCTGACATTGGCAATATCAGGTGTAGCCATTCCCCAAAGAAACCTTCATTAATACTGTATAACCTTATAAATCTTTTTGACAGGAAAGAAATAGGAAGAGATGCTGGCTGGGTATATTTTAATTTATATTCTCTTAAAGTATGCATTTTATACTGATACATTATTTTGTAAATTATCTTTTTATTTAACATGGACTCTCCATCTAATAGGGGAAGGGGAGCTTCCAGTCAGAATAATTACTCTAGCAGTCTGAGAATATCGTCTGCGTTATGGTTTGAAAAAAATCAAATCAAGATTGACTACTTTGTCCAAGAGACTGACTTAAGAGTTTAAGTAGATCTGGGAAAATCTTTCATGTTATTAACTTAAATTTCATATGAATAGAGGTTGAGAAATGATGTCTGATAGCCTAAGTTGTGGGTAGAATTTCTGCTTTTTGCTTATCATATGGCTTTAATGTTCCTGCCTTTTCTTATTTATTGTCAAAAAGTAGAAAATAACTGTTTCCAGAACTTATTAAGGAGTGATAGATAGTTGGAGAATATTTTGGGAAGAGGTGAGCTAAACAGATAATACATGGGGATTTTTTTTAAGCTCATACAAGTTTTAAAAAATTAATATATTCATATTTCCTTTTTATAAGTGTACAATTCAGTGATTTTATAGTATATTCACAGAATTGTGCAACCATCACCATTATTTATTTCAGACTATTTTCATTACTCCCAAAAGAAGCCTGTGGACCCATTAGCAGACACACACACACACACACACACACACACACACACACACACGCCACTTGTTATTGTCTATTTTTTTGTTGTGGTGGGTTTTTTCTCCATTTTTTTTTTATAACTATCCTAGTGAGTATAAAGTGGTATCTCATTGTGGTTTTGATTTATATTGCTTTAATGACTAATGATTCTGAGCATCTTTTCATCTGTTTATTGGCCATTTGTATATCTTCTTTGGAGATACATTTATTTAAATTCTTTGCCCATATTTTAATTGGATTGTCTTTTTTTTTTAAGATTTTTTTTATTGACTTTTTTAGAGAGAGAGAGGGAGGGTCGGAGGGAGAGAGAGAAAGAAACATCCATGTGAGAGCAAAACATTGATAGTTTGCCTCCTGCACATCCCCTACTGAGGATCAAGCCAGTAACCCTGGCATGTGTCCTGACCAGGAATCAAACCAGCAACCTTTCAGTGTACTAGATGAGGCCCAACCCACTGACCCACACAGGCAAGTTGTCAGAGTATAAATTCTGGATACTACTCTCTTAACAGATATATGATTGGCAAATATTTTCTCCCATTTGTATGGATTGACTTTTCACTTTCTTGATAGTATCCTTTGAAGCACAAAAGTTTTAAGTTTTGATGAAGCCTGATTTATCCATTTTCCCTTTAGTTGCTATGCTTTTGGTGACATATCTAAAAAACCATTGCCTAAACCAAGGTCATGGGGATTTACAACTATGCTTTCTTTTGAGAGTTTTATGGTTTTAGCCCTTATGTTTAAATCTTTGATCAATTTTGAGTTAATTTTGTACATGGTGTGAGGTAGGGATCTCTTTATTCTTTTACATGTGGATATCCAGTTTCCCAGCACCACTTGTTGAAAGACTGTTCTTTCCCCCCTGGAATTGTCTTGACATCCTTGTAGAAAATCAATTGTCTAGAAATGTACGGATTTTTGTCTGGGCTCTCAGTTATGTTCCACTGATGTACATGGCTGTCCTTATGCCAGTATTATTGTTTTGATTATTATAGCTTTGTAGTAAGTTTGAAATGAGGAATTGTGAGTCTTCCAACTTGCTTTTCTTTTAAAGATAGGTTTGGTTATACTGAGTCTCTTGCATTTCCGTATGAATTTTAGGATCTGCTTATCAATTTCTCCAACAAATCCGTTAAAATCTTAACAGTTTTACGTTTTTCAACTATGTACATGGGTTCTCTTTCCATTTATATAGGTCTTTAATTTCACTCAATGATGTTTTTGGTTTTCAGAGTACAAGTCTTGCACTTCTCTTATTAAATTTGTTAAGTATTTTATTCTTTTGGATGTTATTGTAAGGAGAATTGTTTTCTCAATTTCACATTTGGGTTATTTATTGCTGTGTATAAAATATAATTGATTTGTATTTATTGATATTTATCATGCATCTTTGCTGAACTTTGTGATTCTTTGTGATTCTTTGTGATTTTTCTATGTACAAGATCATGACATCTGCAAATAGAGATACTTTTACTTTCTTTCCAATACAGATGTCTTTTTTTCTCTTGCCTAATTGTAGCCTTCAGTACAGTGTTAAATGGAAATGGCAAGAGCAGACAGACATCCTTAGCTTGTTCCTGATTTTAGAAGAAAATCTTCAGTCTTTTACTATTAAGTATGAAGTTAACATTATTGTGTGTGTTTTCAGAGATGCCCTTTATTAATGTGGAGTTTTGAAGGGAACATTTCTACTCTTGTTTGAGATTTAAGAGTCTTCTAATTATTTTTCATAACAAGATCGTGTGTGTGTGTGTGTGTGTGTGTGTGTGTGTGTGTGTAAGAGTGAGAGAGTTGGAGAAACTTGTGAAATGTAAAGCATACAAGATATAGAGCACCTGGATATTAGTGTTCATTCTATCACTTTAACTGTCTAACTTTGGACATTTTGTGCCTCCTTCATTCATGAGTTCTGTTTGTCAGATATTTATTGAACATTCGATTTGCTAGATAACGTATTTGAAGATACAAGGGTAAAAACACTGAGGTCTTTGTCTTCAGATATCAGTTTGCACTCTATATCAACAACCTCATTTTAAAAAAATCTGTAAAGATTGAGATGTTGGGCATATTTTGATTTGTGAGCATGTGTTAAGGCCTTGCTTATTTTCAGAGTTCAGTATGGTCTCAGCGTTAAGACTGGTCTTATTTTGTAGATAACATGAGTGCTACCTATGTGTCAAACTCTTACACACTCATTTTTTTCAAAATACTGTTAATCATAGCAGTGACTCCCAAATCTTTGTCCTCTACTCTGACCTCTTTCCTAAGTTTGACCATGGTTTCCAGCTGCCTAATAGATTTCCTCGCTCAGTTGTTCTAGATATACTTCAGACTTACAAGGTCTATAACAAAATTATGATTTATCTATAAAGCCCACCTCTCTCCATGTTTTCTCATTTTCATTAGTGGGAATATTTCTTCCATTTGCCCAAACTAGAAACTTCTGAGTCATTCTTGACACCTTTTTCTCACTGCTCACATCTAGTGTATCACAAAGGCCCTTTGAGAGACTGTCTCCTACATATTTCTTGTTACCTACCCCCATCTCTTGTACTTATCGCCACTTCCTTTGTTTGGACCCGCATCATTTTTTACTTGGACCAAACTCTTCTCTCATCCTCTTTCTTTCCCACGTGGTAAATGAATTGTCATTCAGGATCCAGCGTAAATGTCACTTCCTCTTTATAGCATATTCTTGTTAGCCAATTCTTTAAACTTCCAGGTGAAATTAAACATCATTCTACAGTCATGTGCCTCTTAATGATAGGGATATGTTGAGAAAAACACACTGTAGGCAATTTCGCCATTGTGCGAACATCACAGACTGTACTTACACAAACCTACATGGTGTAGCCTACCACATGTCTAGGCTACATAGTATAGCCTATTGCTCCTAGGCTACAAGCCTGTACAGCATGTTACTGTACAAAACAAGCACAAGAGAAAATGATACAATCAAGAGACATGTTAAACACAAGTTGTATGAGGCTGCTGCTGGCATAACATGGCATATTTTGAAGCAAACTTTTTTTTTTATAAGTAGAAAGTTTCTACTCTAAGATAATGACAAAAAGTATAGTATGATTTGATATGGTTTGGTATGGTATGGTATGGTCCAAAACTAGTAACAGTTATTTATTATCATTACCAACTATTATACTATGCACACTTGTATGTGCATAGTAGATTTGTTTACATCAGCATCACCACAAACAGGTGAGTAATGCGTTGCACTACCATCTTATGGTGGCTTTAGCATCAGTAGTGATAGGAATTTTTCAGCACCATTGTAATCTTATGAGACCACCGTTGTATACGGAGTCTGTCATTGACTGAAACATCATTCTACGGTATTTGTATTAATGCTATGAAAATATTGAATATTGTATAGCTATTAATAGCATAAATTGTAGAATCATACAGACATGAGTTTGAATTCTGGCTCTTAATAGCTATATTAGTCTTTCTAAGCCTCAGTTTCCTCATCTTAAAGTAAAGCTAATAACTACTTCATAAAGCGAAGTGAAGATTAAGTGCAATTATGAAAGTAATAATTATAGTAATCATGGCCACAATATATTGAACATTTATTATTTGCTAAGCACTGAGCTAAATGTAATATTTGATACATATTGCCTATGTAAAACAGCTTAGTGCCCGATGTATAGTAAACATTCAGTAAAGAAAAGCTAGTATTTTTTTTAATTTAATAAATCTTTATTGTTCAGATTATTATAATTGTTTCTCCTTTTTCCCCCCATTGTTCCCCTCCATCTGGTTCCCACCCCAACCTCTGCCCTTACCTCCCCCCACACTGTCCTCATCCATAGGTGTATGATTTTTGTCCAGTCTCTTCCTGCAACCCCCTATCCTTTTCCCCCTGAGAATTATCAGTCCACTCCCTTTCTATGCCCCTGATTCTATTATATTCACCAGTTTATTCTGTTCCTCAGATTTTTAATTCACTTGATTTTTAGGTTCACTTGTTGATAGATATGTATTTGTTGTTCATAATTTTTATCTTTACTTTTTTCTTCTTACTCTTCTTAAAGAAGACCTTTCAACATTTCATATAATACTGGTTTGGTGGTGATGAACTCCTTTAGCTTTCTCTTATCTGTGAAGCTCTTTATCTGACCTTCAATTCTGAATGAAAACTTTGCTGGGTAGAGTAATCTTGGTTGTAGGTTCTTGCTATTCATCACTTTGAATATTTCTTGCCACTCCCGTCTGGCCTGCATAGTTTCTGTTGAGAAATCAGCTGACAATCGTATGGGTGCTCCCTTGTAGGTAATTAACTGTTTTTCTCTTGCTGCTTTTAATATTCTCTCTTTGTCTTTTGCTCTTGGGATTTTAATTATGATGTGTCTTGGTGTGGTCCTCTTTGGATTCCTTTTGTTTGGGGTTCTGTGAGCTTCCTGGACTTGTAAAGTCTATTTCTTTCACCAGGTGGGGGAAGTTTTCTGTCATTATTTCTTCCAATAGGTTTTCAATATCTTGCTCTCTTTCTTCTTCTGGCACTCCCATAATTCTGATGTTGGTACGCTTGAAGTTGTCCCAGAGGCTTCTAACACTATCTTCAACTTTTTGGATTCTTTTTTCTTTTTTTGCTTTTCTGGTTGAGTGTTTTTTGCTTCTTTGTATTTCAGATCTTTGACTTGATTCTTGTGTTCCTCTAGTCTGCTGTTGGGTCTCTGTATAATATTTTTTATTTCAGTCAGTGTATGTTTAATTTCTAGTTGGTCCTTTTTCATATCTTCGAGGGTCTCGTTATATTTATCGGCCTTTTCTAGGATATTCTTGAAAAGCTTTATAACCGTGGTTTTGAATTCTATATCCAGTCATTTATTTTCCTCCATTACTTTCGTTTGTGATCTGTTTCTTTGTCTCCCTATTTTTCACTGCTTCCTTGAGTTGGTAGGGTAGCTTTGTGTGCTAGGTTTCCTATATGGCCCAGTGGGTCGGCCTCCCCAGTTAACCTGAGGTGGACACTCTTGGTGCACCCCTTTGTGGACTGTGTGTACAGCCTTGTTGTAGTTAAGCCTTGATTGTTGTTGGTATCACTGAAAGGAATTGACCTGCAGGCCAGTTGGCTGTGAGGATCAGCTGTGTCTACACTGGGAGATTTTTGGTGCTGGAGACAGCCTTACAGGATTAGCCTTGCCAGATTGCAAAAGCCTCTGTGCTCAGCTTGGAAGGGGTGGAGTCTCAGGGCGGAGCAGACAGTCTTGGCTTCCCATTAGCTCTGCCCTTACGCGCGAGTCTCCAGACCTCTGCCTTCCGCGGTTCCCGAGTTTCCACCTTACAGTCCAGATTTCCCCCGTAAGAGCGTGGGTCCCCAGGGGCTCGCCTGGAATTGCGGTTCAGTGCAGTCAGGAGCTTCCGACTCCCTTCCGCTAGGGATAGCCTGTGGTAACCTCCGCAGTCAGTCTTTGTGCACACTCGCGCCTAAAGACCCCTGCCGCCGTGGCTCCCCTGAGTCTCCGAGTCTCCTTGTGCCTTTCTCTTTACCTGACAGTTCAAACTCCCCCTGTATGAGCCCAGGTCCACAGGGTTTCACCCGGAACTGAGGTTCACTGCAGTCGGAACTGGGGTTCAGTGCAGTCGGGGGCTTCCTTCCCTCTCCCGCCAGAGAAAGCCAGCCAGGCACTCCACCGCCCTTCCCCTCAGCTCTTTGCTGCTCCTTCTTCGTGAGCTTTCCTCTTTCCTTCTAGTTGTAGAATTTTCACTCAGCCAGCTTTCCTGTGGTTCTGGATGGTGTCCGTTCTTTTAGTTGTAGTTTTGAAATTGTTGTGCGTGGCAGCAGTTTAGGTGCTTACCTATGCCGCCATCTTGGTTTCTCCTTAAGATCAGGGCTTGAGACCTTTTAGAGTATCGAAAAGCTAGTATTTTTTGTTGTTGTTTTCATCTGGGCTGAGCATTTTAAAGGCAAAAACTATGTTTCATCTTTGTGATTGACAGTATGGAAGATCATCAATAAACAGTTGCTGAGTGTGAATTTATTTAGTGCGATTTGACGAAATGCTAGCAGTTCTTAAAAATAATATTTTCTGCTAACTTGACTGCAGTTCCTTTGGGATTTGAAGGTTTTGTGTTTCCTATTCAAGTACACATACCCCTGGAGAGAGATAATACTTGTAGTTTTATCAACAGCTATCCTATGGGAATTAGTTCTTTACCATTCTTTTTAATCTGAGAAAGACCTTACAGGATGAGACTATGCTGGAAAGAAAGGGGAGAGGAAGAGACCAGAGACACAGTATTATGGGGGACAAAATTACTATTTCCCATTTGCCTCACAATTACTTTTTTTCCTAACTTGTAATGGACATCTCACTACCTAATACACATAGACAGCATTTGGTAACCTTGGCTCTGCTGTAGAGCCATAAGGTTAGATCATGTAAAATTGAGTTATTTCTGTTACTTGAAAGTCTGAATTTGCTTATTTAGCACTTTGTGATATTATGGGTATGACTAGAGGCCCAATGCACGAAAATTCATGCAAGAGTAGGCCTTCCTTCCCCCGGCTGCCGGCACCGGCTTCCCTCCAGGACCCAGGACCTGGGCTGCTTCCCTCTGGCCGCCAGCAGGCACCCGGGACCCGGGCTGCTTCTCTCCAGCCCCAGCTTCATCCAGAAGGACGAAGGACATCTGGTCTAATTAGCATATTACCTTTTTATTATTATAGATTGCAGACTCATTCCCTCTATAGACAGTTAATAGCTTTATATTGAGTATTGACATAGAATATTTTAGACATGGTCCCTAATTTTGGTCAGCTGTATTATAAATAAATGTCAGCTATCAATAACCTGTGAACTGCCAGGATTGTTGAGCACAAGATGGGGTTATAAACCTGAAAACACTGAAGAGGCTACACAGATATAATACAATACAATTCTAGACTTTAATACATGACTTTGGCAAACTCATTTAACTTTCTAGACCTCAGTTTCCTTACCTTTGAAAATTTTCAAGGTCCCTGTCTGCCCTAAAATTCTGGGGTGCTTTATTCTGTCAGAGGATATTTTTCCATTGCTTTTCAAAGAAAGAGAAAGGGAGGAGGGAAGGAGAGAGAAATATCATTGTGAGAGAGACACATCAACTGGTTGCCTCCTGCACAAGCCCTGACTGGGGCAGGGAGCAAACCAGAAACGCAGGTACTTGCCTTTGACTGGAAATGGAATCTGTGACCCTTCGGTACTCGGGCCGACCTCTAACCACTGAGAATGCCGGTTAGGGTTTTCTCTCCTACTTACTTGTGTCTCTTGCTTCCATCAGTCTCAACACACCAGCCATAGTTACTTTTTAAAACTTGTCAAATCAATCTCATTCTTTTCCCAGAACCCTCCATCAGCCCTTCATTTCATTCAGAGAAAAAGCCAATGGCCTATATAGCCCTACATGACCTGAACTTCTCCCTGCTATACTTTTGTGGCCTCATCTCTTGTTTTCCCCCTCTCAATTGTCTCCAGCCATACTGGATTCTGCTGTTCCTTGATCATCTCAGCCATGTTCCTCTTGTTTTAGGGATTATACAGTGAAGATTCCAGCTTCTAGACAGCATTGTCAACTCCCTCATCTCCAATTTTTTTTACTCAAATGTCACCCTATTTTGAATTTGCAACTGCCTTTGCATTGCCCCTCCCACTTCTTTACCCTGCTGTTATTTTTTTTCAAAGCACTAATCTTCTAATTTACTGTGTACTTAATTATTATGTTTATAATTTACTGGAGGCCCGGTGCACGAAATTCATGCATGGGGGAGGGGGTTGTCCCTCAGCCCAGCCCGCACCCTCTCCAATCTGGGATCCTTCTCACAATCCAGGACTGCTGGCTCCCAACTGCTCGCCTGCCTGCTTTCCTGATTGCCCCTAACCGCTTCTGCCTACCAGCCTGATCACCCCCTAACCACTCCCTTGCCAGCCTGTTTGATGCCTAACTGCTCCCCTGCCAACCTGCTTTCCCCTAACTGCCCTCCCCTGCAGGCCTGGTCACCCCTCACTGCCCTCTCCTGCAGACCTGGTCCCCCCCAACTGCTCTCCCCTGCAGGCCTGGGTCCCTCCTAACTGCCTTTCCCTGCAGGCCTGGTTGCCCCCAACTTCCCTTCTCTGCCGGCTTGGTCACCCCTAACTGCCCTCCCCTGCAGGCTTGATCGCCCCCAATTGCCCTCCCTTGCAGGCCTGGTCCCTCCCAACTGCCCTCCCCTGCTGGCCTGATTGCCCACAACTGCCCTCCCTTGCAGGCCCGGTCCCTCCCAACTGCCCTCCCCTGTTGGCCATCTTGTGGCAGCCATCTTGTGTCCACATGGGGGCAGGATCTTTGACCACATGGGGACATCCATCTTGTATGTTGGAGTGATGGTCAATCTGCATATTACTCTTTTATTAGATAGGATAGAGGCCTGGTGCACGGGTGGGGGCCAGCTGGTTTGCCCTGAAGGTGTCCCGGATCAGGGTGGGGGTTTCTTTGGGGCGTGGGGCGGCCTGGGCGAGGGGCCTGTGGTGGTTTCAGGCCGGCCACGCCCCCTGGCGACCCAAGCGGAGGCCCTAGGATCTGGGGTTTATTTATCTTCTGCAATTGAAACTTTGTAGCCTGGAGCGGAGCCAAGCCTTCTGCTTGCTCCGTGGCAGCAGCCATTTTTTTTTTTGGACTTATGTATCTTCTATAATTGAAACTTTGTAGCCATAAGCAAGGCCTGGGCTTGCCAGGGTGTGTGGAAAGCTTGGCTTTCTCCATCGCCGGGGGCAACCCTAGCCTCCTGCTCTTTCCAGCTCAGTTGCTGCCGCCATTTCTGTTTGGGTTTATGTATCTTCTATCATTGAAACTTTGTAGCCTTGAGTGGAGGCCTAGGCCGGCAAGGGCAGGCGGAAAGCTTGGCTTCCTCCATTGCTGGGGAAACCCAAGCCTCCCTCCTGCTCTCTCTGGCCGTAGCCATCTTGGTTGGGTTTATTTGCATATTCGCTCCTGATTGGCTGGTGGGCGTGGCTTGTGGGTGTAGCAGAGTGATGGTTAATTTGCATATTACTCTTTTATTAGATAGGATTGTCTAACTGTCTGCTACAATGTAAGTTCTATCAGGGTAAAGAATTTTTGGTTTGTTCACCCTTATTTCCCAAGCACATTTAATAGTACCTGGTTCATTAAATATTTGTTAGCACATTGATGGGCTGTGGTGAATACTAATCTCAGTTTTAGCTGATATGAGCCTCAGTTGACTCATTTATGAAATGCTGGTTTTGATCTATATCTTTTTTTATTTTTTTCCATCACCATTTATTCACTCAATACCCTCTTCCACATCTATATATTTTATGTTAGATGTTTTCCTCAGATACCTGGTAGTGCTTGGCTGTCTGCTCTCATTTTAAACATCTTTAAGATGGGAGATTGAAAGATTGATTGGAAGTTCTGAATGCATCAGCAGGTGTGTGTATGATGAACTTCACAGTGCGATGGTTGTTAATTTGGTGAAACCTACATGTCAATATCTTTCATTTTTTTTAAATCCTCGCCTGAGGATATTTTTCCCATTGCCTTTTTTCTTTCTTTCAGAAGGAGTAGTAAGGAGGGAGAGGGCAGGGTGGGAGGGAGGGAGAGAAAAGGAGAGCGGGAGAGAGAGGGAGAGGGAGAGGGGGAGAGAGAGAGAGAGAGAGAGAGAGGTGTGAGGAGGGAACCTGAAACCAAGGTATATGCTCTTGACCGGGAATCAAACCCACGACCTGCAGACCAATGCTCTAACCACTTAGCAACACCAGCAAGGGCATGTCAGTAACTTTAAATCTTTCCTCATGGGTTTACCTTATTCCTTAGAAAGTCTCTTCTAATTCTGGAAGGTAAGGACTGACTGCCAGCTTTCTTTGTGCCAAATGAAGAAAAAAATACAGTGGACTTCGGGTTTTGGCCTTCAGTATTCAGTATGCTTAAGTCTACATTTAATTCCTTATTTTAGGTATGGTCCTCATGCCCTTTCCTATGCCTAGAGCACCCTAGTCCAGAGATTCTCTATTTAACCCTCTCCAGAAATAAACCTCTAGTCTTTTGAGTTAGGGCATCTGAGTGAGAAAAGGGATTTAAGGATATAATTGCTTTTTAAACAGCTTTTGACCAGTGTTATTAATACTAAATTATTAGGCCCTGGCTAGTGTCATCAGTGGTTAGAGTGTCAGCCTATGTACCAGTGGGTCTTGGTTTGCTCCCTGCCCCCCACCATCCCCTGTGGGTAAGGTAACCAGTCGATGTGTCTCTCACATCGATGTTTCTTTCTACCTCTCTCTCCTCCCTCTCTCTCCCTCTTTCTCCCTCTCTCTCTCTCTCTCTTTCTCTCTCTCTCTCTCTCTCCTCTCTCTCTCTCTTCTCTCTTCTCTCTGTCTCTCTCTCTCCTCTCCCTGCTCCCTCCCCCTCCCCCTCTCTCACTTCCTCTCCCTCTGAAAAAGCAATGGGGAAAAAATAATCCTCAGGACAGGATTAAATACTAAATCATCAGTCTCCCCACCTTGACTTATCTGGTGCTACTGGTTCCTGAGCTCTTGGAGAGAAGATTCTGTGGTGTTGATTGGTATATTTAGTTGGAAGTTTTCCTTATTGCAAGGGTAGTATTCAGCATTCTTATGTTTGCTTAGTCTTCTTTAATTTGCTTTCTAGATTCTGAAATGTTATTATTGTCTCCTCTTCTTTCCTTCCTTGTGGGCTTGTCTTTTAGAAAATCCTTTATTATAGTTTTAGTGTGGTTTTGTCTACTTTATTTATTTATTTATTTAAAATATATTTTTATTGATTTCAGAGAGGAAGGGAGAGGGGAAGAGAGATAGAAACATCAATGATGAGAGAGGATCATTGATTGGCTGCCTCCTGCACACCCCCTACTGGGGATCGAGCCCACAGCCCAGGCATGTGCCCTTGCCTGGAATTGAACCCGGGACCCTTCAGTCCACAGGCTGACGCTCTATCCACTGAGCCAAACCACCTAGGGCAGGGGTCCTCAAACTACGGCCCACGGGCCACATGCGGCCTGCCGAGGACATTTATCCGGCCCGCCTGCCGGGTGCCGCTGCCTGTCTTGCTTAGCAGCCGACTCGTCCTGGGCCCGCAGTACGCATAGGAATTTGTTCATAGTTTTTTTCTAAACTATAGTCCGGCCCTCCAACGGTCTGAGGGACAGTGAACTGGCCCCCTGTTTAAAAAGTTTGAGGACCCCTGAGCTAGGACATTGTCTACTTTATTTATTACAACTATTTTGTTGTCTGTCTTTTGTCTTTTGTTTAAATTGTCATTTTTATTGAGATAATTGTAGAGTCACATGCAGTTGTAAGAAATAATACAAATATCCCTGTACACTTTACTCAGTCTCCCCCGATGGTAACATGTTGTAAAACTATAGTATTACATCACAACCAGGATATAAACATTGATATAATCCACCAATCTCATTCAGATTTGTCCAGTGGTGTGTGCATGTGTAGTTCTCTACAATTTTATATGTGTATTCACCACCACTGTCAAGATTCTGAACCATTACATAAACCACAGGGATCCCTGATGTTGTCCTTTTATACTACAGCCACATCCCTCTTTATAACACCTCTTTTCCCCCGTGAATTCCAGGCAACCACTAATCTGTTCTCTATTTCTTTTTTTTTTTTTTTTAATATATTTTATTGATTTTTTACAGAGAGGAAGGGAGAAGGATAGAGAGTTAGAAACATCGATGAGAGAGAAACATTGATCAGCTGCCTCCTGCACACCCCCCACTGGGGATGTGCCCGCAACCAAGGTACATGCCCTTGACCGGAATCGAACCTAGGACCCTTCAATCCGCAGGCCGATGCTCTATCCACTGAGCCAAACCGGTTTCAGCTGTTCTCTATTTCTAAAACTTTGTTATATCAGAAATATTACACAAATGAAATTGTATAGTATGTACCGGTAAGTAACCATTTAAAATTGGCTTTTTTTAGTCAGCATAATTCTGTGGTGATTTATCCAGGTTGTTGCATGTATTTTATTGCAGAGTTTCTATGCAGTGGTCGGCAAACTGCGGCTCATGAGCCGCGGTTTGCCGCTCTGTTGACTAATGTGTTTGCCGACCACTGAGCTAGACAAAAGAGTCAAGGATAAAAGCTACTGCTTCTCAAAAGGCTCAGGTAATTTTCTCCTCGTTTAATATATATTGCCCTAGCCCAGTGGTCAGCAAACTCATTAGTCAACAGAGCCGCAGTTTGCCGACCACTCTTATGGCATGGGTGTGTATGTACCACGGTTTGTTAAACAAATCACCTGTTGAAGGACATTTGGGTTATTTCCAGTTTTGCACTATTATGAAAAAAATTTCTATGAACATTCATGTACAGATTTTATGCAAACATAAGTTTTCATTTCTCTGGGATAAATGCCCAAGAGTACAATTGCTGGGTCATATGGTAATTGTGTGTTGAGTGTTTTAAGAAACTGCCAAATAATTTCCCAGATTGGCTATACTATTTTACATACTAGCAATGCATGAGAATCCATTTTCTTTGCATCCTTGCCAGTATTTAGTGTTCTCTCTTTTTCTTTTTTCTTTTAGACATTCTGACATGTGTATAGTGATCTCATTGTCATTTTAATTTTCATTTCCCTGATGACTAACATTGTTGAAGATCTTTTCATGTACTTGTTTGTCATCTGTATATCTTCTTTAGTGAAATGTCTCTGAATGTCTCTTACCAGTTTTCTAATTGTTTGTTTACTGTTGTTTTTATAGTTCTTTATATATTCTAGATCTAGTCCCTTATGAGATATTTATGTTTTACATTTAAGCCAGTGATCCTTTTTTTTTTCTTTCTCAGAGGCCAGTCCATTTTGAGTGAAATTTTATAGAAAGTGTGAAGTTTACATTGAGGCTCATTTTGTGTGTGTGTGCCTGTGGATATTCCAATTGCTTCACCATCTTTCATTGAAAAGACCATCCTTCCTCCATTGAATTGCTTTTGCACCTTTATCAAAATCACTTGACCATACTTGTATATATCTATTTCTGGGCTCTGCTGTGTTCCATTGACCCATGTGTCTATCTCTCTGCCAGTACTACATTATCTTGATTACTATAGCTATTTAATAAACCTTAATATAGGATAGAGTGATCCTCCTACTTTATTTTTCTTTGTCAAAATAATTTTAGTTATTCTTAGGTCAGTGCCTTTCTATATAAATTTTAGAATTAGCTTAATTGTATCTACAAAAAAATCTTTCTAGGGTTTTGATAGGAATTGGACTATGGGGAGAATTTGTGTATTTTTTTAATTTGTTTGTTTTTTTAGTTTACTCATGTGATTTTAGTCTCCCTCTCCCCATTCTGGACTGTAAAGCTCTTTCTAAATTAAAGGATAGTTGACATACTATATATTATATTATATTATATTATATTATATTATATTATATTACATTATATTATATTATTTTATATTATAGTGACTTGACATTTATGTACTTTACAAAGTGATCACCACGAAAAGTCCAGTATCCATCTGTCACCATACAAAGTACAAAGTTATTTTGATATTATTGACGACTAGAGGCCTGGTGCACGGATTCATGCACCAGTGGGGTCCTTCAGCCTGGCCTGTGGGGATCAGTGGACGTCCACGCTACTGCAGCCCGGCCTTACCTACCAGCACATTGGGCTCCAGCCCACTGTCCATGTTGATCCCGCACAGCACAAAGTAGTACATGATGCGGCAGGCATCTGGGAAGGAGCCCGAGCCTGGGCTGGGCCCCGCTGCACCTGCTGCTGCTGCTACAGTGTGCAGGGGGAGTGTCTGCGGGAGAGTCTCACGCCACTGCCACAGCTGCGCTTGCCAGCCGTGAGCCTGCCTGTCTTGTCAGCTGAGTGGTGCTCCCACTGTGGGAGTTCACTGACCACCAGGGGGCAGCTCCTGCATTGAGTGTCTGCCCCCTGGTGGTCAGTGAGTGTCATAGCTGTCAACTGGTCATTCGGTCATAAAGGTCTCTTAGGCTTTTATATATATAGACTAGAGGCCCGGTGCACGAAATTCGTGCATGGGGGGGCGGGGGGAGGGTGTCCCTCAGCCTGGCCTGCACCCTCTCCAATCTGGGACCCCTCGAAGGATGTCCTACTGCCGGTTTACAGGGATCGGGCCTAAACCAGCAGTCAGACATCCCTCTCACAATCCAGGACTGCTGGCTCCAGTCGCTCACCTGCCTGCCTGCCTGCCTGATTGCCCCAACCACTCTGCCTGCCAGCCTGCTCGCCTCCAACTGCCCCCCGCTGCCGGCCTGCTCACCCCTAAATG
Source organism: Plecotus auritus (assembly GCF_963455305.1). NCBI lineage: Eukaryota > Metazoa > Chordata > Mammalia > Chiroptera > Vespertilionidae > Plecotus > Plecotus auritus. The sequence goes on along the minus strand of NC_137770.1, from coordinate 50,964,241 downwards.
CTCCCCTCACCAGCCTGATCACCCCCAACTGTCCCCCATGCCAGCCTGCTCACCCCCAACTACCCCCCTGCTGGTCTGCTTGCCCCCACCTCCCCTCCCCACTGGCCTGCTCACCCCCAACTGCCCCCCTGCTGGCCTGCTCACTCCAAACTGCCTCCCCCTCTGTCCTGATCACCTCCAACTGACCCCCACTGACGGCCTGCTCACCCCCAACTGGCCTCCCCCTGCTGGTATGCTTACCCCCAATGGCCCCTGCCATCCCATCCTGGCCTGATCACCCCCCGGCGACCCAAGGTCCCAGCCCCTCCTTTTTTTCTTTTTCTTTTCTTTTTTTTTTTTTTTTTCAGTGCCTCCTTGAGCGGAGGCCAGGGCCGGCTGGAAGCAAGTATCTAGGATTTATTTATCTTATATAATTGAAACTTTGTAGCCTTGAGCAGAGGCCAGGGCCGGCCAGGGCAGGTGGGAAGCTTGGCTTCCTCCATCGCCGGGGCAACCCAAGCCTCCTGCTCAGCTCCAGCTCTGTGGCCGCTTCCATTTCTGGGGGATTTATTTATCTTCTATAATTGAAACTTTGTAGCCTTGAGCGGAGGCCAGGGCCGGCCAGGGCGGGTGGGAAGCTTGGCTTCCTCCATTTCTGGGGAAACCCAAGCCTCCTGCTTGCTCCAGTTCCATGGCCAGCCGCCATCTTGATTGGGTTAATTTGCATACTCGCTCCTGATTGGCTGGTGGGCATGGCTTGTGGTGTAGCGGAGTGACAGTTAATTTTCATGTTTCTCCTTTATTAGTGTAGACTGGAGGCCTGGTGCACGAAATTCATGCACAGGGTGGGCGGTGTGTGTCCCTCAGCCCAGCCTGCACCCTCTCCAATCTGGGACCCCTCGAGGGATATCCGACTGCCCATTTAGGCCTGATCCCGGTAGGATGTAAAGGATCAGGCCTAAACGGGCAGTCGGACATTCCTCTCACAATCCAGGAATCTAGGACTGCTGGCTCCCAACTGCTCACCTGCCTGCCTGCCCCTAACTGCTTCTGCCTGCCAGCCTGATCACCCCCTAACCACTCCCCTGCCAGCCTGATTGATGCCTAACTGCCCTCCCCTGAAGGCCTGGTCACCCCTAACTGCCCTCCCCTGCAGGCTTGATCGCCCCCAACTGCTCTCCCTTGCAGGCCTGGTCCTCCCAACTACCCTCCCCTGCTGGCCTGATTGCCCACAACTGCCCTCCCTTGCAGGCCTGGTCCCTCCCAACTGCCCTGCCCTGCTGGCCATCTTGTGGTGGCCATCTTGTGTCCACATGGGGGCAGCCATCTTGTGTGTTGGAGTGATTTTTTTTCAATTTGCATATTACTCTTTTATTAGATAGGATATTCCCTCTGCTGTACTTTATATCCCCAAAAATATGGAACACTTTGTGAATTTGCTTGTCATCCTGTACAGGTGCCATGCTAATAAATCTGTATTGTTTCAATTTTAGTATATGTGCTGCCGAAGCGAGCACTGTGTTTTATTTAGTCTTATAAAAGTTTGTATTTAATGCAATTTGTTGAGATTTTTTTTTATCACTCCTAAATTTCATGTCTAATTTAAAAAGAACTTCCTCATGCCAAGATTATAAGAATATTAACCTGTATATTTTTTAATCTAAATATTTTGGTTTTAAATTTAGTTTTTAAAAACCATTTGGTATTTATTTTAGTGTGCTGTAGGAACCTAATTTTTAAAATATATATTTTATTGATTTTTTTACAGAGAGGAAGGGAGAGGGATAGAGAGTCAGAAACATCAATGAGAGAGAAATATCCATTGATCAGCTTCCTCCTGTACACCCCCCACTGGGGATGTGCCTGCAACCAAGGTACATGCTCTTGACTGGAATCGAACCTGGGACTTAAAAAATCCAATTGGAGAGTCAGCTGCCCTCTCATCATTTATTGAATATTCTTCCAAGTTTTTAATTGATTTTAGATGCCATCTTTATCATAATTTAAATTGTTATATATATTTGGGTCTGTTGCTGGGCTTTTTTTGTTAGTCCAGTTATATCTTCATATCATACTTTTAATGATCTGTTGTGGGCCTATGAGATATTATAATGTCTAGGAAAAGACATAGCATGATAAAACAAAGTTAAGAGCTTAACTTGGGTTAGACTAGTTGAATGCTAGCTCTTCCATTTATCAGTTAGATAACTTAGTGGGAATTATTTAAATTCTCTAGACCAGTGGTCGGCAAACTGCGGCTCTCGAGCCGCGGTTTGCCGCTCTGTTGACTAATGAGTTTGCTGACCACTGACCTAGACTCTCGATTCCAATAATTACAGGCTGTTGTTGTTCCTTGTGATTAAGCCCCTATCCCAGTGGTCAACAAACTCATTAGTCAACAGAGCAGCAAACCGTGGCTCGTGAGCCGCAGTTTGCCGACCACTGCTCTAGACCTCAGTATTGTCTGTAAAATAAGGATTATAATATTACATACATAATAGGGTTATTGTGAGAATTAAATGCATTAATATATGTAAAGCTCCTTTAGTGCTACGTAACTTCATAGGTGCCATGTAAGAGTTAAGCTATTGCAACAGGGCAAAGTTGTCCTCATATTCCGTCTTTCTAGACTAGCTTGTTAGCCTTGGCTGGCATGGTACAGTGGTTAGATGTGTTGGCACATACACCAAAGGGTGTAAGGTTTAATTCCTGGTCAAGGGCACTGGGTTGCAGGTTTGATCCCCGGTCCCCATCAGGGCTCATTTGGGAGGCGCTCTCTCTCTCTCTCTCTCTCTCTCTCACTCTGTATGTGTGTGTGTGTGTGTGTGTGTGTGTGTGTGTGTGTGTGCACCTCTAACTCCCCCACCCACCTTCCACTCTCTCTAAAAAGCAATGGAAAAAATATCATCAGGTAAAAATTTTTTTTAAAGTTTTATTCTTCCCCAAATCCAATTCAGCTATTTGTTGAAATTACATTGACTTTATGTATTTAAGTTAAGGGAGAAATGGTCTTTATAATAATGTAATAAACTGTTGCATTATCCTATACTTCCTATACTAGTATAATAAAAGGCTAATATGCAAATCGACTGAACAGTGGAACGACCGGTCTCTATGACACGCACTGACCACCAGGGGGCAGACGATCAATGCAGGAGCTGCCCCCTGGTGGTCAGTGTGCTCTCACAGGGGGATTGCTGCTCAGCCAGAAGCCGGGCTCACAGGCTGGTGAGCTCAGTGGCAGTGGTGGGAGCCTCTTTCATGTCCCCGACAGCGCTAAGGATGCCCAACTGCCGGCTTAGGCCCGCTCCCCGCAGGCCTAAGCTGTCAGTCGGACATTCCCCCGAGGGCTCCCGGACTGTGAGAGGGGGCAGGCTGAGCTGAGAGACCCCCCCCTCCTGTGCACAAATTTTCATGCACTGGGCCTCTAGTCATTATATAACATAGTATTGGCTTACCACCTAAGAACATGGTATATCTGTATCTCTTCATTGACTCAAGTCTAGAGTCTTGTGTCAGTTCTGGACTTAATAGATGAACACATTGTTTTCTGTTCTCATCTGATCCAAAAAATGAAATATTGGAATCTATGTAAACTTTACGAGTGTGACATTATTGGCTCATTTTTATCCCTAGAATAACAGCAATAGAAAAAAATGATGCCATAGACCACATCATTAGATGTTGTATATATAGGTGTCTGCACTTATGTTCGTTGTTTAAGAAGGTCTTCTCAGTTCTGTCTCACATTTCACCCTAAAGTGCATGAGTATTTGAATGAATAAAGAAAAGTTGAAGTTATGATAATCTTTGTAACAGTAATAAAAAACTCAGTATATATGTGAATGTATATGGATATTGAATGAATATATTTAAATGAAATGTGCAAATGCAGTGACTCTTAGAATTTGGCTATTGGGGTTTTCTTAAGGGGCCTCCTACCAGACCCCTGCTTTAGGAGAGAATGTCTGTATACTCAGTTTTTTCAGTCATTATCCTCTTTTTCTCCTCAGTCTGTTTTACCATCTGCCTGTGAACTCTAGCTAGAATTTTTGTATTTTTATTTTTTAAGGTGTGTTTTGTTTTGAGAGAGCCATCCATTTGTTGTTGCACATATTTAGACACTCATCGGTTCCTTTTTTTAAAAATTGATTTCAGAGAGAGGAAGTGAGAGGGAGACAGAGAGAGAAACATCTATGATGAGAGAGAATCACTGATTGGCTGCCTTCTGCACGCCCTCAGCTGGGGATCAAGACCGCAACCTGGGCATGTGCCCTGACTGGGGATCGAACCCAAACCTTGGCCTATTGGGATGACACTAACCAACTGAGCTACCCGGTCTGGGCTAGACATTTTGTATTTTTAGATTGTTTACTCAAGCCTGCATATATCAGTTAACTGCTTCAAGAAAATAGCAAATATGGTGAGAGAGTCTGACTCAAGTGAGGGCTACAGGAAACTCATATACACATGTACTTAAACTATGCTTGTTCCTGTTTTCCTGATTTTTCTCCCAGAATTGTTTAGGTTTGATAGGTAATGTTTTTATTAGGAAGGGATAAATTAGGGGTGAAAAACAAAATAACTGTGTATTTTAACAAAGAAGTGTTGAGCAAAAAGACAGATCGTTAGAGATGCTAATCAAAATAGAGCTATATATGTATACTATTCTTTTGATTTTTGTGTATGTCTGAAGTTTTAAATAACATTTTGAGGTTACAACAATACATGTAAGTAAGTAAATAAAGGCAATAATTATTAATTATGTAGAATATGTACTTTTAGAAATACATTTTAGTACTTTAGTTATAAGCTCACAGCTTGATGAATTTTCACAATTTGAACACACCCATGTAACCAGCACCCAGATCAAGAAACAGAATACTAGCAGCTCCTGGAAACGTCCCTTGTGCTGCCTTCTAGTCACAGCTCCCTTCGGCTAGCCGCTATGCTAACTCCTAACAGCATACATTAGTTTTGCCTGTTTTTATTTTTTATATATACTTTTGGAGGCTGTGAGAGCCATAAACATAATTGCAAGAGCATGTAGTTTGGTCACTCTCATTGCTCTATAGTAGTCTGTGAATACACTACAATTTATTCCTACTGTTGAATATTTGAGCATTTATACTTTTAGATCACCTCTTACCCATTTGTTTTTTAAGTATTGTAGGGGTTGTGGACATTTTCTGAAATATACTCCTGAGGAAATGTGAAAATTTTTATCAGTTCTCAACTTTTGAAATTCCATAACGGTGAATAGACACCTTTTAATTTAGAAACTTATCTATCCACATATTTTCCAAACCCATTACCTCTGTTACCTATTACCTCAGTTAACTTTTGCTGTATAAAAAGCAATCCAACTTAATGGCTTAAAACAACAGTTATTTACTTAGCTTTTTTTCATTCTGAGAATTAGCAGTTTAGGCTGGATTCTGCTATGGGGTTCTGATTATCTGTGCCAGACTTGGCTTACCACGGTTGGGACAACTGAGCCACCTTCTCCAAGTGGTTTTCATTCTCTAGCAGGCTACATAAGGGTTATTCACATGGCAGTCTCTCTCCCAAGGAGGAACTGTGGGATGTGTGCCCGGCCTCCTGATGCTCAGGCAGAGAACTGGTACTACTTTGCTTCCTCTACTTTCTATTGGCCAAAACAAATCACAAGGCTAGCATAGGTTCAAGTGGTAAAGAAGTAGAATTCCATCTCTTGATGAGAGAATTGCAAGTGGGTGAGTTCAGGGAGGTGAAGAATTTGTGACTTTTTTTTTTTTTTTTGCAACCTACCATATCCATATTTGCACTTGCTTTTAGGAAAATAAATTCCAAATTGACTGACATCTTTTTGTTTTTGATATGCATTCATATAAACTTTTATTTTCACCTGTTTCAGAAGGAAGGTGGGAGGGGGAATGGAAAGAGATAAACCAAAGAATTTACATGCATATATGCATTACCTATGGACACAGACCAAACTACATGCTCAGGACACAGGCCGGGCCAGAACTAGGTGGAGGGGGGCAATGGGGGAAAAGGGGGGACATCCGTAATACTCTCAACAATGAAGATTTAAAAAAAAAAACACAACTGTTTGGAGTCATAAATGGAACTAGGCCTATCGCGTGTTAGGATGATATTTTAAGTTTATTTGTTCTTCTTCCTCTCCCTGTCTTTTTTCTGTGCTATTCATTTTATCATTCCAGATGTTTAAGAACACCTCTTCAACAATGCCTTTTCTGATTTTGTGTCATTCCACCTCACCCCTACCCTGGCGTCTTTCCTTTGAACCCCCATGGCAGCATTTAGCATTCATAATGTTTTATTATATCCAGTTGTTTTCATGTCTGTTTTTTGTTATTGGACTCTAAGCTTCTGTATGTATCCTCAGTTTCTGACATGCACATCTTTTTCACTGGTGGATGATCTGTGAGAAAGCTTCTAGAGTTTTTTCTTTACCAAATGTAACTACTCTGTTTTAGTACAGAATTGTTCATCTCTGTGTTTCTATATGGATGTAACTGCTGCTGCTTGACTAGATAAGTTACTACTTTTTTTTTCACTTTAAAAAAATAATTCTTTATCGTTGAAAGTATTACATATGTCCCCTTTTCCCCCCCATTAATCCCCTCCAGCCAACCCCCGCCCCATGCCCTCACTGCCCATCTGTGTCCATGGGCCATGCATATATGCATACAAGGTCCTCGGTAAATTACCTCCCACTCACCCACCCTCTCACCGCATTCCTTCTAGGATACCACACTCTGTTCCATGCTTCCATGTCTCTGGATCCACTCTATTCATCAGTTTATTTTGTTACTTAGATTCCACATATGAGTGAGATCATGTGATACTTTTCTTTCTCTGACTGACTTATTTCACTTAGCATGATACTCTCTAGGCCCCTCCATGCTGTCTGAAAGGGTAAGAGATTCTTTTTTTTTTTTTTTACTGCTGCATAGTATTCCATGGAATAAATGTGCCAGAACTTTTTTATCAACTCATCTACTGATGGGCACTTGGGCTATTTCCAGATCTTAGTTATTATAAATTGTGCTGCTACATTCGTTCTGATTGGTATTTTGGGTTTCTTTGGATATATTCCTAGAAGTGGGATCACTGGGTCAAATGGCAGTTCCATATTTAATTTTTTGAGGAAACTCCATACTGTTTTCCATAATGGTTGCACCAGTCTGCATTCCCACCAGCAGTGTATTAGGCTTCCCTTTTCTCTACATCCTTGCCAGAACTTGTCATTTGTTGATGGTAGCCATTCTGACAGGTGTGAGGTGATACCTCATTGTCGTTTTAATTTGCATCTCTCTGATGATCAGTGACTTTGAGCATTTTTTCATGTCTTTTGGCCATCTATATGTCCACTTTGGAGAAGTACCTATTTAAGTCCTTTGCCCATTTTTTAATTGGATTGTTTGTCTTCCTTCTATTAAGTTGTATGAGTTCCTTATATATTTGGGGTATTAACCCTTTATCAGATGTATCAATTACTATTTAGATTTAACTTACTGAGCAAGGTTAAATATCACCATCCATATATGCAGATAATTTCTATTACGTCTTTTTGTACTACTCACGTTATTTTGATTAAATATATTGTTTTTCTCCTAAGATACTGTGCTTCTATTTTACATAGCTGTGCCCTTAATAATTTGGAAGATATAATGATTCAATATATATAAGGGAGATTTGTCTTTTTAAAAAATATCTTTTTATTGATTTTAGAGAGAGAGGAAGGGAGAGGGAGAGATAGAAACATCAATCAGCTGCCTTCTGCACGTGGGGAGGAGCCCAGAACCCTGTGCCCTGACTGGGTATCGAACCAGTGACCTCTTGATGCATGGGACAATGCCCAACCAAATGAGCCACACCGGCTGGGCTTTTTTTTTTTTTTTTTTTTTTTAATGCTACCAATTATCTGAGCCTTTGCCCTTTGGGGCAAGGCAATTCTTTACCTTATAAGTTCAGTGTCTACTGTAAAATCAGAAAATGTCATATGCTTACTTTACCCATCACCAACCAGATATATCACCCCTAATATTTTCAATCAGTTCCTAATCTCAAAGGACAGTGGAAAACTGTTTACAGTGGTGGTGGTGACATACAGTGTAAGTGGTTCAGTGATGGAGGCAGCAATGCTAGCAGACTGATACTGTGACATGATTTTGTTAGCAGTCTGGTTGTGCCTCTCTCTGTGGCTGCTTATTTTCTGAGCCTAATTCTCCAGACTTCCTGCGAGTTCTGAGTTACCCACTAATCTTTTGCTTAAATCAGCCAGAGTTAGTTTCTGTAAGCAGCCATGAACAATGAGTAATTTAGTAAGTAGTTGAATGTTGAGAGTAGAAACCACAGTGCATATTAAAGAAATGTACATCTTATTCAGAGATAAAAGTCATGAAATATTAGATCACAGAAATGTGATAGCTTATATAACACAGATTATATGTGATATAAAGAAAGAAAAAAATCAGTGGAAGAGAATTTGGAAACAGGTTTATTGAAGGGGTCTGTTGGGCTTATTGGGAATCAAATAATGGGTAGAATAATATTTAAATATCCCTGCTTCATATATGAAGGAAATAGGAAGGAGGATGTTAGGATTATATATTTAAGTAGGCCAGAAAAGTGTGTGCTTTCACTCTTAGTAATTCTAATGACTGTTAGTGGGAATGTTACAAGTCTGTGAAAAATATGTAAACATTTATTTTTGCAGAATTTCTTGTTTTCGGATTCACTGAAGGTTATCAACAATTTTTTTAAAGGGGCAGGGAGATTTAGCTGTTCTCTTTTTTTTTTAACTTTAAAAAAACTATTTGATCTATGAATATACTTTTGAAACTCACGTTCCCTAAAATCTCTTGATAACCAGTGATCCACTTGTCTGTCAGTTATCCTAAGCCTCACAAAAGCATATTAGAGCTTTCTTTTACTTCGTTTTGCAAATGTATTTTCATAATTGACTTTGTCCAGATAAAAGTAAATCTTTACTCCCATGATTATTTTTCAGACTTTATTGTAGCACTGATTTGTCTTATTCTAATTTTTGTTTTCACATCTGATCCCCAATCCCCTCACACCCCACCCCCCTCCCCGCCCCCAATCTATAAGCTGTTTGATAAAGACAGACTCATTCATCTCTGTATCTCCAGTGTCTGGCATGTAATTGGGCTTTATAAATTTTTTTAAAACATGATTTAATGAATTCTTTCCTTTAAGTGCTCTTTGAAAGGAGTTGAGAGAATTAAGATTTTTCTTCAGCTCAGAGTTATCATGAACATTAAATATTGTATAGCTGGCCTGGTACATTTATTATTTTTTATTTGTGTGAAAATACTTAAGCCCTAGCTGGTTTGCTAAGTGGTTAGAGCATCAGCCCGTGGACTAAAGTAAAGGGTCATAGGTTCGATTTCTGTCAAGGGCAGGTACTTTAGTTGCAGGCTCAATTCTGCCCCAATCAGGGTGCGTACAGGAGGTGATTAATCAATGTGGCTCTCACACATCGATGTTTTTCTCTGTGTCTCTCCCCCTTTCTTCCACTCTCTCTAAAAAAATCAATGGGAAAAATGTCCTTTGAACAAGCTGGCGTGGCTCAGTGGTTGAGTGTCAACTTATGAACCAAAAGGTCATGGTTCAATTCCCAGTCAGGGCATATGCCCAGTTGTGTGCTAGTTCCCCAGTGTGGGGTGTGCAGGAGATAGCCCATCAGTGATTCTCTCTTATCATTGATATTTCTATCTTTCCCTCTTTCTTTCTTTCTAAAATCAATAAAAAAATATTTTTGAAAAAGTATCCTCAGATGAGGGTTAACAACAAAAAATAATGATACCTTTGTTGGATATGATTTGTTTTGGGACCTAGTGATTTTCAACAGTTCACTAGCTCTAATGTAGAATTGTGCTGTTATGCTTTTTTTTTTTTTTTTTTTTTTAATATAGACTACTAGAGGTCCGGTGCACAAAATTTGTGCTGGGGGGCAGGGGGGTTGTCCCTTGGCCCAGCCTGCACCCTCTCCAATCTGGGACCCCTTGAGGGATGTCTGACTGCTGGTTTAGGCCTGATCCTGCAGTCAGACATCCCTCTCACAATCCGGGACCACTGGCTCCTAACTGCTTGTCTGCCTGCCTGCCTGATTGACGCCTGACTGCTCTCTTGCCTGCCTGATCGCCCCCAACTGCCCTCCCCTGCTGGCCTGATTACTCCCAAGTGCCCTCCCCTGCCAGCCCAATCACCCACAACTGCCCTCTCCTGCCGGCCTGATCGCCCCCATGTGCGCGGCCAACTTGTGGTGACATCACACATGAGGGCACGAGGACCACCTAGGCTTTTATTAGTATAGATTTTTTAGTACGGTTTTATATTTACAGAAAAATTGAAACAATAGTAGGGCAGAGTTCTTATATATCCCACACCCATATTCCCCCATTATTAACATCTTATTAGTATGGTACATTTGTTATTATTACTGAGCCAATATTAAGATGTTATTATTAACCAACTTCCATACTTTATTCAGATTTCCTTATTTTTTGCCTGATATTCTTTTCTGTTCTAGGATTCCATCCAGGAAACCACATTACATTTAGTTATCATTTCTCCTGAAACTCCTCTTCACTTGTGACAGTGTTTCAGATTTTTCTTGTGTTTTTTAAATTTTTTAGTTTATTGATTTGAGAGAGAGAGAGACATCGATTTGTTGTATGCATTCATTGCTTAATTCTTATAGGTGCCCTCACCAGAGATTGAACCCACAACCTTAGAGTATTGGAATAATACTTTACCCAGATTTTCCTTGTTTTTGAAGACCTTGACAGTTTTGAGGTGTTGTGGTCAGATATTTTGTAGAATACCCCTCAGTTGGTATTTATCTGATGTTTCTCTCTGATTAGACAGGAGTTAATGAGTTTGGGGAAGAAGAGCCACAGAGGTAAAGTAACATTTTCACCCATTACATCAAAGGTATATACTATTTGCATCATTTATTATTGTTGATGTTGGGCTTGATCATCTGGCTAAAATAGTGCTAGTCAGGTTTTTATACTGTCAAGTTACTCTTTCCCCCTCTTTCCATACCTTATTTTATGGAGGGAAGTCATCATGCATAGGCCATACTGAAGGAGTGAGGAGTCAAGTCCTCTTTGAATCAGATTATCTACATAAATTATTTGGAATTCTTCTGCATGGGTGATTCTGTTATTTTTTTAATAACTCAATTTATGGTGATAAGGAAGGTGGCAAGCTGCAAGGTGTTTGACAGAACTCCCCAGCTCCAAGGGTCTTGTCCATAGGTTCTTGTTTTTCTAGATAAAGTCCTGTTAGGTGCTCTGAGTAAACACTATTGGGTTGTGATTTATTGGTCTAGATTGTTTTTGTTTCACCGCCTTTTGTTTCACCTAGACTTTCTTAAAAATTATGTTAGTGAGCCTCTGGAAAACACTAAGAGCTTTGTCCATGTACCTGTGTAAAAAAAAAAATGTACCTAGGGGTCTGATGGTTTATGAACAGTCAGCTTCAGTTTTAAGGAAGGAGGAGGAAGTTTTATGACTACATACAGCCACATTGCACATTGAAAGAAAATATTTGTTATACTCATACTGCTTTAGGAGCCAAAGACCAAGACCCACTGAATTAAATAAAAGAAGATATATCTTCACTTTTTCTTTTTTAAAAAGTATTTAAGCCCAGCCAGTGTGGCTCAGTGGTTGAGTGTTGACCTATGAACCAGGAGATCACTGTTTGATTCCCAGTCAGGGAACATGCCCAGGTTGCAGGCTCCATCCCCAGTGTGGGGCATGCAGGAGACAGCCAACCAATGATTCTCTCTCATCCTTAATGTTTCTATCTCTCTCTCTCTCCCTTCCTGTCAGAAATCAATTAAAAAAATCTTTTTAAAAGTACTTAATTGTTTTTAAAAATTATTATACAGTAAAATTGACTTCTTAGATGGGGATGGTACAGTTTTATAAATTTTAAGTCATTTTTTCATGTAGTTATCACCAACATTAGGATACATAAATTACTCCAAAAATATTTTTATTATTACACACATGTCTTACCTCTGGCAACTACTGTTCTACATCTTTATAGTTGTTTTTTTTTTTAACGTTAGATAAATGGAACCATCTATGCCTTTTGAGGTTGACTTCTTTCACCTAATTTAAAACTTCCACATATTTGCTTTTTTAAATTTATCATAAAATGTTCTTTCTCCCATGCACCTGAATTGAGCATTAACACTTTTCAGATGATTGCACAGTCACAATAAGCTTTCTAATTTTGATAAAGTATCTTAAAGACTTTTTTTCCCAGGTATGAAGTGAGATATTGTTGTGGGCTTTTGGTAGTCAGGTCTCAGTTTTTTTTGTGTGTGTGTGTGTTTTTTCTTTTTTTTAATATATATTTTATTGATATTTCACAGAGAGGAAGGGAGAGGGATAGAGAGCAAGAAACATCGATGAGAGAGAAACATCGATCAGCTGCCTCCTGCACACCTCCCACTGAGGATGTGCCCGCAACCAAGGTACATGCCCTTGACCGGAATCGAACCCGGGACCGTTCAGTCCGCAGGCCGACGCTCTATCCACTGAGCCAAACCGGTTTCGGCTCAGGTCTCAGTTTTAATGGATCTTGGTTCTGTTCCTTTAGTAAGCATCTGCAAGATGCTCTGGATGATGGAAAAAATATGAGATGTACTTCCAAAAAGGAGGTCTTGCACCTTCCCTGCTTAATTATGTCCCTGAAATCTGTGGTGATCTTACTTTACAAGTCACACATGTCTTCTTGGAGAATAAAGTAAAAATTGTGCAGTATTTTGTATTTTTCTTTTGCAATGGACTTAATAATATGATCAGGTCCTATAGCAACATGTTTTGATTTGAGTCCTTTGATTTCTTTCTCCAATTCCTTCCACTCTTTAGGGAGCCTGATAGTTAAGTATTCTCTCCACCTTAGATTTCCCGGTTCCAGAAGTAGCTGGTGAAGCCACCCCATCTTGACCAGAATCCTCTATGGCCACCAGCCCACCGTGGCCCCGAGGTTCGCATCCGGGTAGCACATTGGCTGCAGACACCATGGGTTGCTGCAACCTCTGCTCAGGCAACTGTAGCTGTCTCTGATGTAGTCTCCATTGCAGGTCAAAGGTTGGCTCCTCCTGGTGGCCCCAGCATCTCCTTTACTTTTTCTTAAATGTTTATATCTGATACATGACTATAATAAATATTTCAGTAGTTATAGTCTATTAGTTTAGATCAGTGGTTCTGAGTTTGGTCCCTAGATAAGCAGCATCACCATCGTATGGAAATCTGTCAGAAATGCAGGTTTCCATCTCTGTCCCAGACCTGCCATCTCAGAAACTCTAGGAGTGAGACCCAGCAATCTTTCTGAACAACTCCCTTCCTCCCCCAATGATACATTCTGAAGTTTGAGTATCTGGTTTGGTTTATTGAGTGTGCCTGGTAGCCTTCATAGCAGTTCTTGTAGCATATTGCTTTTCCTACAGATTAGCATTGGCTTTTCCTAAAGGGCCATGAAAAGTACTTCTTCTTTTAATCAGTGTCTGACTGCTAAGATGTTAGTTCAGATTTTCCTCTCTAAAGATCACATTTGCTGAACTGATAAAGTTAGAACAGGGGTTGGCAAGCTACAGACTGCAGGCCACCTCCTGTTTTTGTACAGTTTGTGAGCTAAAGATGGTTTTAACCTTTTTTCAAAAAACCAAACCATAAATTTTACCCATTTAAAGCATACATTTAAAAGGTTTTCAGTATATTCCCAGAGTTGAATAGTATATCAATATCTAATTTTAGAGCATTTTTATTGTGCCAAAAAGAACCATATATATTTTTGCAATCAGCCTCCACTTCTCCCAAAAACTGCCCTCTCCACCTCTCTAGCTCCAAGTAAACACTAACCTATTTTCTGTCTCTTTAAATTTACCTATTCTAGACATTTCATATAAATAGAATTATATAATAAATACATGTTCTTTTGTGACTAGCTTCTTCCACTTAGCATAATGTTTTAAGTGGTTATTCATATATAGCATGATTCAATACTTCATTCCTTTTTATTGCTAAACTAGAGGCCCGGTGCATGAATTCGTGCACAGGTGGGGTCTGGCCGGCCCGCCCCAATTGGGGCTGGGTCAGTCGGCGGGGGGGCTGTGGGAGTTTGGCCCCCCCACAGTTGGATCTTGGTTCTGTTCCTTTAGTAAGCATCTGCAAAATATGGAAAAAATATGAGATGTACTTCCAAAAAGGAGGTCTTGCACCTTCCCTGCTTAATTATGTCCCTGAAATCTGGGGACTGGGCCAGCCCAGGGGGGGAGGCGGTGGGAGGTTGGCCGGCCCTGCCCCCGATGGGGGACCTATCAGTAGCGGGCTTGGCCGGGGGGAGGGGCCGTGGGTGGTTGCAGGGAGCTGATCGGGGGGCCCCCATCGGGCCAGTTGGCCATCGCAGTGTGCGTCATAGCAACCAGTCATTCCACCGTTCTGGTCGCTTTGCTTTAAATATATAGATAATATTCCATCGTATTGATATACCACATTTTCTTTTCTTTTTTCTTTTTTTTTTTTTTAATATATTTTATTGATATTTCACAGAGAGGAAGGGAGAGGGATAGAGAGCCAGAAACATCGATGAGAGAGAAACATCGATCAGCTGCCTCCTGCACACCTCCCACTGGGGATGTGCCCGCAACCAAGGTACATGCCCTTGACCGGAATCGAACCCGGGACCCTTCAGTCCGCAGGCCGACGCTCTATCCACTGAGCCAAACCGGTTTCGGCACCACATTTTCTATACCCATTTGTTGATGGATATTTGTGTTGATATTTGCATTTTTAATGGTTGAAAAACATCAAAAGAAGAACAATGTTTAATGATGTGAAATTCAAATCTTTTGTCCATAAATGAAGTTTTATTGAAACAGCCATGCTCATTCCTTTCTGTATCATCTGTGGCTATTTTCATGTTATAGTGGCAAAGTTGAATAGTGACAAAGTACAGCCTTCAAAGCCTAAAATATTCACTGTTTCGTCCTTTGCAGAAAAGGTTTGTCGACCCTAATCTTGAACAGTGTTTCTCCATCTTTTTCTTCATTATTTTTCCTAAGTAGCCTTTTTAGACATTTTTCTCCCTAAATGCCTTCATGCCATGACATTTTAATACCAGATGTATGCTGTATATCTCTGTATACTCTTGCCCTGTGGTGGAACACAAATCATCAGGTGGTAATGCCCTCAGTGAAAATGCATACTCTAGAGTAGTGTTCTAATAGGTTCATTTCCTTCCCTGTTGCATTAGGGGGTGAAAAAAATTTTCAGATAGATTAGACTTCCCTCGGAAAATTTTAGTGTTGAGGTATTCAAACAATATGTTGGGATCTACTGTTAGATCTCTAAGCTGAAGATATTTGACAATCAGCATATGACAACAATATATTGTGATCTTGATGTTTAAAAATTTTGGGAAATTTTGGCGAGTCTTCACCAGAATACTTCAGATTTTTGCTTTAGTTCATACATTGAGTTATCGTAGAATTTATCAGTATATTTGGCTATAGCAGAGGCCAAATATTTAAAAATTTGTCTGAAAAGCAAGGCTTTTTAATACTAGCTGGTTTAGGTCTGCATTTCTCCTATGCCTTATAATACTTTTTTTTTTTAAAGATTATTTTTCTCTCATCTCACCCCATCCTTATCATCTTCCTTAGAGCATCTATTCTTGGAGAAGCAGTAGGTTAGACTTTATGAGGATTGAAAGGCTGGAGAAAGGAAGGGCTGGTGAAGAGGAGACTAATTTAAAGCAAGGGAACACTAATATTAACTACCTCTTTTCTTTTTGCTAGTTGTTGATAGCTTTGTGTTTAGTAATTCAGAATATGTCATTAATCTTGATGAAAACAGATTGGTTTTTTAAATGTAAATAAAAACCTCAAGTCTTAGCAGGAAAACAAAGTCCATTTTAGTCCCCTTCCTCTTCTCCACCAAATAGGATACATGGAAAAGGGGAGAAGAGTTGCATTTCCTTGCAAGGAGAATAATTGGCAGAGTGGAGCATTGTAAATAAATTACACTGGACTGTAACTGATTTTATAGAAATGGAATTGTTATCCAGTTGGAATCTCTTCTCTTTGCTCTTGCCTTTTGAGTCCTAGTTACTGAAATTAGACTTTTAGTCCCTTTAATTTAACTGGATCCTTCTGAGATAGGGGAGTCTAGAACCTACTCCCTAGTATATATTTACCAGGCTGTGAGAGAGTAGAGAAGCTTAGAAAAATGGTCTGAAACCAATCTTTCTCAAACTTTGAACATGCTTTACAAATGTATAAGCCTCTTGGGCAAAATTAAAAATATAATTTTTCTAAAAAGTTTTTAAATTTATTTTTTATTGATTTATTGAGTTGACACTGGTTAACAAAATTATACAGGTTTCGGGTGCATAGGTCTACAACATATTATCTGTACACTGTATTGTGTGTTTACCATCCCAAGTCAAGTCTCCGTCCATCACCATTTATCCCCCCTATATCCACCTCCACCTTCCCCCATGCCCCTGCCCTTACCAGTCACCACACTGTTGTCTGTGTACATGAGTCCTTCCCTTCACCCAGTGCTCCCCTGTACCCCCCCAACACCCCATACTGTCAGCATGCCTCTCTATCTATGAGTCTGTTTCTATTTTGTTCATTAGATTCCACATATGAATGAAATCATATAGTACTTGGTTTTCTCTGATTGGCTACTTCAGTTAGCATAATGCTCTCCAGATCCATCCATGCTGTTGCAAAGGGTAAAATTTTCTTTTTTACAGCTGAGTAGTATTCCATTGTGTAGATGTACCACAGCTTTTTTTATCCACTCATCTACTGATGAGCACTTGAACTGCTCCCAAATCTTGGCTATTGTGAATAACACTGCAATTAACATAGGGGAGTATGTATTCTATCCCATTTAGTGTTTTGGGTTTCTTCAGACAAATTTCCAGAAGTGGAATCTCTGGGTCATAAGGCAGTTCATTTTTATTTTTATTATTTATTTTTATTTTACTAGTAAATGCTCATCTGAGGATATGTTTTCATTGCTTTTTTTAGAGAGAGAGGAAGGGGAAAAGAAACATTGATCAGTTGCTTCCTGTATGCACCCTGATTGGGATCAAACCCACAGCGTAGGTACGTGCTCTGACTGGGAATCAGACCCAAAACCTTTCGGTTTATGGGTTGATGCTCCAACCAAACAGGCAAGGAATTCTTTTTTCATTTTTGAGGTAATTCCATACTGCTTTCCACAGTAGCTTCACCAATCTGAAGTCCTACCCACAAACAGTGCTTGAGGGTCCTTTTTCTCCTCATCCCTGCCAACACTTGTTTGTTGATTTATTGCTGATAGCCATTCTGATAGGTGCGAGGTGATATTTCATTGTGGTTTTAAAAAAATATTTTTATTGATTTCAGAGAGGAAAGGAGAGGGAGAGAGAGATAGAAACATCAATGATGAGAGAGAATCATTGATCAGCTGCCCTCCTGCACACCCCACACCAGGGATCGATCCCACAACCCATACATATGCCCTGACCAGGAATTGAACCATGACCTCCTGAGCCATGCTCACTGGACTCACTGTGGTTTTAATTTGCATTTCTCTGATGACTAGCGACATTAAGCATCTTTTCATATGTTTATTGGCCATCTGTATGTACAGTTTGGAGAAGTGTCTATTCAGGCTCTTTGCTCATTTTTTAGTTGTTATATAAGTTCTTTATAAATTTTTGGGTATTAACCTCTTATCAGATTATGGCGAATATGTTCTCCCATTCAATGGGTTGTCTTATTATTTTGCTGATAGTTTCCTTTGCTGTGCAAAACCATTTTGGTTTGATGGAGTTCCATTTGTTTATTTTTTTCTTTTGTTTCCCTTGCCTGAGAAGATATATCAGAAAAAATATTGCCACGAGAAATGTCAGATTTTTTTTTTAAACCTCACCCAAGAATATTTTTCCTACCAATTTTTAGAGAGAGTGGAAGGAAATGAGAGATACAGAGAGAGAAAACCATTTATGTGAGAGAGACGTTGATTGGTTCCATCCCCCACATGTCCCAGCCAGGGCCAGGGATTGAGCTTGCAACCGTGGTACATGCCCTTGATTGGAATTGAACCTGAGACAGCTCAGTCACTGGACTGATGAAACTGGCTAGGGCTGTGACCGAGATTTTGCTGCCTATGTTTTCTTCTAGGATTTGTATGGTTTTGAGTCTAACATTTAAGTCTTTAATCCTTTTGAGTTTATTCTTGTGTATGATGTAAAAAGGTGGTCTGGTTTCATTTTTTGCACATATCTGTCCAATATTCCCAACACCATTTATTAAATACGCTATCTTTATCCCATTTTATGTTTTTGCCTCCTTTGTCAAATAGTAATTGACTATAAAGATGTGGGTTTATTTTTGGGCTCTCTATTCTGTTGCATCATGTACATGTCTGTTTTTATGTCAGTACCATGCTGGTTGGATTATTGTGGCCTTGTAGTATAGTTTGATATCAGGTGGTGTGATTCCTCCAACTTTGTCCTTTTGGCCTGAATTCAGTAGACTTGTTTTGCAGGTAGTTATTGTGAGAGAGTGAGACAGAAATGATAACAATCTCTTACAGGTTCCACTATGAAATTTATATCATTTTTTTCTGAAATATTTTTCTTAACATTTCTTCTCTATGTTATTTTCTCCCATCATCAAATAGAACTTCGGCCCTATAATACTAAAGTAGGATTTAAATATTGTCACCTTTCAAGGTTCTGTGCACTAAAGTCCAATACTCATTATGTTTTAATCAGCATGCCCTAAAATAATTCTTATCTTTCTACCTAAACCTGATTGTCATTGATATTCCATATCTTAGTGTTGCTTAATGAATTATCCATTCAGTCGCTGAAGCTAAAACAGAATTGCCCTAGACTCTCTCCGTTACACTTATTCCAGAAATCATACATCCTGTGAATGATTTCTCTTAAAAAATATTCTTTCTCCTCTCCATCCCCACTTTTCTGCCTTAGTTGGACCTTTTCACTTGTTGCCTGCTTTATCCCAGTTACTTCCCAGTTGGTCACCCTGCTTCTGATTTAGCATCTCTCCAGACCATTCTCTACTTTGCTGCCAGGTTATATCTTTCTAAAATGACAGCATGATATCAGACTCCTACTTACAATATTTTAATTACTTCTCATAACATTCTGGATTATGTTTCAGTACCTTAATTTTAAGACACATAGTCCTTCACAATCCCATCCTACTCTGCCTTTTCTAGCTTAATCATCTACCACTCCTTTATTTCAGCCATACCAAAGTACTTGCCATTCCCTAGACATGTCATGGAGTTTTATACCTTCTATTTTTTTATATCATTGTGCCTTTGTACATATATTTTTCCTCTGCCTAGAATACCTTTTTCTACCATTTTTGATCAAATAACTTCCAGTTCTTCAAGAATCAGTAGACATTTTACTTTGGGAAGCCCTTGTTTCCCAAGACCTCATGTGTATTTTGTCATAGCATTTAACACATCATTCTATATGAACTAATTCTCTCTTTTCCACCTAAACATAAGGTCTTTTTGAGGGCAAGTACTATGTCACTTTTATCTAAGGTGCCACATTACTTAACACAGTACCTAGTTCCCAGTAGCTGCTCCATAAATGCTTATTGACTGAATCTCATTCATGTTAAAAAGAAAAAATATAAATGGAGCAGAAAGGTTTTCAACTTGATCTTTGAGCCCATTTATTCCAAGTAATATTCATTAGGCTCAAAGTCCAACAAAATCATAGAATTTGAAAGGACTCTTGGAATATAATTGGATGTGCTTTATACTTTATATGTTCACTGGTTTTTGGTATCCAGATTCATGAAAAAATGTAATTAAGGTAATTTTTGTCAACCAGACGAATGATGCTAGGTTGGAAGTTCTCTTTTCAGGCTGTTTTGTGTTTTTTTCTTCCTTTATATTGAAACAGCAGGCAGCATTCTTTTTTTGATGAAGACTTGGTTTCTTCTACAGCCTTATCTGAACCCCTTTTTAAGGCCATGGGTCACTGTTAAACTTAGCCCAGGGTTTTCTCAACAGTAATACCAGGACTAATCTCTTCTCATAAATCCACTAAGCTTTCAGCAAATAAACCCCTTCTTACTAGTCTAGCATGAAAGCCATGAGCTGGGAGTGCAGGGCAGGTACACTGTTTAAAAGGCATTTGGTTTTCAGTTTTCAGGTTGCCAGTCAGTGCTTTTTCTTTTTTCTTTGTTTCTTTATTGATTTCAGAGAAGAAGGGAGAGGGAGAGAGAGATAGAAATATCAATGATGAGAGAGAATCATTAATCAGCTGCCTCCTGCACACCCCCTACTGGGGATCGAGCCTGCAACCTGGGCATATGCCCTTGACCAAAATCGAACCTGGGACCCTTCAGACCTCAGGCCGACATTCTTTTCACTGGGCCAAACCAGCTAGGGCCAGTCAGTGCTTTTTATTCTGCTGTTGACCCATCAAGTTGTAGGTGTTGTTCTTCTATGTCAAGGTGGCTCCCAGCTGTTGAACAACTGCCGAAAGCTGTGATTTTTCTATAATGCAAGAACTATGTACCTGTAGTTTTTTGCTATTCTGATTAGCAGGTAAAAGAGGTTAAGACTGGCTACTTACCAAGATTAAATTAGACTAGAAACCCACATTTTTCTTGACACCTTTTTGTCTCTCCTGGAGGTACTTTCAGCCAGATCTGCTTGCTGAAAGGAGGTGGGGGGAAGGGGGGTATGATGAGGATTCAGATGATCAAGATTGTAAAAAAATCAAATTGTAGCAGTATAATATCCATGCAATAAAAGTCATACATTTTAAATGTACAGATTAGCCTGGCTGGCGTGGCTCAGTGGTTGAGTGTCCACCTATGAACCAGGAGGTCACAGTTTGATTGTGGGCTTGATCCCCACCCAGTAGGGGGCGAACAAGAGGCAGCTGATCAATGATTCTCTCTCATCATTGATACTTCTAATTCTCTCTCCCTTCCTCTGTGAAATAAGTGAATATATATATTTTATAAATAAAAAATATATTAAAAAAAAATCAGCAAACTGGGAGAAACCAAGATGGCGGCATAGGTAAGCACCTGAACTTGCTGCCTCGCACAGCCACTTCAAAACTACAACTAAAAGACAAAACAGACATCATCCAGAACCACAGGAAGGCTGGCTGAGTGGAAATTCTACAACTAGAAGGGAAGAGAAAAGCACACTGAGACTCAGAAGAGCTGTGAATGTAAAATGCAGAGGTACGGAGGCACACATGTGGAGAGGGCTGGCAACTGAGTACGCGGCTGGCTTTTTCTTTTTTTTTTTTTTTTTTTAAATATATTTTATTGTGCCAAAACCGGTTTGGCTCAGTGGATAGAGCGTCAGCCTGCGGACTGAAAGGTCCCAGGTTCGATTCCGGTCAAGGGCATGTAGCTTGGTTGCGGGCACATCCCCAGTGGGAGGTGTGCAGGAGGCAGCTGGTCGATGTTTCTCTCTCATCGATGTTTCTGACTATCTATCACTCTTCCTTCCTCTCTGTAAAAAATCAATAAAAAATATATTTAAATATATTTTATTGATTTTTTACAGAGAGGAAGAGAGAGGGATAGAAAGTTAGAAACATCGATGAGAGAGAGACATCGATCAGCTGCCTCCTGCACGCCCCCTACTGGGGATGTGCCCGCAACCCAGGTACATGCCCTTGACCAGAATCGAACCTGGGACCCTGCAGTCCGCAGGCCGACGCTCTATCCACTGAGCCAAACCGGTTTCGGCGCGGCTGGCTTTTTCAATCCGCAGGGAGACACAAGCTCCCGACTACTCTGAACTCCAGTTCCAGGCCACATTCTGGAGATCCAGACTCTCTGGCAGTGGGTGGAACTTGAGGGCAGCTTTCTCTCAGAGGTGCTTGCAGCGATTACCAAGGGACACTGAGACCGGGGGCCCCTTAGGGCAGGGCTGATGGGAAGCCATTGCTGTTTGCTCCGCCCTGAGACTTTGCCCCACTCCAGCTGTGCACAGAGGCTTTTTGCATATGAATGGCCTGGTCCTTTGAAATCTAAACTTACCTAACAAACTGCAGCTGAGTCAGAGAGACCCAGAACATCCAAAAGAAGGCCCAAGGCCCCACAGCAGCTTGCATTGCTTCACAGCTGGGCCTCATCTGGGCACCTCCAAAACCCAAACAAAGAAGAGGAATCTGCAGATCTCTCTGTAGCTCCTGCTGGGTGGCCTCAGGCAGAGGCTAAATTAGCACCTCCTTGGAGATCCAAGAGCCAGTGAACCCAGGGGTCAGAGTGGGACCATCCAGATTACAATTCCTCAGATCCATAAGGGACATACTCTTGGGTCAGACTCAGTGAGCACCAAAGCCCCACTGAAGCAAGTCTTGCCCCATAAGGGTGTCTCCAGCACAGAAGTTCTCCCAGCGTAGACACAGCTGATCCTCACAGCCAACTGGTCTGGAGGTCAATTCCTCCCAGTGATACCAACAACAATCAAGGCTTAACTACAACAAGACTGTGCACACAGCCCACAAAGGGGTGCACCAAGAGTGTCCACCTCAGGTAACTGGGGAGGCTGAGTCACTGGGCCCTATAGGACACCTAGCACACAAAGCCACTCTTATCAACACAGGGAAGCAGCCAAAATGCGGAGACAAAGAAACAGGTCACAAATGAAAGAAATGGAGGAAAGCAAATGACTGGATATAGAGTTCAAAACCACAGTTATAAGGTTTTTCAAGAATTTTCTAGAAAAGGCCGATAAATTTAGTGAGACCCTCAAGGATATGAAAAAGGACCAACTAGATATTAAGCATACACTGACTGAAATAAAAAATAATATACAGAGATCCAACAGCAGACTAGAGGATTGCAGGAATCAAGTCAAAGATTGAAATACAAAGAAGCAAAAAACACCCAACCGGAAAAGAAAAAAGAATCCAAAAATATGAAGATAGTGTAAAGAGCCTCTGGGACAACTTCAGGTGTACCAACATCAGAATTATGGGGGTGCCAGAAGAAGAGAGAGAGCAAGATACTGAAAACCTACTTGAAGAAATAATGACAGAAAACTTCCCCCACCTGGTGAAAGAAATAGACTTACAAGTCCAGAAAGCGCACAGAACCCCAAACAAAAGGAATCCAAAGAGGACCACACCAAGACACATCATAATTAAAATGCCAAGAGCAAAAGACAAAGAGAGAATATTAAAAGCAGCAAGAGAAAAACAGTTAGTTACCTACAAAGGAGCACCCATACAACTGTCAGCTGATTTCTCAACAGAAACTATGCAGGCCAGATGGGAGTGGCAAGAAATATTCAAAGTGATGAATAGCAAGAACCTACAACCAAGATTACCCAGCAAAGCTATCATTTAGAATTGAAGGTCAGATAAAGAGCTTCACAGATAAGAAAAAGCTAAAGGAGTTCATCACCACCAAACCAGTATTATATGAAATGCTGAAAGGTATTCTTTAAGAAGAGGAAGAAGAAGAAAAAGGTAAAGATAAAAATTATGAACAACAAATACATATCTATCAACAAGTGAATCTAAAAATCAAGTCAATAAAAAATCTGATGAACAGAATAATCTGGTGAATATAATAGAATTAGGGGCATAGAAAGGTAGTGGACTGACAATCCTTGGGGGTAAAGGGGTGTGTGTGGGAAGAAACTGGACAAAAATCATACACCTTTGGATGAGGATAGTGGGGGGGGTGGTTAGGGCATGGGGTGGGGTGGGAACCGGGTTGAGGAGAGCTATGGGGAGGGAAAAAAGAGGAACAACTGTAATAATCTGAACAATAAAGATTTAATAAAAAAATATAAAAAATCAGCAAACTATTTTCCTAAGTAATTGTACCATTTTACACTCTTGCCAGCAACTTTATGAGAATTCTGGTTGCTGCACATTCTTGTCTATCTTTTTCAAAAATACGTTTTAATTGATTTCAGAGAGAGAGGAGGGGAGATGGGGGAGAGAGAAGAACATGGTTGTGAGAGAGAAACATCAATTTGCTGTCTTCTGCACGCCCTCTACCGGAGATCCAGCCCACAACCTGACTGGCATCGAACCAACAACCTCCCTAGTGCATAGGACAAGGCTCAACCAACTGGGCCACACAGGCCAGGGCTTATCTGTGTGTGTGTGTGTGTGTGTGTGTGTGTTTTTTCATTACAATATCCTAGTGGGTTTAAAGTGGTATCTCATTGTGATTTTATTTTTTCATGTTTTTTGTTCCTGTTATAAATGGTATTTAATAAAATTTCCTTTTCCATTTATTTGTTGATGGTATATAGAAATGCAGTTAAGTTTTATATAAGACTTCATATCAAAGTCATTTGGTTCATATTTCCAGGAGGGCTTTGTTTTGTTTTATATTTCCTAGGATTTTTTATTCAATTATTATTTTTTAAAACAACATTAAAAAAATTGATTGTAAGAGGAAAAGGGAGGGAGGGAGGGGGGGGAGAGAGAGAGAGAGAGAGAGAGAGAGAGGGAGAGAGAGAGAGAGAAACACCGATCAGTTGCCTTCTGCACGCACCCCGATCAGGGATTGAACCTGCAACCCAGGTATGTGCCTTGACTGTGATTCAAACCTGCCACTTTCTGGTATATGGGATTACGTTCCAGCCAACTGAGCCACACTAGCCAGGGCTCCTAGGATTTTTTTACATAGACAGCCATGTTGTTAATAGTGCACTTATTTTATTCAACTTTATACAATAACAAATGAATCCACATAATCTGTGTTTTTGGCTTGTTTGGTTTTCTGGCTAGATATTTGAAAGCCTTATCCTTATAGACCTTTATATTCATGTTAGGATGATATAATTAAAGTGGGAACATTGGACATGAAGTGGATGAATACAGTTGTAGTAATAATCCTATGTAGAATTGGCATGGCAGGTGGTAAATAAGACTGTTTTGCCCTCTGGACTTTTGAAAATTCAGAAAGAAGGCCCTCTGCTCTAAAGAACAGTACATTTTGCTCTGGTCCAAAAGAAGCACTTCCTAAAACCAGGTTTTATCTGAAGATAATGGAAATACCTTTGACCATTTGTAAGGCAGTTTACCAATTAATTGATTGGACAAATATTTAGTGAGTACCAGGTACCAGGCACAGTTTTGATTACATTCTAGTGAGAGAATTACACAATAAATATTAAGCATGAAAATCTGTCTATCTCTCTATGTGTCTACTTATTTAAAGCAAATAGGACTTTGAAGAAAAATGGGGTAGAAAAGGGGAGTAGGATTGAATAGACCCTTATTTATATACTAGAGGCCCAGTGCACAAAATTTGTGCACGGATGGGGTCCCTAGTGGCTGCTGGTAGGGGGCGCCTCCCTTTCCCCAGCCACCTGCTGCCACAGCTATCGCCAGCCCCATTCCCTGGTCGAACTCCTGGTTGAGGGGTCAAGTTGAATATTATGCTTTTATTATCCTATATAATAATCTTATATAATAAAGAGGTAGTATGCAAATTGACCATCACTCCAACACACAAGATGGCCGCCCCCGTGTGGACACAAGATGGCTGGCAGGGGAGGGCAGTTGAGGGGGGACCCAGGCCTGCAGGGGAGGGCAGTTGGGAGGGACCAGGCCTGCAGGGGAGGGCAGTTGGGGGTGATCCAGGCCTGCAGGTGAGAGCAGTTGAGGGGGGGACCAGGCCTGCAGGGGAAGGCAATTGGAGGAGACCAGGCCTGGCAATCGGGCCCGCAAGGTAGGGAAGTTAGGGGTGACCGGGCAGGCAGGGGAGGGTAGTTGCAGGCGATCAGGCCGGCAGGGGTGGGCAGTTAGGGGTGACAAGGCCAGTAGGGGAGGGCAGTTAGGGGCAATTGGGCTGACGGGAGCAGTTAGGCGTCGATCAGGCTGGCAGGGGAGTGTTTAGGGGCTGATCAGGCTGGCAGGCAGAAGCAGTTAGGGGCAGTCAGGCAGGCAGGCAGGCAAGCGGTTGGGAGCCAGCAGTCCTGGATTGTGAGAGGGATGTCCAACTGCCCATTTAGGCCCGATCCCATCAGAATTGGGCCTAAGTGGGCAGTCGGACATCCCTCGAGGGGTGCCAGATTGGAGAGGGTGCAGACTGGGCTGAGGGACACCCCCCCCATGCACAAATTTTGTGCACCGGGCCTCTAGTATAGATATAAATGCCTAAGCAACTGCTCGACTGGTAACTATGACACGCGCTGACAACCAGGGGGAAGATGCTCAATGCAGGAACTGCCCCCTGGTGATCAGTGCGCTCCCATAGTGGGAGCCCTGCTCAGCTGACAGGTGAGCACCAGATGCCGGGCTCACGGCTGGTGAGCGCAGCTCGAGCCTCTCCCGCAAACACTCCCCCTGTGCGACTGAGTGGTGGCGGCTGCAGGCACAGCGGGGCTCCAGCTCCTCCCCAGCCGCCTGCTGCATCACTACTTCGTGCTGTGCAGGATTGACATGGGCAGTGGGCAGTGGGCTGGAGTCTGATGAGCTAGCAGGTAAGGCCAGGCTGCAGTGCAGAGGCCCACTGATCCCCGCAGGGCAGGCCAAGGGACCCCACCGGTGCACAAATCTGTGTGCCAAGTCTCTAGTATGTTTATGAAACCCTATATAGCTTACTTGATTAAAGCTGGAAAGTCATCAGAGTTACCTCACAAACCAAGTAGCAGGAAAAAAAGTGAATTCATAATTATTCAGTCTGCTGATGATCTCAAGTTTAGATATATATATTTGCCATTGATTTTTTTTCTCCAACCTAATTGTCTTATTTGCAAGGAAAATTTTTCAGAAGAAATTGTTCCAAGCAAACAACACTGATCCCTCATCACAAAACATTCCATTTTCATAGAAAAGGATTTGAGTTTTTTTTCAGCATGTACAAATACAGTTAGGAAACAAAGGTCGTACCCTTATACAATTGCAGAATTGATTATTTTACCATCATGCTTAGAAATGGTTAATATTATGTTTGAAATTGGTGAAGAAAAGGAAATAGAAAAGGTGCTACTTTTGAGTAATTCTGCTTGTGGACATTGTAAAGCATCAGCTGTCATAGAAACAACACTATGCCAGATGGTTGTTAAATCTGATGTTTTTCATTACAGATTGATGAATCAATAGACATTAGTGAATGTGCCTAGTTAATAGTACTGGTTAGAATCCCTGAAGAGAAATTTTTAGAACACCTACTAAAACAAACTACTTGAGATGAAATATTCAAAATTATAAATTTAAAAAAATAAAATACTATGGAAATATTTCCTCATTTTGTGTGTTAGTGCTGCTTTATATCAAGAGTTTACCTGAAAACCCTGAATACAAGCACATGAATTGTTTTATTCCATTTTGCATGGGAAAAACTTAGTTTTGCCTGCAGGCCTGAATTCCACATTAAATTATGTTTTCAAAATGGTGAATTTAATAATAAACACTTAAAATGGGACTCACTGTGTTCTAAGAATGTTGTGAGAAGTTTATATATATTTGCTAATTGTCATCACACAAGTTAATAATGTCATACCATCGATAGCTGAGGAAATGAGTCACAGACTAGGTAATTTGCCCAAGATCACATAGCTAGAAGTAGCAGAGTTGCGATTCAAAGCCAGGAAATCTGATTCCAGAGTCATTCTGTTTTTTTTTTTGGTGTGAGTAGGGTTTTTTTACTTTAAGAAAAAATTTTGGTAAAACATACATAACATAAAATTTATTATCTTAGCCCTGGCCAGTGTAGCTTATTTGGTTGGAGCGACCTCCCATAAACCAAAAAAAAGGTGGCATATTTGACCCTAGGTTGGGCATCTATGGGAGGCAATCAATCCATGTCTCTCCCGCTCCCCCTCCCTCTCCCCTCCCCCACCTTCTCCTTTCCTCTCTAAAAATCAAGTTTAAAAATTTATCATCTTGCCGAAACCGGTTTGGCTCAGTGGATAGAGCGTCGGCCTGCGGACTGTAGGGTCCCAGGTTCGATTCCGGTCAAGGGCATGTACCTTGGTTGCGGGCATATCCCCGGTGGGGGGTGTGCAGGAGGCAGCTGATCGATGTTTCTCTCTCATCGATGTTTCTAACTCTCTATCCCTCTCCCTTCCTCTCTGTAAAAAATCATTAAAAAATATATATGTTTTTAAAAAAATGTAATTAAAAAAAAATTTATCATCTTAACCATTTTTAAGTGTACAGACTGACAAGTGGAATGTGTTAAGTACATTCACATTGTTGTGCAACCAATCTCCAGAACTCTTTTCATCTTGTAAAACTGCAACCATGTCCACTAAACATGTCCTATCACTTTCTTCCCCTGCCTTTGGCAATTATCGTTCTACTTTTCTGTCTCTATGAATCTGATTACTCTAGGTACTCATATAACTAGAGTCATATAGTATTTGTCTTTTTGTAACTCACTTATTATAATTAGCATAAAGTCCTCAAGGTTCATCCATGATGAAGCATGTGTCAGAATTCCTTTTAAAAGAATAATATTTCATTGTTTGTAATACAGCATATTTTGTTTATCCATCTTTTGATGGACACTTGGTTGCTTCCACCTTTTTGGCTGCTATGAACAATGCCACTATGAATATATGTGTGCAAATAATTGCTTGAGTCCCAACTTTTAAATTATTTTGGGTACATACCCACAAATGGAATTTACTGGCTCATATGGTAATTCTGTGTTTAATTTTTTTTAATTGCCATATTATTTTTTATAGTGGCTGCACCATTCTTTATATTCCTAAACCAACAGGGCACAATGGTTCCATTTTCTCCATATCCTCACCAACATTTATTGTCTGTTTTTTGTTTTGTTTGATAATAGCTGTCCTAATGGTATCTCATTGTGGTTTTGATTGCCATTTCCCTAATGAGTAGTAATGTTGAACATCTTTTCATGTGCTTATTGTCCATTTTATATCTTTTTCTGAGAAATATCCAATTTATCTTTTGTTGCCTGTGCTTTTGGTGTTATAGAAAGAAACCATTGCCAAATCCAATGCCCCCTATGTTTTCTTAAGAGTTTTATACTTTTATCTCTTACTAGAGGCCCAATGCATATATATTTAGTTCTTTTTCCTGACGTTTTTGGTGAGAATGAAATTGTGGCTTTTGGGGATAGTCTAGATTCATTCACTTGAATTATGGCATTTGGTATGTCAGATATTTAGAATGCTAAAATATCTGCCACTGAAAAAACCTGAAATGGAGTTCTTTACATACTTTTCATTAGCCAGTGGTCAAAATATTTTTATACATGCAATGATCTTTTTAAAATATATATATGTGTAAGAGTGATAAATATTTTGTTTGTAGGTAGAATTATGATGCAAAGTGTTAAATTGAAATAGTTCTTCTAAATTTTTATTCAGCAATGAGTATTTGTTCCAAGGGCAAAAAATAATTTTATATGGGGCTGAAATTTGTAGTTGGAATTGTTGGAAATCCAAGAAAAGGTTAAGAAGAGAGGTGGAGGCCATTTTGTGAAGGCTCCACAGTTTGGAATGAATCCTATAGTCAGTGGAATGCTACTAAAGACTTTCTGGGCAGGGTAGTGATATCATGAACACAGTGTTTTAGGAAGTTGAATTTTGGTAGTGTTATATAGAAAGATTGTCTCAAAGGAAGAGACACCAAGAAATCACTTTGCCTATTGCTGTAATATACACACTAATGATTCCTGAGTTTGAAACTGGCCACCTTAATCTAAAGTGCCTCAGTTTTATCTGGTTTCTCTTAAATTTCCATACTTAACCTCTCCCAAGAGCCCACCATACTGAATTCCTTCAATTTTTGCTTTCAAGTTTTAATGCATTCATTTCTCTGTCTATCATACTTTCATTTCTCCTTCCCTTACCATCTCTTTCCACCCCTCACCCTCACCTCCTATCTTGATATTAGAGATAGAGATAGAGCCAGAGCCTCTAGTATGCCTAGCTTCTAATCCTGGTTCTGCCCCTTCTTAGCTCTGTGTTTTTGGCAATTTAATTTCTCGTAGCCTTAATTTCTTTATCTGTAGAAGGTAAGTAATCTATATAATAAAAACCCAGTGGTCGTAATGCCGTAATGACCAAAGACCAGTCACTAGGAGGTGCATTGATAGGTCCCACGGCGACAGCAGGACTTGATGCTGCATCCTGCAGCACTGGCGGGACTTGATGCTGCATCCCACGGCACGCTGGGTCTGGGTCTCACGTGATTTCGTGCGCTGGGCCTCTAGTAATAATAATAATTTCTACCTCATAAGGTCATTGGGAGAATTAATTGGTAACTATACAGAATACTCTTAAAACAGTGCTTGGCAGTTAAGTATTATATAAATGTTGTTGTTGTCTGGCTCATGTTCATATTTCTGATTTCAGTTTGGATTTTACTTCTAGGAACTCTTTGCTGACCCAGAGCTGGATTAGATACTTTGTGTTCCCATAGATTCCTGTACTTCCTTTTGTCATGTATCATCATTGCCTAGCTGTTTGACTGCCACAGGTTATTTTTCTGCTAGCATTGCACCATCATATCCTCCTTAATTGGCACATCGTAACTGCTCAATAAATATTTGTTGTCTAGCACACACATACAGTTCAAATAGAAAATTTAAATTGACTGCACTATAGGGAAATTTTGGTGTGGAACTGAACTGTTGACGTTTATTTCAGAGTTTTATTTTACAGATTCCTTTGTATAGCTTTGAAACTCTAAAGCATTTTATTCTATTTTGTGTTTTGTTTTGTTTGCTATCACTATTCCTTTTAATCAGCAAATCTTTCATCTGAATCATAACCCAAAAAGTTAAGGTTTTTCAGTTTCATCCTATTTCTATACCCCATTCTGAAATCAAGCTGTTGTACTAAGTGACCTTTTTAGTGTCTGAAGGAATTAATGCATTTGCAGTTAAATTAATCACTTTAGCTTTAACTGGAATATGAAGAAATGCCCAGAGAGGGTAATTTCTAGGCGGGGCCCTAACCTTGTAAACTATTTTAATGTGGAACCTCAATGATGTAAAATTTTCATTTAAGTCAAAGGAGTGCTTGCTGTTCTACCTTAATTGCAATGTCTGTTTGGAAAGAAAAGATAGCTTGGCTTAAAGATGGAATCAAAAGGGGATGATAGTGTGATTCCAGTTCTGGAGATAAAATGTCAGTTGGGGATGGGGTGGAGGAAAACCTGAAGGATTAATTAAAAGTGGCTGAGTGGCAACAACCAAGTGGAAAGGGTGAATGGCTGAGGCCCTGGAGTCTGTAGCAAGGAAACCATTGGTGGCCAAGTCAAGACCTTTAAAAGGGGCCCAGTGTCAGTGCACTAGAAGAGCCTTTATGTGAAGTATTCCTAATTCTGACATTTATCACCTACTGTATATACCACGTGCAGTGGTCATTGATGGGGGGAATTTAAAAATGACATTTCAGGGATTACTATAGTTAAGTTTTGAGGGAGTTAAAAGTTATATGTGATTTTCAGCTGCACTAGAGTCAATACCCCAAACCCCCACATTCTTCAAGGATCAACTATCTATATATATAAAAGCCTAAGTGACCAAATGACCAGTCGACCGGTTGCTATGACATTCACTGACCACCAGGGGACAGATGCTCAACACACAGGATCGG
Organism: Plecotus auritus; assembly: GCF_963455305.1. Classification (NCBI taxonomy): domain Eukaryota; kingdom Metazoa; phylum Chordata; class Mammalia; order Chiroptera; family Vespertilionidae; genus Plecotus; species Plecotus auritus. The sequence continues at coordinate 50,932,613 of NC_137770.1, read as the reverse complement.
GCTCCCTCCTGTCTGGATTGGGTCTGCAGGGATTGGGCTCCCTCCTGTTTGGATCAGGCCTGCAGGGATTGGGCCTGTGGGGATTGGGCCAAAACCGACTATCTGACATCCCTCGAAGGGTCCCGGATTGTGATAGGGTACAGGCCAGGCCCAGGGACCCCACTGGTGCACGAATCCGTGTACCAGGCCTCTAATCTATATATATAAAAGCCTAAGCGACTGTTACATCTGGAACAACCAGTTGACCAGTCGCTATGACGCACACTGACCACCAGGGGGCAGACGCTCAATGCAGAAGCTGCCCCCTGGTGGTCAGCTCGTTCCCACAGGGGGATTGCCCGCTCAGCCAGAAGCCGGGCTCACAGCTGGCAAGCGCAGCTGTGGTAGTGGGAGCCTCTCCTGACTCTGGCAGCACTACCAGGCAGCAGCGGCAGGCGCAGTGGGCTGGGATGAGCGTGAGCAGTGCAGCACCGGCTTGGGCTCCTCCCTGGCTGTCTGTGGCTTGGCGCACTGCTACATCCCTCGGTGGATGTCTGACTGCCAGTTTAGGCCCATCCCCGCAGGCCTGGCCTAAACCGACAGACTTCTCCCAAGGGATCCTGGATTGTGAGAGGGCGCAGGCTAAGCTGAGGGGATCTCCCCCATGCATGAATCTGTGCACTGGGCCTCTAGTATATTAATAACTGCTAACATTCCCACCACCTCCAAGGATATAAACTCCATGAGAACACCGACCATGTCTATTTTGCGTCTAGTACATAGTAGTTGTTCAGTAGATGTTAACTGAATAAGTGAATTTGTTTAACCTTTCCCAGTTTACTAAGTGCCTTTATAGGTATCTCATTCAGTATTTCACCTTTCTCTCCTATTCACCCCCTTTGTGATGTAAGCAAGCTAGATAATTGTATTCATAAGAGTACTAGTATAACATAAGACAGAATAAATTGAGCTAAATAGAAGTTCAAATATGACACTGTAAAGGAGGAAAAATTAACCCTAGCTTGGGAGGGTTACAAAGCCTCTCTAAGGACATAGTTTTTAAACCAGGCCTTTTAAGGAGAATAAGATTTTGATAAACAGAGAGTAGAGGAAAATAGGTGCCTGTGTAGCTATATCCTATACTAGTGGTCGGCAAACTGTGGCTCGCGAGCCACATGCGGCTCGTGAGCCGCAGTTTGCCGCTCTGTTGACTAATGAGTTTGCCGACCACTGACCTAGACTCTCGATTCCAATAATTACAGGCTGTTGTTGTTCCTTGTGATTAAGCCCCTATCCCAGTGGTCGGCAAACTCATTAGTCAACAGAGCCGCAATTTGCCGACCACTGCCCTATACCAATGGTCGGCAAACCACGGCTCGCGAGCCACATGCGGCTCTTTGGCCCCTTGAGTGTGGCTCTTCCACAAAATACCACAGCCTGGGCAAGTCTATTTTGAAGAAGTGGCGTTAGAAGAAGTTTAAAAAATTTGGCTCTCAAAAGAAATTTCAATCGTTGTACTGTTGATATTTGGCTCTGTTGCCTAATGAGTTTGCTGACCACTGTCCTATTCCATATGAGCTGTTACACTCTGTCCTGGATCTAGAGTAACCATATATTTTCATTCACCCTTCTTCTGTCTCCCTAGTTTTTTGTTTTTGTTTTTGTTTTTTTCAGCAAAGGATCCTTTGGCTTTCTATAACCCATCAGAGGCTATTCCATAATTTATTTATTCCTTCTTCTTACTACTCTCTACCCAGTGAGTCTCTTATTTTCTTTTCCTGTAAATGAAATACTCCTTTAAACTCATTATTCAGATTCTAACATAGAAAACTCAGGGACCTCTCTACAGGGTTATCTTTTCAATTTCTGCCCATCTCTGCATTCATACGCTTAAGCACGTGTTTAGAAAAAAGGGGAGGAAAAGAACAAAAGATGAAAAAGAGTTTAAAGTAGGATGCTTGGCAAAAGGAAAAAAATAAATGAAGGTTATGAAGGAGAAATTGGCAGGACTTCCTTACTGACTGGATTAGGGGACCACAGATGGGAAACAGGTAAAAAATTACTGAAATCCATAGAATGTGTATTTTAACGTAACTCATAAACTTCCTCCATGCATTTTTCAGGAACTTTGAAAGTATTTCTATGAATCTGTGAATCTTAACAGAAAACAGCATCTTTAGGTTTCAGTTACAGTCTTAATGTCACTGATTTCTCTACTTAAAATACTTGAATGACGCCCTAACTGATGTGGCACGGTGGATAGTGCATCAGCCCTTGGACTGAAGGGTCCCAGGTTCGATTCCCGGTCAGGGCACATGCCCGGGTTGTGGGCTAGGTCCCCAGTGTGGGACTTGCAGGAGGCAGGCGATCCATGATTCTCTCTGCCTCTCCCTTCCTCTCTGAAATCATTAAAAATATATTTAAAAAAAATAATCTCACCAAAAAAATGACTCACCAAATTAAGATAAAATACAAATTATTTTACCAAGGCCAAAAAGTCCTACATATCTGACCTACATATTGTGACTACCTGTTTAACTGATGTTAACCACTGTTCCACATTCATATACCAGCCACACAAACCTTATATCTGGTTATGTCTCAGAGTTTGTTCACTTGCTCCCTCCTCAACCTGGTTGCTCTTCCCTAGTTTCTTGTTTACTCATCATTCAGCCATCAGTTCTTCCAGAACACTTATCTAATGATACCTTTCCCTAGTATTATAGTCTAACTCTAACCCATTAGCTTGTTTTTTTTGTTTTGTTTTTGTTTTTTGGTAATAGCATGTAGATTGCCTAAAAGTGATTTGTTTTCTTGTTCATCAGTCTTTCTCTTCTAGAGGAATCTTTGTGAGTTGGTCCTTGTCTATTCTTCATTGCTGCAGTCCCATTGCCTAGCCTTCTTATTGAACAGTCTTAACATAGTAAACCAAAACAGAATACATCTTAACTTCAAAAAAATAATAATTTGGTTGATTAAGACCTAAGGTTTCTGTATTCAGGCTGGCAGGGGGGCAAGGTAGGGGCATCAGGCCGGCAGGCAGAGTGGTTAGGGGCGATCAGGCAGGCAGGCAGAGGGGTTAGGGGTGATCAGGCAGGCAGGCAGGTGAGTGGTTAGGAGCCAGTCATCCTGGATTGCGAGAGGGATGTCTGACTGCCGGTTTAGGCCCTGTGGGATCGGGTCTAAACTGGCAGTTGGACATCCCCCAAGGGGTCCCAGATTGGAGAGGGTACAGGCTGGGCTGAGGACCGCCCCCCACTCTGTGCATGAATTTTGTGTACCGGACCTCTAGTTAGTAATAATACCTATCATTTATTTTGAGTGACTTCAAAGTAGACTTTGCTAGGCAACAATTTATCTTAATAATCTCACAACAACCTTAACAAGTAGGAGCTAACTATTCACATTTGAAAAAAACCTTAGACTACCTTTACTTCCCCAAAATCACACAACTGGAAAGGATCAGAAGTTGATTTATCACCTAGGTGTGTGGGTAACCAAAGCTGGTCATCCTACCACAATGCTTGGCTGCCTATATCATTTAATTTGATGGAAGCATTAATATTACACCCACACTGGGCTCATACGTTACTAATAATCTCTCTGTATCATAGCCACATTATTGGAGTTCCTGACTGAAATAATTGCATAATTCTATTAAATCTCTCAAATTTAACTAATGATGCTAGAAAGATAGGAAGGGGGTTTTGCAATCTTCATTTACTTGCATTGATCTTATGATTGCCATAATTAAACAATAACCTGAGTTTATGGTTCAGAAGCAGAAGCCAGCAAAAAATGTATTCTTAATATTAGCAGCAGCTTAGTGTCTGTGTGTGGGGGGTGAGAGGGGGAATTTGAGAAAGCAGTTACTATGCCAAGAGGTGAGGTCACTTCTGAAGTCTAATTGTCTAATTGGGAGTGAGGGGGTGACCTATGCTTATAAAAAGAATTAAGGAGATAACTACACCAAACAATATATAAGCCAGCTGAGTGATAGTTACAATAATTGCCTCAGTGGCTCAGAGAAGAGAGAGCTGTTTGTTGTGGTCTGGAAAGCTGCTTATGAAATTCATTATAGCACAAGATAATCACATGAGTGGAGCTGTAAGTACTGTATACTGAATGTTGTATCACTGCTTCTCTGGTCTTATTATTATTATTTTTTAATCTTAGGACATGCTATAAATCTTTTTTAAATTGATATTTTACAGAGAGGAAGGGAGGGGGATAGAGAGTTAGAAACATTGATGAGAGAGAAACATCCATCAGCTGCCTCTTGCACATCCCCTACTGGGGATGTGCCCGCAACCAAGGTACATGCCTTTGACCGGAATCGAACCTGGGACCTTTCAGTCCGCAGGCCAATGCTCTATCCACTGAGCCAAACCAGTAAGGGCAGTGGTCGGCAAACTCATTAGTCAACAGAGCGGCAAACCGCGGCTCACGAGCTGCAGTTTGCCGACCACTGGGTTAGGGCATTCTCTGGTCTTATTTAAGTTGGGGGTGATATAAGGGAGAGGTTAACATAGAAGTGAGAGCAAACAGTGAAGATTTATTTTTACTTTTTACAGTACCTGAAATAAAAAGCATTTGTTTCATTTTGTTTTCAGGCATAATGTTATTCATCCCTTAATTAGAATTGACTCTTCACTGATATTTTGTCATATTCACAAGGAAAACCAGGGTCTGTGTTTGCTGTAGAACAAGTGAAGAGAAGTATACCCATTTCAGTGTGGCTTCAATATGTATGATCTGAGTTTAAACTGGCTGTATGTTAGAGCATGCCAAACTCGGCCACTTCCATTCAATCTGCTTAGATCACAGTGAATGACAGTATTTTGTCACTCATCCATTGCTGTGCACTTTGCTTACTAGACATATCCTTTCATCCACTAATAGTTTCTTAACTTTTGTAAGTGCTTGTCTCTTTACTAGGACACAGTAAGTTCTTTATTAATAATTTATAAAATTGCTCCATAGTTACCTTTAATGTTTGCTTAGGCTACTAGGAATGCCCACTAGGTTACATAAGCATTTTAGTAGATGAACTTAATGTCTTTAATTTTAGAAGCATTGAGTGCAGAATGGGAAACTGGCAAAATTAGGTTTGGCAAAGGCATTTGAAGTCATGCTGTGGTGATTCTGATCATCTTTTTTATTTTTTATAAAGAAGACTTTTAAAAAATGTATTTTTTTATTGATTTCAGAGAGGAAGGGATCGGGAGAGATGGAAACCTCAGTGATGAGAGAGAATTATTGATTGGCTGCCTCCTGCACACCCCCTACTGGGGATCGAGCCTGCAACCAAGGCATGTGCCCTGACCAGGAATCAAACCAGGAATCGAAACGCATGACCTCCTGGTTCGTTCATAGGTCGACGCTCAACCACTGAGCACCACCGGCCAGGCTGATCATCTCTTAAGAGAACCAAGATAGAATAAGCATTCTTAATACTAGGTAAGTTTCCTTTTTTTTCATGTGTCTTGAAATTCACCATGAGTTTTGGTTAAAGTAAGGAGGATAATAAGTACCCACCTGAACACTGATCTCTACATTTATTCAGGCATTTTTCTGTTGACATATTTTAAATTAGTCTCCTAGACTAGCCATGGAGAAAGAAGTAAAGTATAATCAGTCAGTGGCTAACATTTGAACTGTCTGAAAGTGGACTTGGTTTTATGGGAACTTCAAATGAGACTCTATAGGTGTGTACTTCAGAATATGTATCTATGTAATATATAGGGTGTCTCCAAAAAATGTATACACACTTTAACAGCTGACAACTCACTTAGTTTTCACTCCTTTTTAGGTTTTACTTATTTGAAATAATTGGTGAAGCCAGACTAAGATTTGAACAAAGAAAATGTATCCTAGCCCTTAGCCGGTTTGGCTCAGTGGATAGAGCGTCGGCCTGCAACTGAAGGGTCCCTGGTTCGATTCTGGTCAAGGGCACATGCCCAGGTTGTGGGTTCCATTCCCAGTTGGGGGTGTGCAGGAGGCAGCTGATCAATGATTCTCTCTCATCATTGATGTTTCTATCTTTCTCTCCCTCTCCCTTCCCCTCTGAAATCAATAAAGATATATTTAAAAAAAGAAAAGAAAATGTATCCTGAAGTGCCACTAGACTTTTTTTTATGGGGATACATAAAAGATAAAGTTTACGGTACAAAACCAGCAATAGTCGACTAATAGAGGTCACACAAATACCAAATGAAATGATTCTTGATGTTTGCAATTCCATTGCTTCACATTATCAGCAGTGCCCAGACCAGAATGGTCATTGGTTTGAAAGCAGGCATTGCCCGGCCAGCGTGGCTAAGTGGTTGAGCATGAACCAGAAGGTTACGGTTTGATTCCCAGTCAGGGCACATGCCCGGTTGCGAGCTTGATCCCAGGAGGGGGCATGCAGGAGGCAGCCCATCAGTGATTCTCTCTCATCATTGATATTTCTATCTCTCTCTCCTTCCTTCCTCTCTGAAATCAATAAAAATCTACACTAATAAAAGAGAAACATGCAAATTAACCATCACTTCACTACACCTACCAGCCAATCAGAGCGAGTATGCAAATTAACCCAACAAAGATGGAGGTTGATTTGCATACGCAGATAGAGTGAAGATTGAAGACAGCATAGAAGAAAGAGGGAGGGAAAGTGGAAAGTGAGGTTGTGGTGGTGGCGGGAAGGAAAGAAGCGCAGGGCGGCGACAGGGGAAGGGAAAGCAGCGTGGGGGTTGAGGAGTCGGGCAGCGGGAGGAAAGGTGCGGGGCGGGGGCGGGGGCAGGAGGGAAAGCATGTGGGGAGCGGGGGCGGGCAGCCGCGACCATGGGAGGGAAACCGCGGGGTGGGGGGCAGAGGCGGCGTGAGGGTAAGGGAAAGCACCAGGCGACGGTGGGAGGGAAAGCGCAGGGGGTGGGAGGGGTGACGGTGGCAGGAGGGAAGCCCGCCAGAAGCCCTGTTCTTGCAGGAATCTTCCTGCAATGGGCCTCTAGTATATTATAAAAACAACAGGCATTAACAAAAAAATTATGCATTTCTGAGGATTCTCTTAAATTTTGAAAATGAACTGTATATTAATAAACACTGACTTTATAATCATTCAAAGTATGTATACATTTTTTGGAACACCCTGTATAGCAGAATTAGTGGCCATGATGTAATTTGAAGAAACTGCTAAGAGCCAGAAATTCAAACCACTTCTTAAAAGGCCAGTTAGTTAAACATATTTAATTAGGATTAATTTATTTAGTTGACTTACCACTTAGAATTAACTGTGAGTGAAGGAAGAGATACAAAAGAGATGGAGAAAGATTTAGAATTGGAGGGTCCTAAGCTGCCAGTGGAGGAGGGAGAGGTAGGCTTTCCAGTTTTACCTTGGGTGACCCTAAATACGGTTCACTAATTCTGAGCTGCTTTGGAGAGCCAGTGGAGAGAGATTGTATTACAGCCTAGTAGTATGTTACTCAGTTCATCTGGAGGCCACCATTTTCTTCCAGGTCATAGGTGGTATCTCTTAGTGTCATTCCAAGGTAAGGACTATTTCATGGCAGACAGCCTGAAGCTGCTGGTAGCACAGAGGCCTTTAGTGGTCAGCTTTGGGAAATCTGATTCCCAGAAAGAGTGGAACATCGTAAACTGTAGAGCGTGTAAGTTTCACCTGTTATGCATTATATGGAAATAAAGGGCTAAGAAGGGTCTGGCTAAGTAGAATTGAGAGAAAATATTTATAAACAGACTTTAAATATTTACAAAATATTTTAAAAGCAGGCTTTTACGTTGTTATTGTTTTCTTATTTTAAAATTTTTATTTATTGATTTTAGAAAGAGAAACATTTAATTTGTTATTTCGCTTATTTATGCATTCATTGATTGCTTCTTGTATGTGCCCTGACCAGAGATCAAACCCACAACCTTGGCCGTATTGGAACAATGCTCCCACAACCTGAGCCACCTGATCAGGGACTACTTTATGTTTTTAACCAGGATAGCATGAACTGGCATCTTTAAAAGCCTGGCATTTGATCTAAAAATATTACCAAGTCATCTTTTCAAATATAACGGATAAACTGTATTGTAGCGATAATTTCCCTCCCTCACTTGTGTTTTTCTGAACATTTTAAAGTATTACACAAAAATTAGAAGCAAAATGATCACCTACCACCTAGATTTGATCATTGTTAAGGTTTTGCCATATTCTATGGTTTATTTATTAGTTTTGCTGAATACTTTGGACGTTTGAGACATTATGACATTTCTTTCCTAAATACTTTAACATGCATCTCAAAAAACTGAGGACATTTGCTTATAACCAAAATATCATTATTATACTACACAATAATTCATTAATATCATTTGTTATTTATGTGTAGCAAGATACTTAACCACTTATTTTAGTCAGTTTTTCCTCACTCTGGTAATACTTCCTCCCCCGGGGCTTTATTTTTCCTGATCACTTTGCCATGGACCTGATGCCCAGCAGCAGTTGATGAAATTGTTTGAATATTCATATGGTTTTAAATTTGGAAACCTCTAGCCCAGCCAGTGTTGCTCAGTGGTTAAGCGTCAACCCATATACCAAGAGGTCGTGGGTTCGATTCCTGGTCAGGGCACATGCCCGGGTTGTGGCTCGATCCCCAGTAGGGGCCCTACAGGAGGCAGCTGGTAGATGTCTCTCATCAAAGTTCCTATCTCTCCTTCTCCCTTCCTCTCTTTCTAAAAATCAATAAAAACATATTTTATAAATTTGGGAACCTCTAGAACAGTGGTCGGCAAACTGCGGCTTGCGAGCCACTTGCGGCTCTTTGGTCCCTTGAGTTTTTAGCAAAGGCCAGCTTAGGAGTACCCTAATAAAGTTAATAACAATGTACCTACCTATATAGTTTAAGTTTTAAAAATTTGGCTCTCAAAAGAAATTTCAATCGTTGTACTGTTGATATTTGGCTCTGCTGACTAATGAGTTTGCCCACTACTGCTCTAGAATAATAGTTCTCCACCTCTAAAATTACACACCTACCCAAACTTTCTTTTCCCCTTTTCCTATTTCATTTTCTTCTTAACAGTTACCACTGTCTCACATACTATCTAATTTATTTTGGTTTTGTCTGTCTCCCCCACAAAGGGATATAAGCTCCATAAGGACAGAGATTTTTGTCTGACTTGTTTGTTACTGTAACTAGGGCCTCTCTTAGGCCATAGGGCTTCTTATTGCAAATTAGAAAGAAAAAAAAAAGTCCTTTTCAGGAGATTGCAGCCTTATACCAGGATATGTAGCTTAGCTAGCAATGGCTTTCAGGCTCATCCTGCCTCCTCAGCCAGAAGCCCTAATACAAGCCAAAATTGAACAACTATTATATGACAGTCCTATGTGCATCCATAGTGCTTACAACAGTGCTAGCATGTAGCAGGCACCGAATAAATTTTTGTAGGATGACCAAATAATTCAGAGTGAAGAAGGGCATGGCTATGAGATGAGAAGGTAGGCAAGAAACTAGATCTATGGCATTAGGGATTTCTAAGGAGTTTGATTTCCCCCCCCCCCCTACTAGCACTCAGCTGGAAAGTCCCTTGGAACACTTTGAATCATAATCTTCTGTATTTTTTAATAAGCAGTGCAAGTAATTCTGTAGTAGGGAAAGGCCAAGTTAGTTGAAGTCTAACTTAACAATACTTTTGGGCCCTGGCCTCAGGGATCTGTCTCCTGCCTTCTTTACCCTTCTCTATTTGGCATTGCTAGGTTTGTTGGTTTACCATCTGTCAAGCTCTGTGTGAAGGCCTTTGGGATAAGCTATATATACAGTAACCATTTTTTTTTCTTGCAACCTCAAATCCAGACACAGTAGGGTAGAATTTTAAAATGAGGTTTGTTTCAGAAAACCCAGACCTCGGGTCCTTGTGATTGAATAGTGAGTGCTGGGGAAGGTGGAGGGAGTGAGGGTACCTGATACTTACTCTATTTAGGAAGTTCCTGTGTGAATTAGTCAAAACCATCTCATTTTTCATCAGTTCCCATCATCATACCCCAAAACACCAACCTTCACTGATGTAATTTAGGATTCTCTGTTTACTTAGGAGGTGACAGTTGGGATCTTGGCATTAAGTGACTGAGCTTTTGTTTCGCTTTCATGCTGATTTTTTTTTTTGCAACCATGGCCACATTTGAGAGTTCACTTTCTCTCTGAAAGATTTTCATTGGCAGTTTTTTCTTACTGCCTTTCTCTTCTGTGATAGGTTAAGGATATAGCTTAAAAAAGAAGGAAACTGCAAAGATTTATTGATGGAGTTCCTGCCCCATCGTGCCCTAGACCTAGGACATGCCTGCCTCTGATGAATCACTGCTGTTAGTATTCAGTATTTACTGATCTTTACTACATCCCAGTACTGTGCAAAACATAGAATCTGCCCAAGGGACTTCATAGCTAAATCACCCACTTGATCTATTGGCTTTCTCCCTCCCTCATCTTTGTTGGTGGCTACAGGGAGGAAAATGGGAGATATAAAATTTTAAGCAAGAGAAAATCTAGACTATGTCACTTTATTGCTGCCTGGGAAGTAGCCTGGGAGTTCAGATGCAAGGATTTGATGCTGTGTGCAGCTGCCATAAATCACCTGCTCTCGTTGGAGTGAGGAGGAAGTATTTCCACATGGTTGCTCAAGTCTCTCTTCTCTTTGCCCTGGTGCTCCCTCCCTCTTCATTAATTGCTTAGCAGTTGCTGATGCAATTAAAACGAGATGTGTCTGCAGCCTTGGTGGTTTGCTGTCAAGGTCCTCTCTCTAAGGTCTTCATCTTGTTGCTAGGGATGGGTGAACATTTGATTCTGAAGCAAGAGGAGGGAGGGATCTGTGGCTGCAGTTAAGTGTGCTTTTCTAAAAAAACAGCAGCTTGCAGAGCTAGATTTCTCCTGCACTCTAATCATTTTACCAAGACAAGCCCTTGTCCCTTGTGTTGTTCATTATTGGGGCTTATATTTGGCAACACCGTATATAGAAATGAATCCTGCTGAATTGCTCTTGGTGATATAGAAAGTGCTTTTTTACTTTTTAAATAGCAAGAATAAGATAGAAACAGCAGTCTCAAAGTGCAGAAAAGTCAAAACCAAATGTACGTGTTTCCATGGAAAACAAGAACCTGGAGATGTTAAGAGGACTAGATTGCAGCACTTAGTCTGTTTTGGGTCACTGGGTAGAAAATACACTACACCTGCTATTATGTATATCTCCCTCCTGGCCAGCATTTTCAGCCTGCTTCTGACTTGTTCCTTTTGCTTGTTTGCAGATTTTAAAATGCCGCAAAAAGCTCAGAGGATCAAACCATTGTGTTTCTACTCATTTTCTGGTACAGGAGGGTTGACTCCTTGACCAGTGCTGCTTGGTAATCATGTGGCAGGTGGGTTGGTGTGTGACATGAATTCTCCATCTGCTAACTTGTACCCCAGACTACTCTATGTGTATTGGAGTGGGGAATTGAGCTTGCAACCATGGCACATTCCCTTGACCAGAATCGAACCCAGGACCCTTCAGTCTGAGGATGGACGCTCTATCCACTGAGCCAAACTGGCTAGCGCCATATGCATTTTTAACAAACCCCCAGGAAGTGATGATGTTGCCAATCTGGCGACCACACTTAGAGTAGTAGGTGCAGGGATAATGCCTTGCACATAGTTAAGACTCAGCAGTTGGTGATTTGATTTGAACTAGGTCTCTCTTAGGACGTGATAGATTCCAAAGATTTTGATCTACTCTTACTTTCAAGCAAAGTTAGTCTATTGAAATTATTATCTGAATTTTTACCTTTCAGCCCTCCCCCCCCCCCACCTCCTCTTATAAGATCAACTATGTTTGTTGCTAGCTCTATGTCTGTTAGGTTGCTTGATTCTGATTAAGCAAAGATATAGTTACTTTGAAACTTAAATATTTTATATTTATATATAATTAAACAACTGACCTGATATTATGTACCTGGATGACAGGTTTCATATTTTTTCCTAAGGTCTAGGGCAGTGGTTGGCAAACTGCGGCTCGCTTGTGAGCCGCGGTTTGTTGCTCTCTTGACTAATGAGTTTGCCAACCACTGGATAGGGGCTTAATCACAAGGAACAACAACAGCCTGTAATTATTGGAATCGAGAGTCTAGGTCAGTGCTCGGCAAACTCATTAGTCAACAGAGTGGCAAACCGCAGCTCACGAGCCGCAGTTTGCCGACTACTGGTCTACGGGAAGTGTGTTTCTTGTGAACTCTAATTTATTAAATTCCTTCACCCACCCTGATTTGGTCAAATCACATAGTGGCGATGATTATTGTTTCTTCTTATTAATAGATTTTATTTTTTAGATTTTCAGCGAAGTTGAGAAGATAGTATAGAGAATTCCCATATACCATTATTCCCATAAAACCCAGTTTCCCTATTATTAACATCCTCTACTGTTAGTGTGATACATTTGTTACAATTAATGGACCAGTCAGTATTGGTATTATTATTAACTAAAGTCTATATCTTACTTAGATTAATTTACTTCTTTTTTCTGTTCCAGAATCATATCTAGAATACCACATTATATTTAGTTGTATCTCTTTAGGTTCCTCTTGTCTGTGGCAGTTTCTCAAATTTTCCTTGTTTTGATGATCTTGTCAGTTTTGAGTACTGGTCAGGTATTTTGTAGGATGCTCCACTATGGAGATTTGTCTTAGTTTTTCTCATGATAAGACTGGCATAATAGGTTATTGAGAAGATAACCACAGAGATAAGGTGCCATTTTCATCACATGATATTAAGCATACATACTGTTTACATGATTTATAACTATTGATGTTGGCCTTGATCACCTGACTGAGGTAGTGTTTGTCAGGTTCCTCACTTTTCTAAAGTTACCTTTCCCTCCCCCACCCCTACCCCCCGCCTCCCCTTTCCATATTGTACTCTGGAGAGAAGTCACCATGCTCAGTCTACAGCGTAAAGAGTGGAGAGTTAATGGTGCTATACCTCCTTAAGAGCAGAGTATCTTCATAGATTACTATTTGGAATTTTACATGGGAGATTAGTCTCTCCTCCTCCATTTATTCATTTATCTAATCATTTATATCAGTATGGACTCATGGATATATGTTTTATATTTTGGGTTATAATTCAATACTACTTTATTGTGTTGTTCAAATTGTTCCAACTTTGCCCTAACTGGTTTGGCTCAGTGGATAGAGTTCAGCCTGCGGACTGAAGGGTCCCAGGTTAGATTCCGGTCAAGGGCATGTACCTTGGTTGCGGGCACATCCCCAGTAGGAGGTGTGCAGGAGGCAGCTGATCAATGTTTCTAACTCTCTATCCTTCTCCCTTCCTCTCTGTAAAAAACTCAATAAAATATATATTTTTTAAAAAAATGTTCCAACTTTGGTCATTGGGAGCCCTTTCAGTCAGTTTTTGTATTCCTTTGACATATCATCATTAGTGTGTGTGTGTGTGCGCACGTGCGCGCACACACACACACACACACACAGGCACGTGCATAAATGTTCCCTCATGCATACATTCTTGTGTGCATGGTTGTTTGAGCATGTTTTCACATTCTGGCACTGCAAAATGCAGTAGACTCCTCTTATATGAATATTTCCTGCCCCAACTCGGAAATCAGCCATTTCTCTAAGGAACCCTGATTCCTTTTATTGGAGAATTAGAGGCCCGATGCATGAAAATTCGTACAAGAGTAGGCCTTCCTTCCCCCGGCTACTGGCACCGGCTTCCCTCGGGCACCCGGTACCCGGGCTGGCTTCCCTCCGGCCCTGGCTTTGTCAGGAAGGACGTCAGGTCTAATTAGTATATTACCCTTTTATTATTATAGCAGATGGTATTAGAAAACAAGAGCCACTAGGCATGCTTTTTGCTACTGGAATAAGGCCATTATTTTTTAAACAAACATATTATTACCATTATCTTATACTTCTTATAGTACAGTAGTTCCTCTTTATCTGCAGTTTTACTCTCCATGGTTTCAGTTAGCAGTCAACTATAGTCCAAAAACATAAAATTCCAGAAATTAACAATTTATAAGTTAAAATGCATGCCATTCTGAGTAGAGTGATAAAATCTCCATGGTGTATACACTACCTGCCCATTAGTCACTTAGCCATCTTGGTTATCAGGCTGTTGTTATATCACAATACTTGTGTTCAAGTAACCTTTATTTTAACTTAATGGCCCCAGAGCACAAGAGTAGTGATGCTCACAGTTTGGATATGCAGAAGAGAAGTCATTAAATGCTTGCTTTTAAGTAAAAAGGCAGGTACTAGTATATATAGGGAAAAACATCGTATGTGTAGGCTTCAGTACTATCTGCAGCTTCAAGCATCCATTAGGGGTCTTAGAACATTCACCCCACTGGATAAGGGGAAACTACTATCCTATCTAATAAAAGAGTAATATGCAAATTGATGATCACTCCAACACACAAGATGGCTGCCCCCATGTGGTCAAAGATCCTGCCCCCACGAGGACACAAGATGGCCACCACAAGATGGCCAGCAAGGGAGGGCAGTTGGGAGGGACCAGGCCTGCAAGGGAGGGCAGTTGGGGGCAATCAAGCCTGCAGGGGAGGGCAGTTAGGGGTGACCAGGCCTGCAGGGGAGGGCAGTTAGGGGCAAACAGGCTGGCAGGGGAGCAGTGAGGCATCAATCAGGCTGGCAGGGGAGTGGTTAGGGGGTGATCAGGCTGGCAGGCAGAAGAGGTTAGGGGCAATCAGGAAGGCAGGCAGGCGAGCAGTTGGGAGCCAGCAGTCCTGGATTGTGAGAGGGATATCCCAGATTGGAGAGGGTGCAGGCTGGGCTGAGGGACACCCCCCCTCCCCCGTGCACGAATTTCGTGCACCGGGCATCTAGTATGTAAATAGACAACCAGATTTGTTGCTATTAAATTTAAATATAGTTCCTACAGAGGTTGAGACTACATTGTATACAAGATTTATATTAATCCTTCAAATGCTTATTATTTTAGATACACTTATGTAGTTTAAATCAAATTTCTCCCTTTAAGAGATTTTCCTAGTACTGAGTGAGCCTCGACTATTGTGTCTGAGAATGCTGGATCAACTGTAGGCATTGAAGAGCAACAAGATATCAGGGAACCAAGGAAAGACTAGAATGTTCCCTGGTTACACAGTTTTCATTAAAGAAGAAAAAGAGATATTGTCCCAGAACACCAGTGTTTTGAACATTAACACCTAGAGGTTGGCTATGGGAAGAAAACAGAAGGGTGAAGCAGAAATTGCTTAATGATCAAAGAAGGGATTTGACTCCTCAGTATATAGCATTTTACACTTAAGAAATTTCTGCATTGTGAATCTTATAGAAATAGAATGGAAGTAATAATAATTGTGGAAATTCTTTTATTTCCTCTGGGAGGTTGACATCTTTGTTTTCTCCTGATACTGGATTCCCTCTTCTTTTTTAGGGTTTTGTGTGCTATTAATTATATAAATAAATGAGATCCTGGACAGTATGGCTGTGTGTAAGACTATGTATTTACAAAAAGAAGGTTTTGAAATTTTGGCAAGGTGAACTTAATGATATAGTCACTCGAACTTTGCCAATATTTGGAACTTTTAATCTACGTTCCAACCAAGCAAGCTGGCTTTATTCAACTGAAAAAATATAAATATGAAAAGAATTACTTGATATAATTGAGAAATTATTAAAATTGGAGACCAGTCAGGATTAGGCACCTTGAGAAATCAAAACCCTGGTTTGGCTTCTTTTAGGTTTAATTTATCTATTTTATTTATATCAGAACTTGCATATGTAAATATGGTTTTTGTTATTAATAACTACTATTTATTTATTCAGTGCCTGCTTGCTGCCAATTTCATGAGGCTTTCTTTAAACATTAACACTGACTTGAGGCTAGCTTAAATGTATTATAAATTCTGATACAGACATCTATAGTCATGTGCTTCTCAGTTCCTGTGTCAATTAAGAATTCATCAATTTTTCTAAAAATTTAAAAAGTCAGTATACATCATTGTCAAAATTATATTCAACAATGGGGCCTAGATTTTTTTTTTATTTGACTAAACTATCTTTCTTGTCTGAAAAGCTAAAATAAACTTGCAGTGTCTTGAAAAATTTACTTCCCATACACCGTCTATGAAGCTACTGGAAAATGTACTTCACAAAATAAGGGTGTAAAACTGGAAAGAGGTCAACGTATAGAGGAAACAGGAAATCCAATAAACAAGAAAGGCTAGGGCATTCCTTAGAATAGTGGAGATTTCAGATAACAGTTTACCAGCACTGAGGAGTCAGCCAGTTCACATTAGAGAAGATGCAAAGTCTCCAAAAGAGACTTCTTTAGGAAGGTAAACTAGAATACTTGATGGGTCTAATTATCTTGAGAGAAAATTCATACAGTTGACAAAGATTTTCTGGGGTGAAATATTTCTGGGGTGAAATGAATATGTAGAAAATCTAAGCAAATGAATAAAAAAGATAATAGTTACTGGAAAAGCAGAATTGTGCAGGAAAGAAAAAAGCATCATGGTTTACTGTATGACTCAAGTATAAATAAGGCTTACATAGTCATTGTAATGTATACTGAATATTGAACTAATCAAAATTATAGTCATTATATAGGGTAGTTAAGGAGATAGAAAGGATATATGTGTATGATGAATACTGAAGGAGAAAAGAGATCTAAATCATCTTTCAAATTGGTAAATCAATAGGTAACAACACAAGCAGTCATTTAGAAACATGGAGCTCAGTTCCAAAATAATCAGTTAAAAGATGTACAATTGGTTTGCCTGGAGGGAGTAGAAGTGGGACAACAACAGGGGCAAGGACTTCTGTTTTTCTTAACAAATTTTGTAGACCTCTAACTCTTTCAACTCATTTTGATTTATAAAAATAACTGTGAACCTAAGAGGAAAATGTTAAAGGAAAAAACACACACACTTAACTTAAAACACAATTATTCTCTAACCAAATTTTAGTGTGGTAAGAATCTTAATTCAGTGCATATATCTTTGTTTCAAATTTCTGTTTTATCAGTTAACTAGAGGCCCGGTGCATGAAATTCGTGCATGGGGGGGGATCCCTCAGTCTGGCCTGCACCCTCTCCAATCTGGGGATAAGGCCTAAACTGGCAGTTGGACATCCCTCTCGCAATCTGGGACTGCTGGCTCCTAACCACTCACCTGCCTGCCTGCCTGATCACCCCTAACCACTCTGTCTGCCTGCCTGATCGCCCCTAACTGCCTCTGCTTGCCAGCCTGGCCTCCCCCTAACTGCCCCCCTGCCAGCCTGGCCACCCCCTAACTGCTCCCCTGCTGGCCTGGCTGCCCCCTAACTGCTCCCCTGCTGGCCTGATTGCCCCTAACTGCCTCTTCCTTGGCCCCCGCCACCATGGCTTTGTCTGGAAGATGTCTGGTTGAGCCAGTCTAATTAGCATATTACCCTTTTATTAGTATAGGTATACTTTGGCTGCCCATAACAGAAACCCTATTTTTAAATGGCTTAATAAGGAAACATTTGCCGAAACCGGTTTGGCTCAGTGGATAGAGCGTCGGCCTGCGGACTCAAGGGTCCCGGGTTCGATTCTGGTCAAGGGCATGTGCCTTGGTTGCGGGCACATCCCCAGTGGGAGGTGTGCAGGAGGCAGCTGATCGATGTCTCTCTCTCATCGATGTTTCTAGCTCTCTATCCCTCTCCCTTCCTCTCTGTAAAATATCAATAAAATATATTTTAAAAAAAGAAAAAAAAAAGGAAACATTTTATCACTCATAACAGAATTTCAAAGCTAGGTCAGGTTTGGGGGTTTTTGTTTGTTTTGGATAATGTGGTGACTTCAGCTTTGTAAGCATTTCATTCAAATACCACAACATGAGGATGAGGTTAAGAAGGGAAACCTGCTTTATTTTCTAGGAGCAAGAAGCCTTTTCCAGAAGCTTGCAGCAGACTTTGGTCCTCACATCTCTTTGACCATATTGGGTCATAAGCCCTCTTTTAAACAAGTCTCTGGCAAGGGGAATGGGATATCTGTGATTGTCTTTGATTGATTGTCTCAGGTGAAATGTATGCGAGGTGTCAATCACAATATCTGCTACCCTAGTCATTATCTAGTAAATGCTTATTGAGAACCCACTGTTCTTTGAAGAAGCTTTACTGTTTAAAGGAAAAAAGAAAATAAGTGAATAAAACAACTGATCATCAATATGGACAGTGCCACAGGTACCCAGTAAATATTTATTGAGTGAATTAGGTAAATGTAAGTAAAACTTTTTGACATAGATATAAGTGGTTTAGGAGTTCTAAATTGGGGGAAAATACATGAAGTTTAGATTAGACCAGGAAGCTTCTTGAAGAAAAAAGACTTGAACTACTGTTTACTCATTAGCTAGTCACAGTCCTGTCCTACTAGAATAAATATACTTTTGTCCAATGGTGTGCTGGTAAATGTGTAATCAGCCTGGAGGAAGATACAGGTTATTTGTAGTGTTTACCAATTTCCATGGCATAAATAATCTTACCCTGGCCATTTTCAATCTACAAACATGGGATCCACTTGAGCCTTGTACATCACTGCTTCTAACAGCATTTTTCAAAAATATATTTTTACTAGGGGCCCAGTGCACAAATTCGTGCACTTTGAAAGGAACTGTGGGCCACGAGGCTGCAGTGGGCACAGGGGTGGGTCTTGGCCCATACTTGGTGCCCCCGCCCAGCCCCTTCTGCTGCAGCCCCTGGTCCCCTGTCTGCCAGCTGCTCCCACCACTCCCATATGCTGATGGTGTTGGCCCCACTCACACCCGCTGATGGTGCAGAGCAATGGGGGCCGGTGCCAGCAGCAGGTGCGAGCTGGGCCAGCACCGTCAGTGGGTGCAAGCGGCAGCTGCTGTCCCAATAGTCCCTCAGGAGCAGGGGGAGGTGGAGAAGCCCTCAGGAGCAATTGGGACTGGTGCTGAGTGCGGGCAGCAAGTGCGAGCGGGGCGGTGCTAGCAGTGGGTGTGAGCGCCAGGCGGGATCAAAGCATGTGGGAGCAAAAAATTTTCAGTAACCACCAGAGGCTCGCCCTGATGACAGCAACCGGCGTCCCGCCCTGGTCTGGCACCCCCACTCACCTGCTCCACCATCCCGCCGCGGCCGACACCCACCATGTTCCACGCTCTGCCACCTGCTGCCAACACTCCCCATGTTCTGTGCACGCCCCCTGGTGTTCAGCGCATGTCATGGTGACCGGTTGTTCACCTGTTCCGCTGTTCGGTCTATTTGCATATTAACCTTTTATTTATATAGGATTGATTTCAGAGAGGAAGGGAGAGGAGAGAGAGAGAGAAATATCAACGATGATAGAGAATCATTGATTGGCTGCCTCCTGTATGCCCTCCACCAGTGATCAAACCCCAAACCTGGGCATGTGCCTTGACTGGGACTTGAACCATGATCTCTCTCTCTCTCTTTCTCTCTTTCTCTCTCTCTCTTTATTATTTTTCAAAATATTTTTTATTGATTTCAGAGAGGAAGGGAGAGGGAGAGAGAGATAGAAACATCAATAATGAGAGAGAATCATTGATTAGCCGCCTCCTGCATGCCCTGCACTGGAGATTGAGCCCACAGTCTGGGCATGTGCCCTTAACTGGAATTGAACCGGGGACCCTTCAGTCCTCAGGCCTATGTTTTATCCACTGAGCCAAACCAGCTAGAGCGAACCATGATCTTAGTTCATAGGTCGATGCTCAACCACTGAGCCACATTGGCCAGGCTCTAGCAGCATTTTTAATATTTAGAATTAACCTACTGAAACCACATATTGATAAAAGGAACACTTAGTTTTCTTAGCCTTATAAATGATCAAGGATAAAATCTAGATTACCAATATAAGATAGGTAGTTTTGGTGTTTTGGACAGTGGAGTGTTGGAGAATTATAATTTTAAGGTGGTATTAAATACTGGTCTTTGTAGACTTTGAGAAATGAAAAAGCCTTGTTGTTAGTTTTAGGTGCTAGATGAAATGTTACTAATTCAGTATTTATGGAGCATCAACTATGTACTAAGCGCTATAAAAACAAAAATAAGTAAGACCATAATCTCGACGGCCTCCCTCAGTGTGTTGGGAAGACAATTATCAACAGATAACTTTCATTGGAAGAAGAGTATTAAGGGCTCTTGAGTTTTAAAGTGCCATGAGAACATAAGGAGAGGACAACCAAATTTGGGGACATCATGGAAGGGCATACTTGAATTAAATCTTGAAAGGAAATATGGCTTTTGCATCAGAGACAAAGGAAAAGGATCATTTCAGGCAGTAGGAACAACATGTCCCTAATTGCTGAGGGATGAAAAATCTGACATTTTGTATGCTTTTACTTTGATTTGCAGATGAAGTGCAGGATGGGTAGAGTATAGAAAAGAGAAAGAAAAAGAAGCCAAGGTCAGGTTGCAAAAGGCCTTAATTATAATAAGTTTGGATTTCATTATTAAATATGAAATTCCTTATTATAAATAAGATTTTAATTTGTAAGTTTCTGTTTTTCCATCTCTTTATCTTAACTGGGTGTTTATCATTTTTTACAATTATGTTAATTTGATGGGAGAGTTGCTTTGCCATTTTAATTTGTGCCTTTCTAATTATTAGTATTGTTGAATATTATTTAAAAATATATTGATAATTTATACTTTTTCTATATATTGCTTGTTTATATACTCGATTTTATATGGAATTGTTTATTTTTCTGAATTATTTATATAAAATACAGACATGAATCTTTCATTTTAAGGTGGTTTTTGTTTTAGGACTATAATTCTAGCCTTTGTAGTGGATGGATTGGAAAAAGGAGAGACTATTTTCAACTTAGCCAATTGGGAGATGTTGCAATAACCTATAGCATAGACGAGAGATGATGTGGATCTGAGTGTGGCAATGGGAAAGGAAGGAGGCAGATTAGAGATCAAGCTGCCACCCAATGACTTCATAATGGATCTTAAATTAAATGCCCATACTATTGCCTTTTAATTTAGTGCTCTTTCTTACATACATCCCTGTCTCCTTTACTCTCCTTTCTTTTAATTCTATGAAAGAAAAATGAGAATTTTATACAGCAATGTCTACAGTAAGGTTAAAATGAACTAAGGACCTCACTCAAGAATCTTACATATGAATGTTTTTTATCTGTTCTCAAGGTATGAATAATTCCTAAGGGAAGCATGAATGCAGAGGGAAGAAACATAAAGAAAAAGAGTGCCAAAACCGGTTTGGCTCAGTGGATAGAGCGTCGGCCTGCGGACTGAAGGGTCCCGGGTTCGATTCCGGTCAAGGGCATGTACCTTGGTTGCGGGCACATCCCCAGTGGGAGGTGTGCAGGAGGCAGCTGATCGATGTCTCTCTCTCATCGATGTTTCTAGCTCTCTATCTCTCTCCCTTCCTCTCTGTAAAATATCAATAAAATATATTTAAAAAAAAAAAAAAGAAAAAAGAAAAAGAGTGATAGTTTTTACTAAATAAAATTTAAAAATCCTTTTTATATGCAAAGATTATAAGCATCCCCAAAGAATCCTGCTTCACTGCAGTCCTCTCAAGCAATAATATCTGTCCTTTCTCTCACATTCATTGTACCACTGAGCATAAAAGTGGGGTTGGTATCCTTCTTTTACTTTCTTGCCACTTGCAGATCATTGTCTTTCCTTTTTCTCTAAAACCTCCCAGGATTATGTCTTGTCATTTGTCTGTTTTAGTCATCTTTAGTTTCGTTATCTCATTCTTTAATGTGTATGTTTACTTCATTTTCATTTAATGTAATTACTGATGAGATTCATGCCTACCATTTTGCTATTTTCTATGTCATGTTTTTTTGTTCCTCTACAACAGCCCTTGTGTTAAATAGATAGGTTCTAGTGTACCAGTTTAATTCCCTTATAGTTTCCTATAATATTTTTAGTTGTTTTCTTAGTAATAGTCCCAGGGATTACACTAACATCTTAATTTATAACAATCTAGTGTGGGTTAATACCAATTTCATTTCAATAATATGCAAAATCTTTGTTCTCTGTTCCCCCCTCTCTCCTTTGTGCTGTATTATCATACAAATGACATATTTAAACATTATGTCAATACAGATTATAATTATTGCTTTATGCGGGTATCTTTTAAATTAGATAAGAGAAACAAAAAGTTACAAACAAAAAATTTACATCATGTTTTGTATTTACCTACTGTGGTAGAAAGAATAATGACCCCCTAGAAAATCTGTGTCTCAATACCTGGAACCTGTGAGTATATTACCTTAAACAGCAAAAAAAGACTTTTTCTTTTTTTTTTTTTTTTTTTTAAATTTTTATTAAAATATATTTTATTGATATTTCACAGAGAGGAAGGGAGAGGGATAGAGAGCCAGAAACATCGACGAGAGAGAAACATCGATCAGCTGCCTCCTGCACACCTCCCACTGGGGATGTGCCCGCAACCAAGGTACATGCCCTTGACCGGAACCGAACCCGGGACCCTCCAGTCTGCAGGCCGACGCTCCATCCACTGAGCCAAACCGGTTTCGGCGCAAAAAAAGACTTTATAGATATGATTAAGTAAAGGATTTTGAAATAGCGGTTAGCCAGGGGTGGGCAAACTTTTTGACTCGAGGGCCACAATGGGTTCTTAAACTGGACTGGAGGGCCGGAACAAAAGCATGGATGGAGTGTTTGTGTGAACTAATATAATTTCAAAGTAAAGGAGCGGAGGGGAGAGCAAGAGAACCGGATAGAACAGCCGGATCCGGCCCGCGGGCCGTAGTTTGCCCACAGCTGGTAACCGTTAGCCTGATTCAAATGTAATCACAGGAGGGCCCAATATAATCACAGGGTTTTTATAAGGAAAGAAGCAGGAAAGTAATGGGGAGAGTTTTAAAGATACTATACTGTTGACTTTAAAGATGGAGGAAGGGACTATGAAACAAGGAATGCAAGTGTAGTCTCTAAAAGCTGGGAAAAGCAAGAAAATGGATTTTCCCCTAAAACTTCTACAAAGAAATGCAGCCCTGCCCACATCTTGATTTTTTAGCCCAGTGAACTATTTCAGCCTTCCAACCTCCAGAACTATATAAATTGTATTGTTTTAAACCTCTAAATTTGTGTTAATATGTTGCAAAATCAGTAAGAAACCAATAAAACAAGAAGTTAGCTTTCTTAGTTCATTATTTCTTCCTGTGGATTCAAGTTACTGCCTATATCCTTTTATCCTGAAGAATTCCACTTAGTAGCCCTAGCTGGTTTGGCTCAGTGGATAGAGCCTCGGGCCTGCCCACTGAAGGGTCCCAGTTCAATTCTGATCAAGGGTACATGCCTGGGTTGCAGGCTTGATCCCCAGTAGGGGGTGTGAAAGAGGCAGCCGATCAATGATTCTCTCTCATCATTGATGTTTCTCTCTCTCGCTCTCTGAAATTAATATACATATATGTGTGTGTGTGTGTGTGTGTGTGTGTGTGTGTGTGTGTGTGTATGTATATATATATATATATTAGAGGCCCGGTGCACGAAATTCGTGCACAGGGGTGGGGGGCAGGCGGGGTGTCCTTCAGCCTGGCCTTCACTCTCTCCAATCTAGGACTGCTGGCTCCTAACCGCTTGCCTGCCTGCCTGCCTTCCTGATCACCCCAACCAACTCTGCCTGCCGGCCGTATGCTCCTAACTGCCCTCCCCTGCCGGCCTGATGGCCCCTAACCACCTCTGCCTTGGCCCCCACCACCACTGTGGCTTTCTCCAGAAGATGTCCAGTCTAATTAGCATATAGCATATTACCCTATTACCCTTTTATTAGTGTGTGTGTGTGTGTGTGTGTGTGTGTGTGTGTATTTTAAAGAATTCCATTTAGTATATCTATAGGGCAGGTCTGGTAGCATTGACTTATCTCCATTTTTGTTTATCTGGGAATATCTTCATTTCTCCTGGTTTTTAAAGAATAGTTTTGCTGGATGTAGAATATAACATTCAACCAGGCAATTGACAGCTCTGTTTTAGCCTTCACTCTCTGCTTGTGCAGAGCCTCAAGGTCAACCAGAATTGAGACTTAGAGCCTTCTCAGGCCTTTCCTGAGGATGTGTTCAGCCCTGGGCATGCACACAGCCTTTTGTATACTTGTGGCCTTCTAGATCCCCAGGAACACATCAGAGCTTTTCAAAGCCTCTGTGGATATCTCTTATTCCCTGGCTTTACTTTTTAAGCTTTTTTGCTAATTTATTATTTGCCCCAACTGTTATCTACTGATTTATGTAGCCACTGAGTTAAATGAACACTTGCCTGCATCTTCAACCCATCCCCAGGGGGAAAGGCTTTTCACACTGGGCAAGCTCTAAATCTGATCAGATAGACAACCTTGCATGTTGGGGGTCTCCCAGGAAACCATTAGAAAGGTCAAATAATGACAATTTGGGGGGAGTGAAGCTTTGAAGGCACCCCAGCCCTCTCTTGCCCCCTCGGGTGGTTGTCAGGCTGATGTTTTTCACTGTGATTGTAAGCTGTTAATTTTCAGAATGGGATGGGATTAAGTTGTTCTTGAATACATGTGTCCCAGATTACTGCGAGCCTTTGGTTAATTTCCAGAATTCTGAAAAACCTGATTCTGGCCTTTTTTGCCAGTTTTCTTATTCCTTTTATGGAGGAGAGAATTTTCAGAGATCTCTGCCATTTTTGCTGATGTACCCCCTCGTTCTTTAAAGGCATTGGTTCCTGGCTCAGTCATTCTCTCCAACACTACTCCTAGCTTAATTCTTGGTAAATTCAGTGTCCATATTAATGATCTTGTCAATACCTTTGCTTTTTAGTTCATTGACCACCTCTCTCTCAGTGATTTTGTCCTGTTTCAGCTACTATTCCAATAGCTATATCCTAGACCAGTGCCTCTGGGCCAAACTATCCATTTTTTGTAAATAATGTTTATTTAATTACAACCTGCTCCTTTGTTTATGTATTGTCCTAGCTTTTTTTTTTTTTTCACACTACCACAACAGAGTTTAATATTACAGCAGAGACCATTGGTTCTCAAAGCCTAAAATATGTATTATCTGAACCTTTACAGAAAAGTTTGTTGACTCCTGCCCTAAAAGTACTCAGTTAGAGCTTCTTCTCTATTAATTAACTGTCAAGCATCTTATTCTTTAACCATTCCTTCCTTTTTTTTTTTTTTTGCAGTCCTCTTCCTTTAGAGTCTCACTTCATCAGTCCTTTGACCTCACCACCTTTTGCACTGTGCATCTCATTTTTCCCCCAGATCTTTAATTCTTTCCTTATTCCTTCCTCCTTACATTATAATTACTTCCTTCTGTATATTCCTAAATTGCTCATTGACAAAACCCCACCCATGGTTAAATCCAACTTTTAGCTTACTTTATGCCAGCACCTATGCATCCAAATTTGACTAGAGAACAACACACAACTATTCTGCCTGTTCTCACTGAAGTTCATGATCATTAGTCATAAGTGGCCCTTGAATACTTCACAGCAATCCTACTATAAATTTTCCTATCTATTCACTCTTTCATACCTTCTTAACTCCTCAGACTTCCTGCATCCCTCTCCTATCTTCACTCTCATCTTGCTTACTGGTTCACTAAAAAAAAGTAGAAACAAGAGCTTCCATCCATCCTACACAGATCTTCCTATTTATTTTTACCCACATGTACCCATTTACCTGTATCTTTGCCCATGAGCTGCTTGTGTACCTATGCAGAGCTAATCTCTCCTCTTATACATAAGATCTCTTCCTCTTGTTTACTCAAGGACTTCACTCCAGCATTTCTCCTTTTTTTCTATTGCAGAATTGCTGTTTTTCTGTATATAAGATCATTCCCATCAGCATCAAACATGCACTAAATATCTTTAATTTTTTTAAAAAAACAGTCCTCTTTTGATCCCACATCCTCATTTAGAAAGTAACCTATATCTCTGCTCTCTTTAGCAAAACTTCTCAAAGAACAGTCTATTTTCCAATTATAGTCTACACAGCCATTTCCATTCCTCTCTTCCCTTTCTCTCCTAAACAGCTTTTGCCCTCTGCCATTTTACAGAAACTGCCCTTGTTAAAGTCACCAATGACCTCTTCATGGGTAAATCCAATGGTCAGTTCTTAATTTTTTTTAAGTAGTAGCTTTCTTAAGATATAATTCACATGGCATAAAATTCATCTTTTGAATGTATAAAATTCAGAAGATTTTAGTATATTCACAGAGTTGTGCCTCACTTCTGTCTAATTTTAGAGCCCCAAAAAGAAACCCTGTGCCCATTAATAATCACTCCAAATTCCTGCCTTCCCTTACCTCTTAGAAACCATTACTTCACTTTTGACTGTAAATTTGCTGATAGTAGATATTTCATATAAATGGGATCATACAATATATGGCGTTTGTGCCTGGCTTCTTTCACTTTGCATAATGTTTTTATGGTTTATCCACATTATAGCATGTGCCCATACTTTGTTCCTTTTTTGAGACCTTACAAATCAGAAAAGTTTGTCTAGATATTAAGTCAAGATTAGGTTGAGCTATAAGAAATTACTATTAGTTTACAATTTTTGGCCTGTAAAAACTGGTAGTTTCATATGTTTGACTTAATAATTATACCTCAAAATGTTGAAGGTATTGCATTATCTTCTATTTATTCTTGTTATTCTGAATTTTTATTATGATGTGCTTTGGTGCGGGTTTCTTTTCATCTATACTAGTAACTAAGTTCTAGACAGCCTTTTCAATCTATAAGTTTATAGCTGGACATTTTTGTTTCCTTTTTTTTAAATGTATTTATTGATTTCAGAGAGGAAGGAGGAGCAAGAAAGAGAAAGAAAGGAAGAGAGAGAGAGAAATGATGAGAGAGAATCATTGATCGGCTGCTTCCTGCACACCTACCACCAGGAATCGAGCCTGCAACCGTGGATGTGCCCTGACGAAGAATCAAACCATGACCTCCCAGGTCAATGCTCAACCACTTAGCCATACTGGCCGGGCTATTTCTTTTTTTAAAAAAATAAATTTCAGCCCTACTATACTGTTTTGGATTTTCTTACCAATTTCTTAGTTTTCCCTCAATTTGCATCTCTGTCTTTTTTCTAGGAGATTTCTTCAACTTTATCTTTTCTATTATCTATAACTAGGAGCCCGGTGCATGAAGATTCGTGCACGGGGGGGTGAGGGGGGAGGTGAGTCCCTCAGCCCGACCTGCACCCTCTCCAATCTGGGAGCCCTCAGGGAAGCCCTCTCCAATCCAGGAGTTTCTGTCTGTCTTTGCAATCATATGAGCGAATTGTCTGAGACCCCAACCTAGTTTGGTTTGTTGCTCACAGAATAATAGAGGCTTTTTTTTTTTTTCTTTGCTTCATTGGTGGAGATTTCCTGGAAGTTTTAGGATATCTTCCCTTTAATTTTTACTAGACACTCTGATTTTACTTATGTCTCTCATCTTTGCTTTCCCTCCATTCCCCACTGCAACAGTAACTTGCTCCAGACTCACTTTGCTCTAGTGTCTAGGACAGTGGTCGGCAAACTGCGGCTTGTGAGCCACATGCGGCTCGCGAGCCGCGGTTTGCCGCTCTGTTGACTAATGAGTTTGCCGACCACTGACCTAGACTCTTGATTCCAATAATTACAGGCTATTGTTGTTCCTTGTGATTAAGCCCTAATCCCAGTGGTCGGCAAACTCATTAGTCAACAGAGCGGCAAACCGCGGCAGTTTGCCGACCACTGGTCTAGGAGATCTGTCTGCCACCAGAACTACGATTCCCAGCATTCCTGGTGTTCCCCGTGCTCTGTGCTTCGGCCTCTGGTCCTGGGGCTGCCACTAGAACTACTATTCCCAGAATTCCCCTGGTGCTCCCTGTGCTCTTGGTTTTCCTTTCCTGCTCTGTCTCTGTCCCACGGCCTCCCGCTCTGCCAAGTCCTCCAAACTGCCACCTCTCCCTCTCTGCTCTCCGTCTGGCAGCTTGGGGAGCCAAGTTCCCCAAGGTGCGCCACTCTCCACTGGCTCTTACGCTTTGCTCTCCGCCTGGCGCCTGTGCATACAAATTAACCTTCCATCTTTGTCAGGTTAATTTGCATACTCACTCTTGATTGGCTGGTGAGTGTAGTGGAGGTATGGTCAATTTACATGTTTCTCTATTATATAGGATAATAATAAAAGCATAATATGCTAATTAGACTGGACATCCTTCTGGACAAAGCTGGGGCTGTAAGGGAAGCCTGGTCCCGGTGCCTGCCGGTGGCCAGAGGGAAACCTGGGTCCCGGGTGCCAGAGGGAAGCTGTTGCTGGCAGCCGGGGGAAGGAAGGCCTACTCTTGCACAAATTTCATGCTTCAGGCCTCTAGTGCATATATAGTTTTTTAAATTTCTACAATCTCCTTCTTATAATAATCTTGTGTTCTTTTTCCATGAATATAATATCTTAGGTTTGATATGATAGTTTTTTCTTTGTTTTTTAATTCTTACCCGAGAGCATGCTTAGAGATAGAGAGACAGAGAGAGAGAGAGAGAGATTGGTCAGTTGCCTTCTGTACATGCCCTAACCTGAAATCAAAACAGCAACCTTTCAATGCACAGGATAACGTTCAACCAACTGAGCCACTTCAACTGGGCATTTTGTGTGTGTCTGTTTTTTGTTTTTTTAATAATCAGTTTATGGAAGTTATACTATTTTTAAAATTGGTATTAGAGACAGGGAGACAGACAGACAGATAAACAAACAGATAGACAAGCATTGATGTGAGATAGAAACATCTGATTGGTTGCCTTCAGCACTTGCCGTGACCAGGGAATTGAACCTTACCACCTTTTGGTATATGGGGCGATGCTCCAACCAACTAAGCCACACTGGTCAGGACTAGTAGTTTTTTATTTTATATGGGGTTTTTGTTGTTGTTGTTGTTGTTAATCCTCACCCGAAGGTATTTTTTCCATTGATTTTTGGAGAGAGTGGAAGGGAGAGGGAGAGACAGAGAGAAACGTCGATGTGAGAGAGAGTCATTGATTGGTTGCTTCCCACACGTGCCACCACCAGAGATCAAGCCTACAATCAAGGTACAAGCCCTTGACTAGAATTGAACCGGTGACCATTCATTTTCATTGGTGGGGCTTGTCAGTTGGTGGGCTTTACTGTAAGGGGTGATTGATCACTTGGGTAGGGTCACCCAATTGCCAGCATCTGTAGATCTTTTGTCTTAGGCAAGTCATTTTTCCCTCAGAGGAATCAACCAAACTTTTGCCTGTTTGCACAGAACCTAATGGAGAGAAAAGGGTTTTTGTTTCACTGTTGATCTTAGTGTTGTACTCTTATCTCTTTTTTCAGTTGTGCTTCGGTGAGTACAGAGCCTGTATGTTCAACATATCCAGAGAGTAAACCTTCAGACTTCTGCCAGAATTGTGAGGAGTAGGGAGTGGGGAGATAGGAAGGCTGCATTGGCTGGTGGAGATGGTTTAGAAGTCTGATTGTATCTTTGTTTTTTTAATCCTCATCCCAGGATATGTTTACTAGGATTTTGTAATCAAAGAAAACACGGTAATTTCAAGAGAAACATCGAAAGTGCTTTATTCAAAGTAATGTCCATCGCTAGCTACACATTTCCCCCATCTTTCAGGTAATTTGTGGATACCGTCCCAATAGAACTTTTCTTGTTTTGAGGCAAACCATTCAGAGACCCAATTTTCCACTTATTCATATGTGTTGTTTTTTTTTGTTGTTTTTTTTTAAATATATTTTATTGATATTTTACAGAGAGGAAGGGAGAGGGATAGAGAGCTAGAAACATCGATGAGAGAGAAACATCGATCAGCTGCTTCCTGCACACCTCCCACTGGGGATGTGCCCGCAACCAAGGTACATACCCCTGACCGGAATCAAACCCGGGACCCTTCAATCCGCAGGCTGACGCTCTATCCACCGGTTTTGGCTTATGCATATGTTTTGAAGTGCTGCTCAGAAAGTGCGTATGCCATTGATCAGAACAAGTGGTAATCTCAAGGAGCAAGGTCTGGTGAATACAGCAGGTGGGTTACTACTTCCCAGGCAAGATCTTTTAACCTGTCTTTAACTGGTTTTGAAGAGTGTGATGGTGCGTTATCATGAAGCAAAATTACTTTGCCGTGTCTTCTGGCACATTCTGTTCGTTTCACGATCAAAGCATGGTTCAAATTGATTATTTGTTGTCGGTAGCGATCAGTATTAACAGTTTCAACTGGTTTTAGAAGCTCATAGTACACCACACCTTCTTGATCCCACCAAACGCAGAGCATTGTCTTCTTTCCGAAGCAATTTGGCCTTGCAGACGATGTTGATGGTTGACCTGGATCAACCCATAATTTTGTGCATTTGGGATTGTCAAAATAAATCCACTTTTCATCGCCAGTCACAATTCAATGCAAAAAAGACTTTCGTGCCATTGAAGTAACATTTTACTGATGACTTTTCGATTTTCCATTAGTCTTTCTTTTAGTTGATGTGGCACCCATTTTCATTCCTTTAATATCTTTCCCATTGCTTGTAAACAATTGGAAATTGGTTGCTGAGCAACATTTAATCTTTCTGCAAGTTGTTTTTGAGTTTGATACGCATCTTCATCCAATAATGTTTGTAATTGTTGGTCTTCAAACTTTTTCAGTTGACCTGGACGTTCTTTGTCTTTTACATTGAAATCATCACTTTTAAAGCATTTAAACCAGCGTTCACAAGTATCTCGAGATGGAGCATGTTCACCATAAGCTTCCCAAAGTATACGATAACTTTTTCTTCAAAATAATGAATTAAAACTTCCTGCAAATGCTCTTTTTTTGGCACGAAATTCGACATCTTTAAGTGTAAAAATATCTATGATGTTAACACCTTCAGCAAATTTGACATATGAAGTTTTGAAGCTTGCTGTCAATACAACAAAATAGCATACAGATCAAATCGCATATATATCAACATATGTGTAACTCCATCTATTGATAAAAATCCGCATTATTAATTGGTACACCTAGTAGAGAGAGTGAGAGACATACTAGTAGACATCTATGTGAGAGAGAAACGTTGATCACTTGCTTTCAGTATGTGCCTGACTGGTGATCGAACCCACAACCTTTAGGGGTACAGGATGATTCTCCAACCAACTGAGCTACCCAGCCAGGGCTGATTGTATCTTTTAAAGACTTTGAGCTGATCTTCCTATTTTGAGGCCTACCCTCTTTTCAGAAGTACCTGATGCCACTAAGCTTTTTCTGTGTTTTGAATGTTTCCTGGCATATGTATTCCTTCATTTTTATCTTACAGGCTTAGTCTCTTATAGGCTTAGCTTTCAGCTTCCTTTGATCTGCTAGGTCAGTGGTCGGCAAACTCATTAGTCAACAGAGCGGCAAACCGCAGCTCGCGAGCCGCAGTTTGCCGACCACTGCGCTAGGCTAGGTTAACATTTGCCCATCTTCATTCTAGTTTCCAAAATGTTTTTGACATGTCTGCTGTTCTCTCTTGCTCTCTTTTGTGCTCAAGGATTTATGCCTATTTTTCTGTTTACTTGTTTTCACTTTAATGAGGTTTTGGAAGAAAGAGGAGAGAATCAGGTATGTAGAGCAGTTACCCTCAGTTGTACAGGGTGTGCCTGCCCTTCAGAAGGATTACCTCCTGAAGGTGTTGAACTTCAGCCTGAGCTTGGCCCATAATACCTTGCACCTGGTTAGCCCAGAGGAAGGCAGCTTCTCTCTAATTCAAAAAGGCCTTACGTTGGTGGTAGATCCTGGGTGTCTATTTGTTGCTGTTATCTTTAGCTAATAACTTGAATTTGACATATAGTGCTGCCTTATTTTTTCAATTCTATAGCAAATTGTGAATGCTTTTTACTGGGTTAAGTTACCCAGTTTTTTGGTAAGCATTCCCTTTGAATATAGGAATAAATAAATGTTATTTCTAAATCTTTTTGATAGTTTCCACTGTAACTAACTAGCATCTATTTGGGTGCTCAGTATCCTTAGTTTATGCTCATTTGCCTTTGGCTTTATTGGCCCTGTGTGAACCATACTCAGTAGACGTAGGCATGACTAAATTATTTCAACATTCTGAGTATTAAATTCTTGTCCCATAAACAATGAATGACTCACAGAGAAGGCGGCTAAATCTAAGAAATTTTGAAATGCTTATTTTTAATTGAGATAATGTACAAGAAGAAATATGCCTTATGAAGTAAATTACTGAAGACCTTGTTAAATTTTTAGGAAGAAGTTCATTCCCTAAGAAAACAATAGAACTAAGTTTATTTTGAGGAAAGCTGGTTGTGCCCCTCATGTCCTATCTAATTACACTACTCTTCACCATCTTTGATTCCTTAACTTTTAGGTTGGCTTAAGGAAAAGGGAGGATGGAGAAGGGAGTCAGGAATAGCTTGAGCTGATGAAAGGTGTCAGCAACATTTTCTAATGTGGCCTTAAAGGAATGCTGGGTAGAATGATGACTGCATTGAAAAAGAATGAAAGGCAGCCAAAGTCTTAAGTTTAGTGAAATTAAATAGTTATCAAGTTTATTACAACCACCATTTAATGCTTTTTCATTAATTGTCTCTAATTTTAACCTTTCCCATAAAGTGCAGGTAGAGAGGCAGCTGTAATGCGGCAGCCTATGGCTCTTCTCTTTTATCTCCAGAATAGAGGTTTGTTTTCAAGATAATTTTTTTTGTAGCTTTTCTCCAAGGAGTGATTGTTTCTGCCTGTTGCTTTCTAGAAGAGGTTCCAGAAGGACAATGCTATGCTGTTTATCCAGTATTTTCGGAGAGATTTCTCTGTATAACAAAGAATGATATAATTTAACTCACAAGGAGGCAAAGACTAAAGAAATTACTTCATCCTTTAGAGCAGCTAAAGTAGTGGTTCTCAACCTTCCTAATGCCCCGACCCTTTAATATAGTTCCTCATGTTGTGGTGACCCCCAACCATACAATTATTTTCGTTGCTACTTCATAACTGTAATTTTGCTACTGTTAATGAATCGTAATGTAAATATCTGTGTTTTCCAATGATCTTAGGCTCTACAGCAGCGGCTCTCAACCTGTGGGTCGGGACCCACAGGTTGAGAACCGCTAGCAGGGTCTCCTAAGACCATCGGAAAACACAGATATTTACATTACGATTCATTAACCTGTTGCGACCCACAGGTTGAGAACCGCTAGCAGGGTCGCCTAAGACCATCGGAAAACACAGATATTTACATTACGATTCATTAACAGTAGCAAAATTACAGTTATGAAGTAGCAACGAAAATAATTTTATGGTTGGGGGTCACCACAACATGAGGAACTGTATTAAAGGGTCGCGGCATTAGAAAGGTTGAGAACCACTGAGCTATAGGAAATAGTAACCCATTGTTTTCCAAAGTGGATCTTGCCACCCATCAGTTGAAATCTCAGCCTTGTCTTTATACACATTTCAATGTTCTAAGAAGTCACAGGGAAAATCCTATCTTACCATCACCCCTTGTACATAGAGTGGCTGTTGTATAGATAAATAAGACTGTATCAATCCTGTCAGTGTCATATTTTCAACACCTAGCTCAGTGCTTACTTATAGAAGGGCCTTAGTAGACTTTGTTATATAAATGTTGAAATAATAAATTATGGGACAGTAGTTCAGGAAGCCTAATAACAGGGATGAAACATTGAGTTTCAGGAAAGTTCTGTTCTATTTTCCTGAAATTTTTAAATAGAGACTAGTAAAAGTTATCCCAACTTATATTCTCAAAGTCATTTATTCAAAAAATGTTTATTGACTGCTTCCCATGATCAGGCACTGTGCTAGACCCTGGGATGGAATGTTGAAGAAGGAAATACTCTCCTTCATGAAATTTTCAGTTTATTGTGGGAGGGAGACATTATAAAAATAGTCAGTTTGCATAAGTGCTACAAAGGAAAGTTATACCTCCAAAATACTATGGAAGTAGAGTCTCAAGCTTAATTTTTCTAAAAACTAATGTGGTTAGTAGCATCTCTTTACTACCTAAAGAGGTCATCAGGAAAACTTGGCATGTTTCCTCATTGTAGCAATGTGTAGGCACTAGATAATAAGGGCTATTCTGCCTCCATGTCTAATGTGTTTCTTTCATAGCTTTATTTATTTTTTATTTCTTTATTGAGTTTTAGAGAGGGGGAGGGAGAGAAAAACATCAATTTGTTGTTCTACATATTTATGCATTCATTAATTGATTCTTATTTGTGCCAATAGGATGGAACCTGAAACCTTGGTGTATTGGGATGCATATTGGGATGGTATTCTAACCCACTGAGCAACCTGACCAGGGCTCTTTCTTATAGTTTTAAACTGTGAAATATATCCTGTATAGTTTAAAGAATAGCAATAAAAAGAAAACCTGTAACTATTTTCTACCTTAAGAAGTAAAAGCATTAACAACACTTGAGGTTAGGTTTAGAACCGCCTGTCTGACCCCTTCTTCACTGTAACCTCTTCTTCTGTATCTCCCACTGGCATTTTATATTAATCACTAGAGGCCCAGTGTACGAAGTTCGTGCACAGGTAGGGTCCCTAGCAGCTACCTGCTGCTGGCTGGGGCTCCCCTTCCCACGGTTGGTCAGCTGGCCCCTCCCCCTGGTTGAACACCTGGTCGAGGAGACAATTTGCATATTAGGCTTTTATTATATAGGATTCTCCTGTTTATCTTTATATTTTCCATTTGTCTGTATCACTAAATAATTTTGCTTAGTTTTGCCTGGATTTTGTTCTTGATTTAAATGCAACCACGGTGCCGTGCCTTTTTTTATGACTTGTTTTTTCCTTGTTCATGTTGATATGTGCAGTTTAGTTAATTTATTTTCACTGCTTTTATTTTTCCATAGTATGAAAATATGTATCCTCAGTCGGTTGGTGGATATTTGAGTTCTTTTCAGCATTTTTGGAATTACAAACATTGCTTCTATGAACATTGTTATGTCTCCTGCTGTGCATATGCAAGGGTTTCTCTAGGTTACCAACTTAGGAGTGGAGTTGCTAGTAGTAAGGTGTGCACATGTGCTACTTTACTACTAGGCAAGGCCAGTTTATGGATGTAGTTGTAGCAGTTCATGCTTCTACTAGCTTTGCTTCATCAGTACTTGGAATTGTCAACTTCAGAAATTTTGCCAGTATGGTGATTAATACATAATACTGTTTAAATATGGCCAGTAAGTTATTAAGGACAATGTGAGCACTTATCAGTATGTTGTGTACTGAAGCCTGCCTTTTCTTTCTCTACTCTCATTCTTAAAAAGAAACAAACCCGAAAAGCATACAGGGATGGGAGTTAAAAAATTCTCCAGGCTGCCTGGCCAGTGTTGCTCAGTGGTTAAGCATCGACCTATGAACCAGGAGGTCACAGTTTGATTCCCGGTCAGGGCACATGGCTGGGTTGTGGGCTCAATCCCCTGTGGCAGGACGTGCAGGGGGCAGCCAGTCAATGATTCTCTCTCGTCATTGGATGTTTCCATCTCTCTCTCCCTTCCTCTCTGAAATCAATAAAAATGTATTTTAAAAAACAATCCTCCAGTTTAACCCCAAGGTTTATAAGGTACAAAGTATCACTTCTTCTGAGTACTATGAAACAAGGACAGTGTACTAAGGTAACATCCTTCTAAATATATGAGAATACGGACTATTCTTCTGAATGGAATATCTAGCCTTATCAGGATTGTAAGGAAATAACTTGGTACTTTGCCACATGGCTTCAAATACTGTATATGAAATGAGGTCTTCTTAGAATGTGGCTTCATTTTTTTCTCTTTCTGCAGGAGTTTAGAAAAGAAAGTCTTTGTTTTACCATTAGACAAAACCTTAGTCTTGAGGGCGAACAGAAACATCTACTTTGGTCTGTTCTAATATGGCAAAGAATGGTGCACACAGTGAAGTTTTACTAGGAGTTCCTCTGTAAACTGGTGGAATAATTGGATGAGGGAAACAATTAAGTTGAAAACTGTGTATTTCTGGCACATGTGATTGTTAGAAATACAAAAGTAATATTTCTCATCTGTAGAGGTATCTTCGTTCTGGCAGTTGTGACTTCGTTTATTTAGTTTCTTGTTAATTCTTACATGTATGTGCCTCCTCTCTTATTCTAATCTCTTACTCCAATCTGATTAATCCAGTTTTAAGGTTAGAAAGCCTTAGAATCTTTTCTAGCAATCTGAACAAAACCTGTAAAGAAAAATATATATATATATATATCTTTAGAACTAGGCTCTGGAACACTGGAGCTGTGAAAATCCTACCAAAATAGGCTATTTTAATATTTCATAGATTGAAAGACTATATCACTTTGCCAGAGGGATAAATGCATCTGAACTATTTCACTATTTATTAAAATTAAAGTACACATGTCTCTATGGAGCTCAAAACGTGTGATTCTTGCCCTGGCTGGTGTGGCTTGGTTGGGCGTCCCAGCATCAAAAGGTTACTGGTTCGATTTCCAGTCAGGGCATATGCCTGGTTGCAGGCTCGATCCCTGGTTGGGGGGCATGCAGAAGACAGCTGATCGATTTTCCGCTCCCACATCGATATTTCTCTCTCTCTCTCTCGCTCTCCCTTTTCCTCTCTCTAAAAATCAATTTAAAAAATCTTTAAAAGCAAAAATTGTGATTATTCCAATACCTGTCATACTTGGACCCTAAGCTTCATGTCAATCCAGAGCCACTGTGGTTTACTTAATAGTGCTACCTTTATCTCATTCATATCATTTTGAAGAGGTTCCTGCTTGGCAGTGTTTTATTTTTGTACTGAAAATGCTGTCTGAATGTAGAGGTTTTTATTTTGATGGATATCCTTGTTATAAAGCTCAAGTTAACAGCAGTGCTGTTAAGGATAGCTGCCCCCTGACAGTCATACCAGTTTGGATTTAGGCAAGATTAGAATTTAGATGAGAGACAAAAATTCTAGCATTTTATTAATCTCATAAAGAAACTGAAGCCGAGAGAACCTAAGTGACTGCAGCTAATCTGTAAAAGTGCCTTGAGGGTACTAGAAACTGAGAAATAGGAGCCAGGGAAACTTCCTTTGCACAATTAAGGTCTAAGGTCTGCTGGTTACAGAGGGTAGAGGAGGAGCAGATTGAGACCTGTCTGATCATTTTAAAGGCCCCTCAAGTATTTGTGCTGTAGGCATTTCCCCCTTATTAGAAGCTGTCCCACCCATTTGTTTTTTCAACTATTTCTTCTCAAACGAGTGATTAGCCAAAGGCCTCATTGAAGTGGAGATTAAGTCTTTGCTCTTTAACTCCTTAGAGAATTATAGGATCACTAGAGGCCTGATGCACAAAGATTCGTGCAAGAATAGGCCTTGCTTCCCCTGGCTGCCGGCACCGGCTTCCCTCCGGCACCCGGGACCCAGGCCTTCACTCTGGCCACCGCCTTCCACCTTTGCTCCTGCCGGAGCCGCCTTCCACTTTCGCTCCGACCCTGCTGCCCTCTTGTAGCTCCCTCCTCCCCCTCCCTCCCCCTCATAGCAGGCATCCCGCTTCGCACCTGCACGCATGCGCTACCCAGAGGCCTGGAGTGGCTGGGGCATGGTGGAACGCCTGCATCGTCGCCATGTTTATCGCGTCAATTTGCATATTCCATCCTTACTGGCTGTGGGTGCTGACCATCTTTGTCGCAGGGTGACGGTCAATTTGCATATTCCATCTTTATTAGATAGGATTACCAATTTTTCACCTGCTGACCGTTTTATCTGCTTAGGGAGACTGTGGGTTATGCTGTCTGTTCTACAAGAAGAAGATTGTACAGACTGCGGGCATTTCTGGCAATCTATTTCCCAGTCTTAATAGTAGTACAAGAAGGACAATGTTTCAGCTACCCAAATAGAACAAACAGTTTAACTACACATCAGAATGTTATTTTGGGACTTGCCTGTGTTTGTTCTTGGTTTGCTCAGATGAACACTAGTCAATTCCATTGTAACAAGAATTATGAAAGGTGTGCTCACCTTATGTGCACGTGTTCCAACCTAAAATAAGAATAGGCTTGAAAAGCTAAAAAGGAGAAAACTCATTTGATATTTTAAATTATGATTTACTAGTAGTAGCCAGCTCCTGACCTGTTCTTATTCTGAAAAGAGTTGCTGATATCTGGCTTGTGAACCTTCTAATCATTGTTCTAAAGGTAAAGGTCAATGGATGAAGCCTCTTTGGAGAATCCCTAGGGCACACCCTATATAACCTTATATTAAAGAGTTAATATGCTAATTAGACCAGACAGCCGAATGTCCTTCCAGACGAAGCCGGGGCTGCAAGGGCTAAGAACAACCTTCCTGAATGACTAGGGGTTAGGGGGCAGGGCTAGTAAGCCTGCGCCGCCAGGTCAGCCATGGTGGTCCCAGCGCCTCTCCTTCCAGAGAGGCAGCAGGAGAGGCAGCGGCGCAGGCTTGGTCCTGGCGCTCCCCCCCCCTTTCCACAGAGGTGGCAGGAGAGGGGGCTGCACAGTCCCAGTCCTGGTGCCGCACCTTCTGCAGAGGCAGCAGGAGAGGGGATGGGGCGCAACCACGGCACCTCAACCTCCCACGGCTGGTCAGCCCGATCGGCCTACCACCACCACCACCAGTGGGCGGGGCCAGGGCTAAGGAGCAGCAAGCCAGCTTCTGGTTGAGCAGTGCTCTCACCCCTGCCTCCTCCCCCGACCCCGCTCAGCCAGAAGCCAGGCTCATGGCTGGCAAACACAGTGGTGGTGGTGGTGGTGGTGGTGGGAGCCTCTCCTGCCTCCGCGCAGGCAGGCAGTAAATAGCGAGGGGTCCTGGACTGCGAGAGCCCTGGACTGCAAGAGGGATGTCTGAGTGCTGGCTGACATCCTCTGAGGGGTCCCAGACTACAAGAGGGCACAGGCTGGCGCGAGAGACACCCACCCCCAACCCCCATCCAGTGCATGAGTTTTGTGCACCAGGCCTCTAGTTTAATAATAACAGAAACTGCAGCTGCAGCATTTAACATTTATCAGGGTTATGTGCCAGGCAACAATGCTAAATGCTTTTTATAAATTTCATTTAATTCTCACAGTAGTTCTATGAGATACATACTAATGATTTCCATTTTACTAATTGGATAATTGTGTCTTAAAGAAGTTAAATGACTTGCCTAAAACTGCACAGCCTTAGTGGTGGATCTATGTGAACCCAGTTGTCTATCTTTAACATCCATTTCTCTTATCTCCTCCTATTTATTTTCACCATTTACTTAGGTTTGAAGGAGTCTTTCTTTCCTTACTTTACCCATTCTTAAACCAAAATCTTCCTCTACTTAGTTCCTAAAATAGTCCACATCTATGTAATGTTTCAGGGATTTTTTAATGTATGATTTTCTTTTCTACAAGGTTAAAATTATAAATAAAATTAGTAAGAGCCTTTATATATTGGAAACAGACCCAGAAACTTAAGAGGTTTGTTCATTATAGAGATTTGGTATGAAAAACAGTATCCTTTTGAAAAGCTCTTGATGGTATTCACAGATAAGTGACTGAAAACTGAGACTGATGGATGCTGTTAATCAATGAGATAGTAAGATTGATTATACTGGTTATGGTAAACGCTAAAGCATTATTCTAGTTTACTGGAAAGTCCAAGAGCTGCCAGAAGACATTGGAGAGAAGAAAATACACATCCTGTGCATGGCCCACAATTACTTTATTAACTTAAATCTTTCCTGTCTGCTAAACTACTTGTTGATTAGAAATCTCAACTCCTAAGCTGTACTTTAAGAAATCTAGCCTTTTATTGTCCTGGCTTAAGAGTGACATGGACTCTTCCCAGAATTCAAGTTACTGGGCCTGAACCAACTGAATATTACCTATGGATAAATATAAGGTCATGTGATAAACTGAACTCTCTCTATATAGTGCATAGTGTATGATGCATATTAAATATGCATTTGAGTTAACTCTAGAAAGCCTGAAAGTTGATGAAGTAGTGTATATCAAAAAGCCTTAAAATATACATACCCTTTGCCCTGGTCAGTGTGGTTCAGTTGGTTGGAGCACTGTCCGGCACACCAAAAGATGGTGGGTTCAGTTTCAGGTCGGGGCACATACCCAGGTTGTGGGTTCAATTTAAATATATATATATATATATATATATATATATATATATATATGCTCTTTTACTCACTATTCTCATGTGGGACATTAGATTGTGAAAAGAGTGAAACAGGTGCAAGAGATTTAGCCATTAAGCGATTCCTCTCAGCTTTGTTTATAGAAATGAAAATTAGGACACCCTAAATATCTACCAGCATTGGTCAAATAAATTATGGCTTATTTGTTCAAAAGAATAATATTCAAACATTTAAAATTGTGTTTTAAATTACTAGCTAATTGACACCATGTTTATGATACAGTGAAATTCTGATAAACTGGCATTTTGCTATCTGAAAATTCCAGTTGGTCTTCAAGAAAGTTCCTATAGTCAAGGATAATCTAGAATGTTTTGATGATCCAACCATACTCATTTTTATAGTAGAATCGAATGTATAAGATTCGAATTGTAGGTTCAATTGTAACAAAATTGAATTGAATAAGAAGAATTAGTATTTGCTGTGTGGCCGTATTAATACTAGGTGTACCAGTTAATGCAGATTTTTTTCTTTTTTTTTTTTTTAATATATTTTTTATTGATATTTTACAGAGAGGAAGGGAGAGGGATAGAGAGCTAGAAACATCGATGAGAGAGAGAAACATCGATCAGCTGCCTCCTGCACATCTCCCACTGGGGATGTGCCCGCAACCAAGGTACATGTCCTTGACCGGAATCGAACCCGGGACCCTTCAGTCCACAGGCCGACGCTTTATCCACTAAGCCAAACCGGTTTCGGCAGATTTTTTTCAATAGATGGAGTTACACATATGTTGATATATATGCAATTTGATATGTATGCTATTTTGTTGTATTGACAGCAAGCTTCAAAACTTCATATGTCAAATTTGCTGAAGGTGTTAACATCATAGATATTTTAAAGGTGTCGAATTTCGTGACAAAAAAAGAGCATTTGCGGGAAGTTTTAATTCATTATTTTGAAGAACATGTTATCATATACTTCGGGAAGTTTATGATGAACATGCTCCATCTAAAGATACAGTGGACGCTGGTTTAAACGCTTTAAAAGTGATAATTTCGATGTAAAAGACAAAGAATGTCCAGGTCAACTGAAAAAGTTTGAAGATCAACAATTACAAACATTATTGGATGAAGATGCGTATCAAACTCAAAAACAACTTGCAGAAAGATTAAATGTTGCTCAGCAACCAATTTCCAATTGTTTACAAGCAATGGGAAAGATAT
This sequence comes from Plecotus auritus, assembly GCF_963455305.1. NCBI lineage: Eukaryota > Metazoa > Chordata > Mammalia > Chiroptera > Vespertilionidae > Plecotus > Plecotus auritus. The sequence goes on along the minus strand of NC_137770.1, from coordinate 50,891,381 downwards.
TAAAGGAATGAAAATGGGTGCCACATCAACTAAAAGAAAGACTAATGGAAAATCGAAAAGTCATCAGTAAAAATGTTGCTTCAATGACACGAAAGAAAGTCTTTTTTGCATTGAATTGTGACTGGCGATGAAAAGTGGATTTATTTTAACAATCCCAAATGCACAAAATTATGGGGTTGATCCAGGTCAACCATCAACATCGACTGAAAGGCCAAACCGCTTTGGAAAGAAGACAGTGCTCTGCGTTTGGTGGGATCAAGAAGGTGTGGTATACTATGAGCTTCTAAAACCAGTTGAAACTGTTAATACTGATCGCTACCGACAACAAATAATCAATTTGAACCATGCTTTGATCGTGAAACGAACAGAATGTGCCAGAAGACACGGCAAAGTAATTTTGCTTCGTGATAACGCACCATCACACTCTTCAAAACCAGTTAAAGACAGGTTAAAAGATCTTGCCTGGGAAGTATTAACCCACCCGCTTGCTATATTCCCCAAACCTTGCTCCTTCAGATTACCACTTGTTCTGATCAATGGCATACGCACTTTCTGAGCAGCACTTCAAAACATACAAAGACGTGGAAAATTGGGTCTCTGAATGGTTTGCCTCAAAACAAGAAAAGTTCTATTGGGACGGTATCCACAAATTACCTGAAAGATGGGGGAAATGTGTAGCTAGCGATGGACATTACTTTGAATAAAGCACTTTTGATGTTTCTCTTGAAATTACCGTGTTTTCTTTGATTATGAAATCCGCCATTATTAACCAGTACACGTAGTACTTTTGTGGCCATATTAATACTTGGCTGTCATTCATGTTTTTTAAGGAAGATGCAAAAATGTAATGCTTTTAAGAGGAGGAGAGGTTCACAGGGTTTTATATCATGAACAGAATGAAACATAACTCCACCTTCTTAAGAAATAAAATTAATATTTTATCAATAGTTTATTTGAGAAGAAATAAATAGAAGAACCCACTCCAGCGCCAGGTGACTAGAGAGGCACTGTGATTACTAGACTCTCGATTCCAATAATTACAGGCTGTTGTTGTTCCTTGTGATTAAGCCCCTAACCCAGTGGTCGGCAAATTCATTAGTCAACAGAGCGGCAAACCACGGCTCATGAGCCGCAGATTGCTGACTACTGACCCATCTTACTAGGAACACAGGACTGGAAAAGGGGCAGTTTCTAGGGAAGAGTGATGCTGAGCAGATAAAAACTACATGTACACTACATTTTTAAAAAAATCAAAACCTGGAAAGGGAAGGACTTGGAAGTGATACGTTGAAATATTTACAAAACATAAAATTTTTGAAGATTTTAAGCATCATCGGCTCTCAAACTCCAGAAGCTGGGTCAGTCAGAATGAATTTCAGATTTGTTATGAGTGGTCAGAGAATAATTTGATTTTCCACTGGGCTTGCAGTTACGAGCTTGTTAGACTTGAACTACTACAGCTACCTTGCCACCTCGGGGGAGAGCCCAAATAAAAATGAAGCTGGATCCTCAACAAAATTCTAGCAAATCGGATCCAGCAGTACATCAGAAAGATCATACATCATGACCAAGTAGGGATGCAAGGATGGTACAATATTCGCAAATCAATAAACATGATACATCACATAAACAAATTGAGAGATAAAAATCACATAGTCATATCAATTGTTGCAGAAAAAGCATTTGACAAAATCCAACACCCTTTCTTGATAAAAACTCTCAGCAAGGTGGGAATAGAAGGATCATACCTCAACAGGGATGCCCACTCTCACCACTCCTGTTCAACATAGTGCTAGAAGTACTAGCCATTGCAATCAGACAAGAAGAAGAAATAAAAGGCATCCAAATTGGAAAAGAAGAAGTAAAACTGTCCCTATTTGCAGATGACCTGATACTGTACATAGAAAACCCTAAAGACTCCATCAAAAAATTATTAGACTTAATAAATGAATTCGGCAATTTTGTATCCTCAAAATTAATGCCAAGAAATCTATGGCAGCCGAAACCGGTTTGGCTCAGTGAATAGAGCGTCAGCCTGCGGACTGAAGGGTCCCGGGTTCGATTCCGGTCAGGGGCACGTGCCTTGGTTGTGGGCACATCCCCAGTAGGGGGTGTGCAGGAGGCAGCTGATCGATGTTTCTCTCTCATTGATGTTTCTAGCTCTCTATCCCTCTCCCTTCCTCTCTGTAAAATATCAATAAAATATATTTAAAAAAAAAAAAAGAAAGAAATCTATGGCATTTCTATACACCATAATGAACTTACAGAAAGAGAGACTAAAAAAGCAATCCCATTTACCATCGCACCAAAAAAATTAGGATACCTAGGAATAAACTTAACTAAGGAGGTAAAAGACCTATATGCGGAAAACTACACGACACTGAAAAAAGAGATAGAGGAAGACATAAACAGATGGAAGAACATACCATGTTCATGGATTGGTAGAATCAACATCATCAAAATGTCCATACTACCCAAAGCAATCTATAAATTCAATGCACTTCCCATTAAAATACCAACAGCATATTTCACAGACCTAGAACGAACTTTCCAAAAATGCATCTGGAATAAAAAAAGACCCCGAACAGCTACAGCAATCCTGAGAAAGAAGAACAAAGTAGGTGGGATCTCAATACCAAATATCAAGCTGTATTACAAAGCCACTGTTCTCAAAACTGCCTGGTATTGGCACAAGAACAGACATATAGATCAATGGAATAGAATAGAGAATCCAGAAATCGACCCAAATCACTATGTTCAATTAATATTTGACAAAGGAGGCATGAACATGCAATGGAGTCAAGACAGTCTCTTCAATAAATGGTGTTGGGAAAATTGGACAGATACATGCAAAAAAATGAAACTAGACCACCAACTTGCACCATACACAAAAATAAACTCAAAATGGATCAAGGACTTAAACATACGACGAGAAACCATAAAAATACTAGAGGAATCCACAGGCAGAAAAATCTCTGACATATGCCAAAGCAATTTCTTTACTGATACTGCCCCTAGGGCAGTAGTCGGCAAACTCATTAGTCAACAGAGCCAAATATCAACAGTACGATTGAAATTTCTTTTGAGAGCCAAATTTTTTAAACTTAAACTTCTTCTAACGCCACTTCTTCAAAATAGACTCGACCAGGCCGTGGTATTTTGTGGAAGAGCCACACTCAAGGGGACAAAGAGCCACATGTGGTTCGCGAGCCGCAGTTTGCTGACCACTGCCCTAGGGCAATGGAAACTAAAGCGAAAATAAACAAATGGGACTACATCAAAATAAACAGCTTTTGCACAGCAAAGGAGACCATCAATAAAAAAACAAGAAAGCCCACTGCATGGGAGAACATATTTGCCAGTGATATCAACAATAAGGGTTTGATCTCCAACATTTACAGGGAACTCATGCAGCTTAACAAAAAGAAGATAAACAACCCAATCAAAAAATGGGCAACTGATCTAAATAGACACTTTTCAAAAGAAGACAGAAGGAAGGCCAAGAGACATATGAAAACCTGCTCAAAGTCACTAATCATCAGAGAGATGCAAATCAAAACAATAATGCGGTACCATCTCACACCTGTCAGAATGGCTATTATCAACAAGTCAACAAATGACAAGTCCTGGCGAGGATGCAGAGAAAAAGGAACCCTCGTGCACTGCTGATGGGAATGCAGACTGGTGCAGCCATGTGGAGAACAGTATAGAGTTTCCTCAAAAAACTAAAAGTGGAACTCCCATTTGACCCAGTGATCCCACTTCTAGGAATATATCCCAACAGAAAGGATATGTGCACCCCTATGTTCATAGCAGCACAATTCACCATAGCTAAGATTTGGAAACAGCCTAAGTGCCCATCAGCCGATGAGTGGATTAAAAAACTGTGGTACATCTACACAATGGAATACTACGCTGCGGTTTAAAAAAGGAGTTCTTACCATTTATAACAACATGGATGGAGATGGAGAGCATTATGCTAAGTGAAATAAGCCAGGCAGAGAAAGATAAATATCACATGATCTCACTCATTTGTGGAATATAATGAACAACATAAACTGATGAACAAAAGTAGATCCAGAGACAGAGAAACATCAATCAGAACGTCAAACCTCAGGGAAGGTAGGGGGCAGTGGGGGTAAGGGGGAGAGATCAACCAAAGGACTTGCATATAAGCCTAATCAATGGACACAGACAGCAGGGGGGTGGGGGCATGAATGGGAGGTGGAGGGTAATGGGGGAATAAGGACACTTATGTAATACCTTAATCAATAAAGAAATTTTTTTTTTAAATAAAAAATAAAAATGAAGCTGGAACAGAGAAAACAGCACCAAAAGAGGGATGGTTAGAAACTAGGTCTCCGTAACATCATTTGAGCCCCTGTATCAGGCGATGCCGGACTTGGACTTCTTTTGCTATATGAGAGCTTCTAAATTTCTTTTTTGTTTGTCAGTTTGGCTGTGGTTTGCTGTCACTTGTAACTGAAAAAAGCCCTAATACAATCTCCTTCAAGGTCATAAGGTCCAACCACTTCATTTTATAAATTGAGGTTTGGAGAAGTAAAATCACTTGCCTAAGGTTATACAGCTAAATGGTAGAAAACTGGGACTAAACCTGGCCCTGTTATTCCTACAGAAGGTCATTACTCCAACATAAATCAGTTTAAATAGGTTTGGAGTAAAGTATGTGATAGGTTTGAGGGTGCCTTTTAAAATAAAGTAATGGAAATCATACCTACTGTTAAACAATGTATCCTTTGGAATGATAGTGACTCCTTTTAGCAGAGAATTGACCCCAGTATTGTAGCTCTTAGTTTTCTCAACTATTGGATAAGAGTTATGTCCATAGTTCATGATTGATATCTTAATAACTTAGCATCTGTGAATTTATTGGATAATTTTTTGGCTAGCTGTACCAATGTTGCCTATTCCCTGGGCCTCCTAGGCTTCTAGAATCATCAGACTCAAACATTTTTCCATGGGTGTTTCCAGAGCTAGGAAATGAAATATGGAACTCAAATATATGCCATGTTCTTTCCTGCCTTAGGGCTATGCATATGTTGTTCCGTCTGCATTGCTTATCCCAAAGTTCTTCATGTTTTCTCATCTTTCAGGTCTCAGCTGAAATCTACCCTCTTCAGAGATACCATCCCTGACTATCCTAGGTAGCTCACATTGTTCTCTTATCACTTGCCCTGTTTGTTCTTTAATAAGTTTCTAATTTATATTTATTTACCAGGCTCTTTGATTTACCACTCCATACCCAGTGTTTAGCATAGGACCATATGGGGGTACTCAATAATTTTTTGTTAAATGATTGAATTTTATATATCCAGGTTTGAAGAAAAACAATAAAAAGCACTAAATATTTGGGTCCTTCCCCTAGCGCAAGCATGTCAAACTCGCTGCCGGCAGGCTGCATGCCCCAAGATAAGAGTTATGTCCATAGTTCATAACGTGTCAGCTGTGAGTTGGACATGCTTGCCCCTAGTCTGTCCCAAGTATCTTAATTGCCCTCACACTTCCACTGACTAAACATATGGCACAAATCCTCAGTGCTGTACTTAACTACTGTACTGTTAACTGGCTCAGGCATTTTTGAGTTAATATTTTATTACCTCTGTTCTGCAGATTATCATACCTTGTTTTTTCTCTTTGTGACTTCTCACCTACCCACTTGACTCTAACTCAGATTCCTCACACCAGAAAGGTGTTTCAGAGAAGTGGTGTGGCCCTGAGAGCAGGGGAGGAAGGATGAAATGACAAAGGCCACTAGAAATCTCTTTCAGGACTCTAATCGCTCTACGGTCACGTCAAGAATGAGAGGGACTTTGAGTGCCTTTTTTCTTGCTCAGTGCCCTCTTCTTGAGTGCTTAGCTGGCAGGCGGGCACCTTTTCCTCCTCAGTTACTGTCAGAGCAACATGAAGGTCAGGCAGAGAGAGACAAATGAGAGCAGCTCTGGGAAGGGAGGTTACCACGGTAACAAGCAGGCGGGACTGCTATTTGGAAACCAGCCTAATCTTTCTCCTCCTTCTCCCTCCTTCTCAGCACAAGAAGACGGGTATTGTTTAGCTGACCTGCATCCTTGGGGTGGAAACATAATCCCTTTCTGACAGTTACCAGTGACACTGGAGTGAGCTGCTTTGCATTTTAATTTGATAAGCAGCAGCGGTGGTTTTCTCAGAAGTGTTGGAAACATGGCTTTTTCTGGCCCTGTTCCAGGTAGGATTCTGGTTACCATAGACAGGGGGTTTGGGATTGTTGTTTGTTTCTCAACAAAGATTTTGCATATTTGCACATGCATAGAAGATATCACATAGTTCTCAATTAGAATTGAATACAGGAAGTCTCTAGGTTATGAATATCTGCCTTCTGAAGGTCATAACAATGTTCATGTAGTACTGCCCCATCCTCAGCTCTTAGGAACAACCCAGCTATTGGGGGCTAGTCCTGTTGCCAGTGACCTGTGCAATGGATGTACTGGCTTAATGTCCTTACCCTTATGCCTCCCCCTTCTACTTATATGTCCCACTATCCTTTCTTTCGTCACCTACCTGCCCATTTTCTTATCAACCTAGGTCCCTTTTCTTACAATGAACCTAAACCTTCACATATGTAAACATCTTTCCCTTTTGCTTTAAAATAAAAATAGCTTTTTAAAAACTAGAATAATAAATTCTTAATATAACGGAAAATCAAATACTGGAAAATATAAAAGAGAAACTAAAAATCACCCAGATTCTCACTATCAAAAGATGACTATAGCCCAAACCGGTTTGGCTCAGTGGATAGAGCATCAGCCTGCAGACTGAAGGGTCCCAGGTTCGATTCCAGTCAAGGGCATGTACCTTGGTTGCGGGCACATACCCAGTAGGGAGTGTGCAGGAGGCAGCTGATGTTTCTCTCTCATTGATGTTTCTAACTCTATCCCTCTCCCTTCCTCTCTGTAAAAAATCAATAAAATATATTTTTTTTAAAAAATTCTTCTACCAGAAGAAGGAAGGGAAAGCATGATGGAAAATCGAGACTGACTATCATGATCAACTACAGATTTCTCAAGCACTAAATGTTTGAATAGAGATTGACAATGTCATAATAGACTGAAAGATGGATTAAAAATTAATATGATTATAATTATAACATCATCATCATAGCTAATCTGTATTGAACTTTTACTGTGTTTTTGGCACTATACACAAGCACTTTACATGCAGTTAATTGCTACGCAATGACCATGTGAAATATTAGTATCCTTGATGTTTATATTTTACAGAAAAGGAAACTGATGCTCAGAAAGATTACATAATGTGTTTGTGGTCACCCAGCTATTAAGCTATAGAGTTTAAGCACTTAAAGTTTAAAACAGTTACATACCAAAAAAAAAAACAAAACACACAAAAAAAACAACAGTTACCTACATTTTTATTACATGAATAAATAAGGTACAGAACAGGGTATGTATTGTACTGTCATTTGTGTAAAAAGAATAAAGGGAAGGTATATATAAACAAGTTAATACATATGTGTTACATTGGTTGCTTCTGAGAAAGAAAATAGGGGATTGGGGATGGAAGAGAATCTTTTCAAAATTTGATTAGAAAAGATCTGGGGAGTTTTAATGGATAGGAAATTCAATATGAGCTTTCAAAAGTGACTTGACTCTTAGAATAGTTGGTAATGACTATCATTCGAGATTGCCAGAATACTATAAGCACACTGCTAGGCACTTGATGTATATTAAAGAATTTAATCTTTTAAATCACCCCAGTAAAGTAAGGGTTATTTTCTCCACCCACGTAGGTAAGTGGGGATGAAGTGCAAATAGGGGATTTATGAATGTCTATTATGGAAAAGATTTCATCCTTGAGTGGTTAGATAATGTTTAAGGTTCTTCTTTGCTATAATTTTGTCCATGCATATTCTTTTAGGAACATATACATAGTGTAAAATGAGATGCTGTAGTATATAGTAAAAGTGTTCTCTAGGAACCTCAAACAGCTTTGCTGCTTAAGATGCTTTCGTATTTTGTTTTTTAATTGACTTCGGAGAGGGAGAAGGAGAGGGAGAGGGAAAGAGAGGAGACATCAGTGATGAGAGAGATTCATTGATCGGCTGCTTCCTGCATGCCCTCCACTGGGGAATGAGCCTGCAACCTGGGCATGTGCCCTTGACCAGAAGCAAACCCGGACCCTTGAGTCCGAAGGCCGACACTCTGTCCACTGAGCCAAACCCACTAGGGCTTAGGATGCTTTCTTTAGATACAGCGACCTTTCATTGGAATTAACCCATTGCTTCTTTTTTTTTTTTTTAACCCATTGTTTCTTGTAAAATTCATGAGCCTTATGTGGAAGTTAAACAAAATAACTGGATATTCTGTGACCTTCTAAAACACAAAATCACCTAGGAGACACTTGAGCAATGAAGTCTATCTAAACAGATGGCCATTTCCTTCTTGGTTTTCCAGTACTATGGTGTCCATAATCAGGAGTTAATCCATACTATACAACAGAGCACTCTTGAAGTTTTATCTTTATACCTTTAGGTTACATAGCAAAGACAAGGAAGACTTCTGTAGGAAATGATGACTTTTATCTAATTAAAGACCTATTTAAAAATTTATTTTAGATAATGGCAGGTTTAATTTCTGAACTAATAAGTATAATTTCAGAGAAATCTTATCCTTAGTGATTTGAAAACAAATAGGCACTAGAGAGGCAGATTTCCCCCTCCCCTCTCTCAAGAGTAACGGTCAATTTTGTCATTAGTTAATGTTCATCATTCATTTGTCCTTTTTCTAAACAATTAACTGACCTCTTCATTCTCCCAAATTTTTAAAATACTATTTACTCAGTTGCTGAAATTTATTAACTCCTAACTCATAAACATCCCTACTTATAAGATCTTTAATGTTTGGATTTTAGGAGTGTTCTTTCCTACTTCACTCTCACTAATAATTTTCTCTGCCTTTGTGTATTTGTTTTCTTCACCCAAATAAGACACTCTTGTTTGCCTAATGAACAGGCAGTCTTCCTCATCTTCTGGCTACCAGAACCCCAGTTTTGTTTAGGAATCAGATGGGTATATGCTTCTGCAGAAGTTGATTACTTCTCCAGTCCTAGAACATGAAATTTGATTAGTTCTCGAAATATAACTCTCAGAACCCTAGGTATCTCTGAGACCTTTTCAGAGTTTCTGCTATGTCAGAAGTATTTTCATAATAATACTAAGACCTCATTTGCCCTATCACTCTGTTACTTTGTACTGATGATACAAATGCAATGGTGGGTAAAATGGCTGGCACCTTAGCACAAATAAAATCAGAGGCACCAAATTGCATTAGTAACAATCACATTCTTCATTGCTATGGCCTTTTAGTAAAAGATTAAAAAACATTATGAAGCCAATTTCACTTTAAAATATCTTTAATTGTGCCAATAAAGCAGTAGAGTTATTAATTAATTAAATCTCAACCTTTGAGTACATGTCATTTTTATGTTGTGTGTGACAAAATGGAAAGTACACATAAACACCTGTGCAATTGAATTGTGGGCTGACCTAGCCAGTTTTTTCATCAAATACCATTTTTTACTTGAAAGAACAACTAACAAATTAGTTATTCAGACTTGTGTGTTTGGCAGACATTTTCTTGAAAGTGAATGAAATGAGCCTATTGCTCCAAGGAAAACAACTGACAATATTGTGTGTTTATCCCTCCCCCCAAGTCAAGTCTTCGTCCATTTATCCCCAAGTGGCTCAGTGGTTGAGCGTCGACCTATGGACCAGGATGATTCCTGGTCATGGCACATACCCAGGTTTCAGGTTCAACCCCCAGTAGGGAGCATGCAGGAGGCAGCCAATCGACGATTTTCTCTCATCATTGATGTTTCTATCTCTCTCTCTCTCTCCTCGCTTTCTCTCTGAAATCAATAAAAAATATACATATATTTTTTAAAAGTTTTTTAAAAAATCCTCTGAGAATAAGCTTAGACAAAGGAAAGGAGAGAGAGAGAGAAAGAGAGAGAGAGAGAGAGAAACATCAGTATGAGAAACATCCATCAATTGCCTTCCATACACTCCCCGACTTGGGAGCAAACTCAAAACTCAGGTATGTACCCTGACCTGAATCAAACTGGCAACCTTTCGATGCACTGGACGACACTCGGCTGACTGCGCCATTTCTGCCAGGCCAGCTTCCTTTCTACCTTTTGACTATGAAGGTGAAGATACCAGACTCATATTTGTGTAGGAGAGAAGAGAGGGTCTGAACCAAATATTTCTTCACTGCATTTTCTGCCCCAAAAATTCTATTGCAGCCTTGGAATGTTTCCTTCTCATGTGTGAGAAGCAGCTGTAGTCAGTGTACAATTACTTCTTGCAGGGAGATTAATGGCTCTGGCCTTTCTTTATTGTCTCTAGTCCTCATTTCTGTGTCACCTGCCTATCAGCACTCAGATCCCTAATAGGTACTATTTTGACTAATATGTAAAGGTGAATTGAAAAGAAGTATCATTAAAAGATAAAGGACATGAATTGTTGGGAAACTTCAGAGATTTCCATTTTTAAATTCACTCTTCTCAGGTTTTTGTTTTGTTTTGTTGTTTAGTTCCCATCTTCTGTGAGCCCCAGAAGCTTGTGGTGGCACTTAACATTTCAGCGTGAGAACTGGCCCAGCTTTTATTGTTGTCCTAGTTGTTAAGGTATTTAATTACCTTAACGTTTTCTATTCCTGTTCCTCATTTTCCCTGCTGGCTTCAATCTCCTGACAATCCCTGCTCTTATATCCTAAGTATATGGAAAAGATGGCAAAATGAGTCCTTTTCTGATTTTTATTTTCTCCTGGAGAGTGATAAATGAAGCTATGTTTGTTCCAATGAATAGTAGAATATGAAATCTCATAAAGCCATTTAGGTTATTAGATGAATATCACAGAGCTGCTTATTATGCACTATGGCTTAATGTAGATTATAGATGCAACCAACGGTAATTAGCAGGGCTGGAGCTCTAATTAAACATTATTGTGCTGCGCCATGATTTCGCCTTAGATTTCTGTTGCAAAGTGGAAGGAAACTGAATAGTTCCAGACCCATAGATGGAGTTCTTCACTTCTCCCCACCCCCCAAAATCTCTTTTAATTAACTAAAAAATTAAAGTCATCCTTACACAGAGATCCTAAACTCTACTTAATAACTCTGACCAGTAAGGTTGTTGGTTGCATATACATGTTAATGAGCCCTTCATGTATATTAGTTCTTAGTGATCAGTTCCACTAAGTTTCTTCTCTTTAGGGTGTATAGCAGGGTTTAATTTGACAAGGTGCTTGAATGCAACATTGGTGATTCCTACTTAAATCTTACATGTTGTTTTCTGGATCTATCAGTAGAGAATTTAGGGGCTTGGCTTTATCTAGAATCTTAGTAGCTTATCTTCTCTCTGGACTCCAGCAGCACCAAATAACTTAACAGGAAATGAAACCACTTCCAGAAAAGAGCGGTCCTTGATGGCTGAGATAATGTGTAGGTGACTGACTCCCTGGGGACTTACCTCCCTCTGTACTTGGGATTGCTGTTTCAGCAGTGGAACAGATTGGCAATCAGAAAATTCACAGGAGTGACCTAGAAGGTTTAGGTCAATTTCTGTGTCCCAGAAAGAGGACCTTGTAGGAATTTCTCTTGCTAGAAGAAGAATGGTATAGAAAAAAGAACAAACTCTAAGCAAAGGAAATGCATATCCTGACTGTGAAATTGCTTCTGTCTCAGTTCTTCCCCAAAAGAAAGAACAGAGGTAAGTCCAAAAGTAAAGATGATCTGTATATTCTGTCTCTAATTTCCCCTTTCTAGTAACTCTCCAGGAATCTTTCTTTGCAAAGAGTTATGAGTACTTGGAGCATTCCTGAAAGGGCTTAATGACTAGAGCCAGATTCCAGTACTACACAGGAGTAATGAGGAGTCTAGTTTACTTTTTCTGTGTTATTTCTACCTTCAAGTCTGTGCATGGAGATGTTAAAGGGTCTTTTAAGGATGTACCACATCCCAAGAAGGTTACCAAATTAAATTATGAATACCTGATTTTTAAGAGTGCAAAAACAGCAAAATGCCTTTCGGCATTTACCATCATACAGAAGATTCATTATACAGGTTTCCACTTTGATTTCATTTTATGAAAAAGGTGGAGTTAGGGAAGTACAGGGTGGGTGTATGTAACAACAAGCAGATAAGGATAATGTTTTGGCAACTTTTCAGGGACCGGTATTAATCTGAATCAGTGTTTTAAACCCCCAACCCAGTGGCTCAGTTGGTTAGAGCATCCTCCTGATATGCCAATGTTGCGTGTTCAATCCCCGGTCGGGCACATACAAGAAGCAACCAATGTATGCATAAATAAGTGGGACAATATCGATGTTTCTCTCTCTCTCTAAAAAAAAATATAATTATTTTTTTAAAAAGAATCAGTGTTTTAGCAGTCTCTGGACTCTGACAGTGATGATTCACAAATAGCAATAACTTGTAAGCCAAGATGTGAGAGCTAACTGCAGAGAATGGATGCAATACCCAGATGTCAATGTTAAGAGGAAGTAGGTAGACTATAGGTAGAGCAGTAGTCATGCAGTAAACTATTCCAGAACCGGAGTTCTGTTGCAGAGCGGTCCAGCAGCTTGTATTGTGGGTTTATTGTGTGGCACTCTCTGAATTTAAGTCTGTAGGACTAAAAAGTCTTTGCAGGGAAGAGGGTCCCTATCATTTTCTAAGTCTGCTGATGGCTGTCATACCAGGTCAGTCAGTGCATTATTGAGTGCCTTTGCATATGCAAGATAACTATGTTCAGTTAGGATTTTGGCACTGTAGACTCAGAGTTGGTAATTTGTCAACCTGGTAAGTGCTAGTTTAATGAGTTAAGGGATTATTACCCTCTTCATTATAATTTTTCTTTTAACTCTAGATGTGTTACATTCTTCTTGGAATCTAGGTAATTGTGTTTTTGTGAGAGGTTTTATATTTGGAGGTAGATTGTTGGTCCTTCAACTATTTCTATCTGTGTGTGTATATAATCAACTTCATCAGCAGACTCTCTACCAATCGGCTTCTGGGTGGTGATAACACCTCTGGTTTCTTACAGATAAATTTTATGTTAGATTCACATTCCAAAATGCCATTCTCATTGACTATTGCTGTTACAATAGAAACTTCAAGTTCTCCTATATAACTTTTAAGAAGACTTCCTTCTAGCTAAAGATGAATTAAAGCTCCAGTCTTCTTGAAGTGGCATTCCTAGGATCTATTTTCCCCCTTCTTTAACCCTATCTATATTCTTGGATTTTATGCCTAGTTAATGTAGGATTTGTTGGGAAACATAGTGGTAGCAGTAAAACATGGCTCAGAAACTGGTCCTTTTCTTTCTTATCAATCTTTGTGCTCTGTTACTACTTAAAACTGGCCCTAATTCTCTTTCACTAGAAAAATGAGACAAGCACAGTTTATGATGAAAATTGTTATTAAGAAACTAGAGGCCTGGTGCATGAAATCTGTGCACAGGTAGAGTCTCTAGGCCTGGCTGGAGATCAGGGCCAAACTGCGGGGCGACTGGTAGGATGATTGGGGGCCCCACTGGCACCCACCTTGGCTGGCCTGGGGCCTACAGGCAGCTCCTGCGTTGAGCGTCTGCCCCCCCCCCACCCCCCGTGGTCAGTACACGTCATAGCGACCAGTCGTTCTGCTATTCGGTCAATTTGCATATTAGGCTTTTATTATATACTAGAGGCCGGTGCACAAAATTCGTGCACGGGGGAGGGGGGTGTCCCTCAGCCCAGCCTGCACCCTCACCAATCTGGGACCCCTCGAGGGATGTCCGACTGCTGGCTCCCAACTGCTCGCCTGCCTGCCTTCCTGATTGCCCCTAACCGCTTCTGCCTGCCAGCCTGATCACCCCCTAACCACTCCTCTGCCAGCCTGATTGATGCCTAACTGCTCCCCTGCCAGCCTGATTGCCCCTAACTGCCCTCCCCTGCAGGCCTGGTCCCTCCCAACTGCCCTCCCCTGCTGGCCTGATCGCTCACAACTGCCCTCCCCTGCTGGCCTGATCCCTCCCAACTGCCCTCCCCTGCTGGCCATCTTGTGACGGCCATCTTGTGTGTTGGAGTGATGGTCAATTTGCATATCACTCTTTAATTAGATAGGATAGAGGCCTGGTGCATGAGTGGGGGCCAGCAGGTTGCCCTGAAGGGTGTCCTACATCAGGGTGGGGGTTCCCTTGGGGTGTGGGGCAGCCTGGGCGAGGAGCCTGTGGTGGTTTGCAGGCCAGCCACGCCCCCGGTGACCCAAGCGGAGGCCCTGGTATCTGGGATTTATTTATCTTCTATAATTGAAACTTTGTAGCCTTCAGCAGAGGCCAGGGCAGGCCAGGAACTTGGCTTCCTCCATCACCAGGGAAACCCAAGCCTCCTGCTCGCTCTCTGGCCACAACCATTTTTGTTGGGATTTATTTATCTTCTATAATTGAAACTTTGTAGCCTTGAGTGGAGGCCTGGGCTGGCCAGGGTGTGCAGGAAACTTGGCTTCCTCCGTTGCCAGGGAAACCCAAGCCTCCTGCTCGCTCCGTGGCCGCAGCCATCTTGGTTGGGTTAATTTGCATACTCACTCCTGATTGGCTGGTGGCGTGGCTTGTTGGTGTAGTGGATGTACGGTCAATTTGCATATTGCTCTTTTATTAGATGGGACTAGAGGCCCGGTGCACGAAATTCGGCACGGGGTCAGTTTCCCTCAGCCCAGCCTGCACCCTCTCCAATCTAGGACTCCTCGAGGGATGTCCGACTGCCCGTTCAGGCCTAAACATGCAGTCAGACATCCCTCTCACAATCCAGGACTGCTGGCTCCCAACCGCTCACCTGCCTGCCTGCCCCTAACCGCTTCTGCCTGCCAGCCTGATCACCCCCTAACCACTCCCCTGCCAGCCTGATCGACGCCTAACTGCTCCCCTGCCAGCCCAATTACCCCTAACTGCCCTCCCCTGCTAGCCTGGTCACCCCTAACTGCCCTCCCCTGCCGTCATCTTGTGGTGGCCATCTTGTGTCCACATGGGGCGACCATCTTGTGTGTTGGAGTGACGGTCAATTTGCATATTGCTCTTTTGTTAGATAGGAGGATAGAGCTTCTCCTAGCTCAGAGCACACTAATCTAAACTGCTAGCTTTGTAGTAGTATGAGTAAAAGTTGAAAGGAAAAACCAAAGTATTATATTTAGAGTCTTATGCACTCTGGCAGGAAAAGATGTTGGACTAGATTAAATATAAGGAAGGTATTTCCTCTAAAAGTTCTTCCTGTAACTCAGCTGCTGCTTTTTCTTCCCCCACAGATGGAGTCCCCTGTCTCCACACCAGCAGTGCTGCCGCTACACCTTTTGGTACCAGTGGTCAGTAATGACATCTCATCTCCCTGTGAGCAGATCATGGTTCGTACCCGATCAGTTGGGGTCAACACATGTGATGTGGCTTTAGCCACCGAGCCTGAGTGCCTGGGTCCCTGTGAACCTGGGACAAGTGTCAACCTCGAGGGCATCGTGTGGCAAGAAACAGAAGATGGTAAGTGCTACCTTTGGCTTCCCCATCCCTTCTCAACCTGCTTCTGCCAGCAGGGGTTTTATTTTTGTAATTCACACCAAGTATTTATTAGGAATCTCAAATGACCATAGTCTGCTGGTGATACTTACCCAGAAGATTACAGTAAACTTCTTAGTAAAATCTCCCAGCTTCTAGAGATTGGCAGTTTTCATTGTCTCCCCTTTGTAGCTGTTCAACAGTGTTGGCCCTGATACTTAAGCAGTCGGTTTGATAGGTGCTGGCCAGGTAATTCAAATTGTGTCTATACTCTCCATACTCCTCTCTGTCATTTTATATGGAAGAATTCAAATAAATGAACTTTTGGGTCAGGCTTAAAGGGATAAAGTAATAAAAGGGCAGCTGTGGGAGTCAAGGAAATGGAAAACTCTTAAATTGACTTAGTGTTGGCTCATTGAATGTGAAACTCTTGCCTTTTTTAACACCTGGAGGTGCAGCCAGCTTCTTCCCACTGTTGCCTCATTGCCCAACCATCCACACCACTTTGTGCATCTGTCAGTACAGATTTTATAGGCCTAGGCAACAGGGAAATGTTTACATAGTCTTGTTTTCAGGTATCCACTAAGCAGTTGGCTCACTGTAGGGTGCTGCTCCCCAAGGCTACTATCCAGACTTCTTATATATTCCATCGGCCCTTGAGAATAAAATCTCTTCTGTTTTAAAAGTGTATCAACCTAAAAAAATACGAGTGCAAAGAGACTTACCAGGTATTTCAGATCCCTTTGTACCATCTGTGGCAATTTGATTTTAGCAAATACATTATTTTTATTTAAAAATCCAAGTCCTTGTCAAAGTATGTGAGGTTAGAAAGGCTGGGCCTCAGAGTCCCCTCGGGTCTCTGCATCAGTAACCAGACTCTCAAAGTGTCCCCACTCTGAGGAGTTTAGAAGCCCAGAGGAGCAAGCTCATTATCTCTGATTATCATAAGCTGTCTTGTCAGGCTGCCTGTGGAAATTCAGGCGTTTCATTCTGGCCATCCTGATAAAAGTCTGTTCCTCTGAATATGTTGTTATGGTCCAGTATTTATTTAAAGTCTACCATTCAGTCGGCGAAGATGTAATACAGGTTAAGAATTTTATGTTCTTGGCTCTCTCGTCATTAGTTATATAGTAAAGCGCCAGCTTTTAGAATACCATTGCTGATGAGTTTGGTTTTTTTTGTGTTCCTAAGACAAGAACAGAAAAAACACACACTATTGTATTAGAAAATGATACCGAGACAGTAGAGAGCTTGATCCTAGAGATTGACTCTAGATGTGTGTATACGATATACAGTCTGGAAATCACAAGTGGCTAATCTCTGATTTTTAAAATGTCATCTGCCTGTGGTCAAACGACTCAACAGCCGCAGTGTCTGTTGGAATGACAAACATATTCAGACCACAGCTCTGTGCCACCAAGCAACCTTCGGGGAGACTATTGCCTCAATATATAAAGATAAAAGACATCAATTTCCTGCCTATTTATTCTACCCATCTTTATGACGGTGACTTTTCTCCAAGGGCAAGATGTTTTTCATGTATGTGAACTTGATGAAAACTTTGCAAGAGAGTGAGGCTCACCTTTTACTCTCCTGAGATAGTGGATACCTTTTTGTCTGAGGATCCTTGTTCTCCCTCCCTGCAAGGGGGGGTGTTAGCATGAAATTTTTTTAAAAATTAATTATTTACTCTGAAAAGCTCTCTGGTTGTTACTTGTAGCCTATTACCAGGTTCCCTTGTTATACACTTTTTTGTTTGTTTGTTTGTTAATCCTCACCCGAGGATATTTTTCCATTGATTTTTAGAGAGAGTGGAAGGGAAAGGAAGAGACAGAGAGAAACATTGGTGTGAAAGAGACACATTGATTGGTTGTCTCCTGCACGTACCCCGACCAGGGCCGGGGAACCTGCAACCGAGGTATGTGCCATTGACTGGAATCTAACCCGGGACCCTTCAGTCCACGGACTGATGCTATATCCACTGAGCAAAACCGGCTAAGGCTGTTACACACTTTTAATGCACTCTGTACTTTTATTTCACAGCACTCATCACAGTTTGCAATTTTGTATGTATAGATGCTCCTTGACTTACAATGGATTTACGTCCTGATAAACCCATCATAAGTTGAAAATATCATAAATGGAAAATGCATTTAATACTTACCTTATTAAATATCATAGCTCAGCCGAGCCTACCTTAAACATGCTCAGAACACGTCATTAGCCTTTAGTTGGACAAAATCATCTCAATGCTGCTGCCCAGCATCACAAAAGAGTATTGCACAGCATATCACTAGCCTGGGAAAAGATCAAAATTCAAAGTACTGTTTCTACTGAATGCATATGGCTTTTGCTCTGTCATAAAGCTGAGAAATCTTAAGTGAGACCATTGTTAATCGGGAACCATCTGTAATAGTATTTTTTATAAAAGTGTATTTCTTCTTCTACTTTAGAAGTTCAATGAGCTCAGGAACTCTGTTTTGCTTACCATTGTATCCCAAACACTTAACAACTGACACCTGTAGTAGGCCTTCAAAAATATGTATTTGAATGAATCTTGCATCTATGTCATTGTCATTTCTGGAGCTCTGTTAATGTACATCTGATAGATACTTTAATGTTGTTTGAACTTAGAAGCCATGTCAAATACTTTCCAAAATTCTTCACCTTCTCTAAAACTCAAAATAATAATACTTGCACCAGGTTTGAGATAACTCTCATTTATTTAATTAAATTTTTAAGGTTTTTAGTGCTCCTATTTTAATATCACATTTTTTCCCACTTACCATTGTGTTTCAGGTTTAAGTACTTTTCTTCTTTCTTTTTTTCATGCCAAGAGAACTATTTTGCAATTATATACTCTACTTTGCTTATCAGCCATTTCAGAGGGCATTCACTTGAGCTATCAGTTGGCAGAAGTCTGAATTGGGATCAGAGTTAGTTCACATTCCTTTTCATTTTAAGGTAACAGAGATTTCCTGCAAAGATCATTCTCTGCAGATTTAGAAGATCTAACTAGTGTACTGAGTCAGTCCTCAAGTTGATAATAAGAACTATATACAGATACTTTTTAAAAAAATTATTCCAGCCTATTGGGCTTTTTGTTTTGCTACCCGACTCTTTGTACTTCTGTCTCTTTGCCCAGGGAAGCTGTGAATGCTTCACCTGTGAGGTCCCTGTTGCACCGAGCCATCTTGGTGATAACAGCTGTAGGGATCGTGGCCTCAATTCTTCCTTGTTTCTTTGCTTATCTGTACTGCAGTGTTGCTTCTTTTTTCCATACCTCTCCTTGTAAACCTTGCCTTGGAGGCATTTTGAAATTCCTGCAGATCCCATCTCTTTTTAGGCTGCTGGGAATTCAGCCAGCACTATAAAGATCCTCAACTAGGCTCAACCTTAGGACTATTTTAAGAAGACCCACTGGAATGATTTCCTTGGCTTTTTGAGACTTATTCTTAGCACTTATCCAGAAGTCTGATTCCATCCGATTTCTCTTTGTCCCACTGCACTTCGAGTCAAAATAATAGATCCCAAGTCTATTTTTGGTTCACAAGGTCCTGAAAACGGTGTATAAGAAGTCTTAAGGCAGACCACATACTTTTGCTGAGGCAAAATTGCTTACTAGCTTCTATGATATTTTAAAGAAGCACGACTGACTTTAAATAAGAATTCCAGGGTATGCTATAGGTTTTCCTTTTTAGACCACAGCACTAAGTGGGAGGCCAATACTAGTGATGTATTTTACTTTGGTAGATGTGCTTTCTTGAAGAATTTGGGCTTTAGTGCAAAGAACACTGAAGTGAAAATCAGAAGACCTCTGCTGCTATCATTGTGACCTTGGGCAAGTTTTTTAACTTATTTGGGCCTTAGTTACCTCATTTCTTGAGCTAGTGACCAGTAAGGACCTATCCAGCATTTTTAAGTTATAAGAACCTGTGACTTAACCCTTGGAATCATCATGGATCCTGTACTAGTTGACTGTGGCATTTTGAAAATGAATAGTTTTACATAGCAGTCATGAGAATAAAAACTGAAAACATTAATACCAATGAAATTGCATTATATACTTGTTATGTAGATTTGTTTTGTCAGAGAAATGAATCTATTCACCTTGCCAGTCTCAAATTCAAGAAATCTTTATCTCCCGTTTTTTGACTCCTGATTCTAGATCTAGATTAGACTGACAAGTGAAAGAATTCACACAACTCAGCTGTTTGTTAGCTGACATAAGCTGAGCTCACAATACTCCTTAGCAATCCCTTCATCTCCCTCTTATATTCACATTCCCCAATACTTATTTCATTGTGAAGATTTTTTAAAAACGTATTTTTATTGATTTCAAAAAAGAAGGGAGAGGGAGAGATAGAAACATCAATGATGAAATAAAATCATTGATTGGCTGCCTCCTACATGCCCCACACTGGGGATCCACAACCCCAGGCATGTGCATGTGCCCTGACACTGACTGGAAATTGAACCATGACCTCCGGGTTCATAGGTCAATGCTCAACCACTGAGCCACACCAGCTGGGCTCATTGTCAAGATTCTTAGCCCAATTCATTCTCTCTTCATGCTCTTAAACTAAGATCAAAGATACCCACCTAAATCCCCCAGCTTCCCTCCTCCCTTAAAATGCATTTTTCTTATCCTATTATTTTATTTTTCTTTCCTTATTCTGAGATTCTTTGAGTCTTTACCATGAATTTTATCTATTCTTTCTTCATCTTCATTCTTTCCCCTTCTATTAACTCCTTCCCCTCTATAACACTTCTTACAATGAAAATATTTTCCTCGTTCTTGCTACCCCTTTGAATTACTGACCTCTCTCCTTTACTACTTGCTATTGCTATTTTCAGTCTCTTTTTTAAAATATGTTTTTATTGATTTCAGAGAAAAGAAGGGAGAGGGAGAAAGGGATAGAAACATCAATGATGAGAGAGAATCATTGATCCGTGACCTCCTGGTTCATGAGTCAACGCTCAACTACTGAGCTACATCGGCTGGGCTTCAATCTCTTTTTACTTGTCCAGTATCATCTTGTTACATGGACCTGAGGAATTGAATTTTATATTTTATTTAAATAGTCACATGTAGCTATGGTTTACCATTTTGGACAGTAGGGGCTGGATGATGTTTAAATTATGTATAATGTAAAAGTGTATGTATACTCTGAGATGGAAAGAGGAGTGATTGTGTGGGAGAATGAAGAGGTTAGGTAAATAGCTGACCCAGGGTGATTTCTGTGTACTCTGGCTCTTTTTACCTGAGAAAAAATTGGACCTCCTTCAAGCTCTGTGGTTGAGCCTTGTACTTTGGTCTGTGGTTTGCAGTTTTCTCGTTATCAGAGTAATAGGCAGTGGTTTTGCTTAGCGAGAAGTTAGTTTGCCTGTGGTAGCTCCACTGAGAACCTGCCTCAGCTGTTCTTCATCCTCATCTGATTGCAGATCTCAGCTGTGAGTTTTGATCTTTCTCACTAAAAGGAAGGGGCTGATCATTCATCTTCATGGAAATAGTAACCTTGGGAGTTACTCTTGGTTCTGTGTGATTGTGATGTAGGAAAGTATGTGTGTGAACTGTGAAATATCTAATTTTAGATATTTATACTGGAGCTACTGGTTTTTGTTTTTCCTTAGCTATAATTAACACTCCTTCCCCTTTAGTCTTGCCTTGGGCACCACTTACATGGAGAGAAATGGTTCACAGTGACCAAGCTTTGCGCTGCTAATTGCTTACTAGCGGGACTCCTGCAGAAACCGCTCTACCAACAGCAAAGTCATAAAGAGCCTAGCAGCCATTGTCTGGCACCACTAATCTTCATAGCAACAGACTACCACATGGCAACAGTAGCCACACAAAGGAAGCATTAGGGAAATCAATACTTACTTTCTCCCACCCTTCCCCCACCCCAAACAACCGCCAACACATTCTTTCCATCTAGCACCTTACTCCTAGGGCAGTGGTCGGTAAACTCATTAGTCAACTGTTTGCCACTCTGTTGACTAATGAGTTTGCTGACCACTGCTTTAGGGCAATTACATGTTTATATACCCTTGTGGATTATGTTATCTGTCCACTGATATATATTTAAATCCTGAAGCCCTAAGAAAATTTTTCAGTTACAGACTTTTTTGAGTTTCATTTTACATATTGCAAAATAAACTAATCTCCAAGGGAGAGAAATGTCCTTTTTGCATCCTCACCCTCCTCCTCATGCAAAGCATAGTCAGGCAGTTCAGTTGGCCAGGCTGCAGGTTTGCCAAATAGCTAAGGTTGTTTCTAATGAGATTCTTTTGGTATTTCAATAACATAACCATCTGAGATGGGCTCAAAGACAGACCTATGTTGTTATTAATGCCATCCTTTAACAGGTAATTTAGTTCCTGATACTTATATATGAACCCAGGTTAGTAATACTAGACAGTAAATATAGTTCTGATAAATTAGCCCTAGCTAATTTAGCTTCAGCATATGATTCCAAGAGGAAAATACCCCATTTGTGAGCCTTGATGTTTTCTTGCCCTGTTGATAAGGACATTTAACTGGTCTGGGCCTTCATTTCCTCATTTATAAAATGAGGAGATTGGATTACATATCTCTGTGGTCCTTTCAGTTCTGATATTTATAATTCTGTGATTATTTGTGTGGGACAGAAGAGGGAACTGCCTTTGATAATCATTGGTTGTGGTGAGATCTGCTGGAAGATGTAGTTGAACCCTCCGCTCGCAGTGCTTACACTGCTAAAAACAGGGCCTGGCCCTGCCCTGGTTGATAAAGCATCTGAAACAATGATGGGCAGAAGGTATTAACTAACTTGGCAACTAGCCTTTTCTCTCACAGCAGTAGTTTCAGACCAGTTCAGGCAGAGCTTTGCTCCCAGGTCATTGCTGCTGCCTCTTAATAATACCATTAAGAACAAACTGACTCTCTCTCTCTCTCCCTCTCTCTCCCTTTCTCTTTCTTTCTGTCTCTCTCTCTCACACACACACACACAATCTGTCTCTCTCTTCTCTGTCTGACTACTCGATGAAACAAGAGGCTCTTCTCCACTTCTGATACTTCATTATCCTAGCTCCCTCAGGCTTTCTAGAACAAAGAAGTCATAGGGCATCAACTTTATAATTTATGCAGCTAGAAATAATTTCCCCAGGATAGGGTGGGTAGGTAGCGGATAACCCCTGACATGAGGCTTCATTGCTAAATGGCCTTATGTTTTATCTGCCAGGCTTAGGCTTTGTTAGGCCTTTTCAGGCTTCTCTATATTTGAGGTAAATTATAGTTGCAGACCAGGGCCATGCACTTTTAGAGGGGTAGGGGTTAGGAAAAATGGAAAGTGTGTCTTTTACAGGCCCTGCTACTTGCTAATTGCTTAAGAAGTTTTTGTTTAATCCACTGTCCCTGTACTTATTCCTGCCAGATCCTTTATTTCCCTTAGTTGCTGCCTTCATGGCCTTCTCCATAGCAACAAGTTCTATGACAAAAAGGCTGTGGTGAGAAATTGAGTAGTCTGCCCTCCCACAAGTTGTATTCTATTTTCTCTTTAGGATATCTTTAAAAAGCCTAAAAGACTGCTATCAAATAATTTTCTACCCCCATTGAACTCATAATGAAATAAAACTTTTAACCCAGAACTAATTCAGTGAACAACCTGCCTTCTCCTTATTTGACTCTGATTATCCTCATCTTTTGAAAAATGTCCCCTTTCATTCAATACACTTGAAATACTGTGCATCTTCCATTTATCAAGCTGCCCTACATTTTTCAGTTTTTAGCCTGCTCCTTAGAATTATTATGTTAAAAAAAAAAAAAAAAAAACTTCTGGAATTAAGAGTCAGTGTGGAGAAAGAATGGATGAAAAAGTAGGAAACAGGCCCCACCCCACCCACCATTGTCTTGCTATCCTGGACACTGGGCAGAGTGTCTAAAGTATAGAGCTAGCCTGCATCTCAGCTGATTCTGGCACTGATCTTCAGGAGTCACAAAACCAAAGGTTTTGTTTTTGTTTTTATGTTACTAGGTCTTACTGAACAATAATGTAAGCATAAATATGTATACAAATCATAAAAATGGAGATCATTGAATTTTCTAAATGAACACACTTTGTGGTACCATCATCCAGATAAAGGAATACAATATTTCCGGAAGCCCAGAAGCCCCTTCATACCTCCCTCCAATAGCTAACCTCCTGCCAAGAAAACCAATTCTGACTGCTAACATCATAGATCAGTATTATCCATTTTGAACATTACATAAATAGAATCATTACAGTCTGTACTTTTATGTCTAGCTGTTCAACATATGCCAGTGAAGTGCATTCATATTGTTACTTGTAGTTGTATTTTGTTTAATCTCATTATTTTATAGTATTTCATTATGTGAATACAGTAGCCCACCCTTATCTACAGTTTCGGTTTCAGTGGTTAACTGCAGTCTGAAAATATTAAGTGGATAATTCCGGAAATAATTCATAAATTCTAGAGTGTGTGCCATTCTGAGTAGCGTGATGAAATCTCACGCTATCCAGCTCCATCCTGTCCAGGATGTGAATTATCACTTTTTCCAGCATATTCATGCTGTATATGCTGTCTGCCCATTAGTCACTTAGTAGTCATCTCAGTTATCAGATCAACTGTGGTGGTGTAACAGTACATGTTCAAGTAACACTTACTTTTCTTATAATAATGGCCCCAAAGCATGAGAGTAGTGTTGCTAACAATTTAGATATGCCAAAGAGAAGCCATAAAGTGCTTCCTTTAAGTAAAAAGGCAGAAGTTATTGATGTAATAAGAAAAAAAAAATTGTACTAGTATGCTGAGGTTGCTGAAATCTACAGTAAGAATGAGGTTTTTTTATCTGTGAAATAAGATATTTTGAAAGACTACATTCACATAACTTTCTTAACAGTGTTTTTGCTGTGATTGTTCTCTTTTATTATTAGTTCTTGTTATTAACCTCTGACTATACCTAATTTATAAATTAAACTTTAACCCTAGCCTGCATTGGCTCAAGGACTGAAGGATCCTGGGTTTGATTCTGGTCAAGGGCACATACCTGGATTGTAGGCTCCATCCCAGGCCCTGGTTGGGGAGCGTATAGGAGGCAACCAATCGATGTCTCTCACATCAATATTTCTCTCTCTGTCTCTCTCCCTCCCTTCTACTCTCTCTAAAAATCATGGGAAAATATCCTCAGGTGAGGATTAACAATAGCAGCAACAAAAAAATAAATTAATTAAACTTTATCATAGGCATATATGTATAGAAAAAATATAGTATATATCAGGTTTGGTACTATCCCCATTTTCAGGCATCCACTGGGGGTCTTAGAACATACCACAGGTGGATAAGGGGAGGCTACTATTAAGTTGATACATATTTTGGTTGTTTGCAGTTTAGTGCTCTTGTAAAAAATGTGCTGTGAAAATTCTTGTATATGTCTTTTGGGGAATATATGTATACATTTCTATTCTGTATATACTTAGGAATGGAATTCCTGGGTCATAAGGTATGCATATGATCAGCTTTAATGTTGTTAGTTTCCCAAAGTATCTGAATCACTTTATACTTCTACTTCCAATTAGAATCCTGGTTGCTCTGCAGCCTAGCAACACTTGACCTTATTTGTCTTTTTCATTTGTGCCATTCTGATTGGTGTGTGATGGTATCTTATTGTGTTATTAATTTGCATTTCCATGATGAGTCAAGAAATTGAGCATTTTTTCATGTACTTATTGGGAAATGTTTTATGAAGTACATGTTCAAATCTTTTCCCCATTTTTGGATTGGGTTGTATGCTTTTTCTTACTGATTTGTAGGAATTTTTTGTATATTCTGGTTATAAGTCCTTTATCAGATACATGTATTATAAATATTTTCTATTTCATATCTTGCCTTTTCTCTTAATGGTACTTTTTCATGAATGGAATTTCTTCATTTTTATAAAGTCTAGCTTATCGTTTTTCTTTTATAATTTTTGTGTCCTGCCTGTATTGTTGTTGTTGTTGTTTTAAAATGTTTTTATTTTTTTTATTTCAGAGAGAAAGGGAGAGGGAGAGAGAGATAGAAACATCAATGATGAGAAAGAATCATTGATTGGCTGCCTCCTGCACGCCCCACACTATGGATTGAGCCCACAACCCAGGCATGTGCCCTGACTGGGAATTGAATGGTGACCACCTGGTTCATAAGTCAATGCTCAACAACTGAGCCACGCTGTCCAGTCTGTGTCCTGCCTGTTTAAGGACATTTTGCCTTTTCCTAGATAATGAAGATAGTATTCTATGTTTCTTTGTTTTTTTTAGAACTTTGTTGCTTTTTATATTTGGATCTATAACCTATCTGAAATTGATTTTTGTTCAGGGTGTGAGTTAGGAGTCAAGATTCTATTTTTTTTTTTTATATCGATATCTAATTGACCCAGGACCTTATTGAAAAGACCATGTTTTCCTCCACTACACTTAGTGTCACATTTGTCATAAATCAAGTGACGTGTGTGGGTTTTTTTCTGGGCTCTGTCTCTTCTGTTCCATTCATCACTTATCTAGTCTTGTATCAATACTACACTGTCTTAACAACTATAGCTTTATAACTCTTGATATCTAATAGTATACTTCAAGATTGCCTTGAATATTCATGGCCTTTTGCATTTCCACATAAATTTTAGGATCTGATGGTAAATTTTTATTTAAAAATCCTGTTGAGGCCCTGCCAGCATGGCTCAGTAGTTGGGCGTCAACCTGTGAACCAGGAGGTCACCGTTTGTTTCTCGGTCATGGCATATGCCTGGGTTGTGGGCTTGATCCCCTGTGGGGAGCCTGCAGGCAGCCAATCAGTGATTCTCCCTTATCATGTTTCTCTCCCTCTCCCTTCCTCTCTGAAATCAATAAAAAATATATACTTAAAATAAAACTAAAAACCTTTTGAAATTTTGATTAGGATTACATTGAATCTACAGATCAATTTGGAAGCCCCAAAGTTAGCCTTTTTCTTTTCCTTTTTTTTTTTTTTTTTCCTTTTTATTTAAGCTAATGTTATTCCATTTGGGGGAGAGATGGAGGATCAGAGCAAGTCAGTGATGTCATTTGGGGAGCTTGTTTAAAATACATGTTAGCTATCCCCCACTCCTCATATTCTGCATTATCAGGTTCAGGGTGGAGCATAGGCATGTTTATTGTGAAACAGCTCTCCTAGAAATCGTCTTGCTGCATAACCACTGTTCTCCACCACCCTATTTGAGAACCGCTGACCTAGACTGTAATCTCCTTGGCTAGCAGCAGTAATTCACTGAGGTTAGTTAAGGTAAAATCTGACTGATTTAGTCAACACCAGGTCTGCTTTGGGAGCCGTATTAGTTTTTCTTAGGCTGATATAACAAAGTATCAAACACTGGATGGTTTAAAACAAATATGTGGTCTCAGTTTGGAAGGCCAGAAGTGTTGGCAGGGCTGTGGAGGGAAGAGTCCTTCCTTGCCTCTTCTAGCTTCTGGTGTTTGCTAGCAATCCTGCTGTCCCTTGGCTTGTAGATGCCCTCATATCTCCCTTCTGTGTGTCTGTCACTGTGTCCGAATTTCTCCATTTTAATAGGATTCTAGTCATATTGGATTAGAGCCCACTTGACCTCATTTTAACTTGATTGCCTCTGTAAGGAAGATATCGTCTCTATAATAATAAAAGGATAATATGCTAATTAGACCGGACCTCTTCCAGACATCCTTCCTGACATAGCCGGGGCCGGAGGAAAGCTGGTGCTGGCAGCCAGGGGAAGGAAGGCCTACTCTTGCACGCATTCCATGCATTGGGCCTCTAGTTTCTAAATAAGATCACATTCTGAGGTACTGGGGGTTGGGACTACAATATATCTTTGAGGGGACACAATTCAACCCACTAACAAAGACCATCAAAAATTTCAAAATAATTATTGTCACAAGTTGGAGAGAGGAAGAATATCTAGAACTGTACATAATAATAAGAAGCATTGCTTGCTAAAGCCAGTCTAGGCAGAAGAGCATC
The DNA here is from genome assembly GCF_963455305.1 of Plecotus auritus. Lineage (NCBI taxonomy): Eukaryota > Metazoa > Chordata > Mammalia > Chiroptera > Vespertilionidae > Plecotus > Plecotus auritus. The sequence continues at coordinate 50,863,789 of NC_137770.1, read as the reverse complement.
CATCCTCGGATCCCAACTGTTCCTCTCCCTACGTTACTGTTTCCCCTCTGCTTGGCACTAAGAGCCACAGTGTGTTCAGTTCTGCCCTATTAACAAATCCTGAAAATGCCAAGTGGAGGTTACCAGAAAGAAAAACAGGTTTCAGCAGTTAGTTGCATCTGACAGCCTCTTGATAAAGAAGGCTGAAAGGAAAAATGCCTCATGTAGGCAGCCCTTGGCCATGTTCTTATCCTGCTAGGTCAGAAAGCAGTAAAACTGTGGACAGGTGCGATTCCATCTCAACCCCAGGCCAAGTATTTCCTCAAAGTATGTCCCATTGAGATACATCCTCATTTGCAGTGGTTTTCAGACAAGAACTCCAGCTGGACAGCCGAGGGCATGATGACCTCTGCTAAACCACCTCCCACGAGAGGTACAGTGTGTGGTAACCTCAGCAAGAGGAAAGAGAGGATGTGTGATTTAAGGGTGTGGTGAACCAGGATTTGTACGCTTATGCAGTTTCCATGGTGCCCATGGTGTGGGAACTTGTAAATGGGAAGAGGAACTGTCTTAGATCTTCCCAGCCTCCCCCAACTGCCTGGAGTGGTTTACATTTGGTGTATGTTCCACCTTGGTCTTACATCTCTACCCTATACCACTTCTTTTCCTGCTTATAGTTTTAGCAGTAACAAATCTACCTGACCACTCCCCAAATTGGTACTTGATGTTTTCAGCTGGCTTTCTATTATGAAATTCTGTGTAGAGAAAATATTATTGTCACATGGAAGTAGTTTTAGTGTGATGTGTGTCACCTTTTTGCATTCTTTGGCTCATTCAGCCCCAAAAGATCCCATAAAGGTCTCAGAGTTTCTCAGAACTGAAGGCAGAAAAAATTTGAAGACACCATTTTCTATAGCAGTGGTTCCCACATTTTGCTGCATAGTAGAATGTAGGGGTGGGGATTTTAAAAATCCAGATGCCCAGGTCTTAAATTAGTGTGTCTGTAGGTGGAAGCCAGGTGTTGTCAGTAGTCTTTAAAGATCTCCAGGTGCATACAATGTGCGGCAAAGTTTGGAAACCATTGCTCCATAGGCTTCAGACATTTTCTGCAGAGACCTTATCCTAAATTGCTTTATTGTATAATCTCAGAGATTTAGACTTAGAATATTAATAAAGAATGCCTGGGAAATACAGATTCTCTTTGGAAGTATCTTCTCTAAGGGAATAATAACCACATTTCTGCCTTTAGGTTTCTGGTTTTGGAAGACCTGCACATGATTTGATCCTTCCTTACGGTCAAATCCATGACTTATACATGAATGGATTGCCAGAATAAGTGAGATAAAAACCAGGAGATGTTGCTTTTGGCTGATTTGAGATTCTGCCTACATGAGGTTTGGTAGGACATAAGAATTTATAGCATAGCAAAGCATTCTCTCTAGTAATTTTCACTACAATAGACAAATTTGGGACTAGAGTTTTTAACCCTGAAATAAAGTTCCTGACATGACTTACATGGCAAACACATTAAAAAAAAATTGGTTTTCAGATTAACAACCAATTTGTTGGAAAAAAACTTAACTAATTGAGGAACTACAGGTGGTCTTAATTTCTCCTAGTCTTTTTCTTTTCTGAAGGCTACTCAACTTCGTCTTGACTTACATCTCTGGTTTGAACTTTTGTCCTGGAAGAAACAGTGCTCAGAAATGTGCACAATAGCTAATCACATGGCAAGATTAAATACTAGATACTAATATACCAGAGATCAGCTGTGGGAAGGGAACAATTACTACATTCCCCCAGTTGAGGCTTCCACAGAGGTTATAGTACCCAGAGTTCCAAAATAGCCTTCCTCACAGGTATCCTCTTGTAACTCTCAGTTCTAGCCAGTTCCCTTCAGGATACTGCTCTAGGCAAGATGCTGCTATGCTTGTAGGTTTCCAGAAACTGTGACTGACTTACTTTACTATGATCTCTTCCTCCATCCCATCTATAAAGAGAACTAGAAAACCTGAAACTACTATTGACTGGGAATTGAGATATTTGTTGCAGATGCATCATCATCTTCCTTCTTGCCCTCAAATTTAACATTAGTAAACAAGCATTTCTGTCTTTCTCCTTTAAAAAGAAATTGAAACCACACAGAGCCCATTAACAGGCTCTTGATTATTTAGTGGTGGCTAAAAAGACCTTTGGCCAATATAAGAGGTTTGGGGAGAGTAAGAGGACTTTACCAGGAAAGCAAAGAACACAGCTGAAGGCATATTCAACTTCTAGAGAACAGGACTAAATTGGCACAAGTGTGAAGAGTGTCAGCAACAACCATTAGTGTTTATTATTAACTACTCCCATTAAACATAACGCTTTATAGTTCTCTAATCAAGCTAAGGAAATACAGCTTCCAAGTAAATCCTTTTTTAAGGTGACAAACTTTTTAAAAAATGAGGGGGGAGGCAAAGAAAAAGAAACATGGGTCTTTTTAAAATAACAGATGATAGAACTGGTGTTTCTGCTTTCAGATGTGAGGGTGGGGTGTCAATTATAAAAATAAAAAATATAAAAAAATTTGGTACCAAAGAGCTGTTGCTAAGTCTACTACGTTTTGTTTGTTTTTTAGTTAATCCTCACCCAAGGATATTTTTCCCATTGATTTTTTTTTTTTTTTTTTTTTTTGAGAAAGTGGAAGGGAGAAGGAGAGACAGAGAGAGAAACATCGATGTGAGAGACATCAATTGGTTGCTTCCCACACATGCCCCGACCAGGCCGGGGATCAAGCCTGCAACCAAGGTAGGTGCCCTAGACCAGTGGTCGCCAACTTTTTGGACCTCATGGACCACCGGGTGGTGACCACTGCTCCAAAGGTTTCCTTAAACCAGCGGTCGCCAACGTTTCAGACCTCATGGACCACTAGTGGTCCACGGACCACCAGTTGGCGACTGCTGCCCTAGACCAGAATTGAACCTAAAACCTTTTAGTCTGAGTGTTGACACTAACCACTGAGCCAAACCAGATAAGGCTAAGTCTGTTAGTTTTAAGTCCAATGTGGACACTGTGCAAATGATCTGACATGGCATCTGTAGATGGTGGGCAAAATTGATGAGCTCTTGATCCAGCTGGTAGCTTTGTGTTTGCTTGCTTCTTTGTTTGTTTGTTTAAATCCTCACACAACTATATGCTTATTGATTTGAGAGAAACATTGATGTGAGAGAGAGAGAAACATCTATCAGTTGCCGTCCAGACCATGGATCAAACTGCAACCTTTTGATATATAGGACGACGCTCCAACCAACCTAGCCACCTGGCTAGGGCAGTAGCTTTGTTTTTGTTATAAAAGTTGGTAAGTTGAAAGTTTGAAGTAGAGAAGTTCTTATATATATCTTTGAACCAAAAGAGCCTCTACTATGTCACACTGTAGTAAGAGGAAGAATGGGTATGCTTAAAAGTCTATTTTAAGCCATGTTATACTGTATTTTAAATTCAAAATGAGAGGCAATAAACTATATCTTCTCCTGCATTTTCTACCCCACCACTAGCAACTAGTTTTTCTAGTTGCCTTTTTTTTTTTAACTTACTTTGTTTTACTTATTTAAAAAAGTAATGCCTGGTTTCTTGGATATGACACCAAAAGCTCAGGCAACAACAAAAAAATAAGAAATATTGGATTTCATCAAAATTTAAAACTTGGGCCCTAGCCGGTTTGGCTCAGTGGATAGAGCGTCGGCCTGCGAACTGAAAGGTCCCAGGTTCGAGTCCAATCGAGGGCACATGCCCAGGTTATGGGCTCGATCCCCAGTGGGGGGCTTGCAGGAGGTAGCCGATCAATGATTCTCTCTCATTATTGATGTTTCTATCTCTCCCTCTTCCTTCCTCTCTGAAATCAATAAAAATATATTTAAAAAAATTTTTTTAATTTAAAACTTTGTTTATCAAGACATTATCAAGAGAGTAAAAAAGATAACTCACAGAATAAGAGAAAATTTTTGCAAATCATGTATTTGATAAGGGATTAATATCCAGAATATGTAAAGAATTTCTACAACTCAACAACACCAAAAAACAAGCAACCCAGTTCAAAACTGATCAAAGGACTTGAATAGACATTTTGCCAAAGAAGATATACAAATTATCAATAAGCACATGAAAAATGCTAGGTATCATTAATCATAAGGGAAATGCAAATCAAAACCATTATAAGATAACCACTTCATACTTACTAGGAAGCTATTATTAAAAAGGAAAATAACAATGTTTGAGAGGCTGTAGAGAAATTAGTACCCTTATAGGATTGCAGGTGGGAACATAAAATGTTGCAGCCATTGTAGAAAATAGTTTAGTGGTTCCTCAAAAAGTTAAGCATAGAATTAACATATGTTCTAGCAATTCTACTCCTAGGTAAATACCCTAAAGAATTGGTAACAGGTGTTCAAACAGAACTTGTACATGAATATTCTTAGCAATATTATTCCCAACTAGAGGCCCGATGCATGAAAATTCATGCACTGGAGGGGGGGTCCCTCAGCCCGGCCTGCCCCCTCTCACAGCCCAGGAGCCCTCAGGGGCGGGAGGCAACCCGGCGATCAGGGGAAGTCAACGCCCCGTCACACCTCTGCTGCTGCCACTGCCGGCAGCACAAGCCTAGGCCAGCCCTGGTTACCTGAGCCTCGGGCAGCCCTGGGTGGCTGGGCAGCCGCCATCCGAGGCTTGCCTGCGCCTCGGGCCGGCCCTGGGCAGCTGGGGGGCTGAGGGGACTGGGGAACTCCGGAGGCAGGCATGCCAGCGAGGCCGAGGGGACTGGGTGCCACCATCTTAGAGGGCGGGGCAGTCAATTAGCATATTTCCTCCTTATTGGCTGTGGGTGCCACCATCTTTGCAACGGCGTGTGGGTCAATTAGGATATTCCCTCTTTATTAGATAGGATAATCAAAAGATGGAAACAACCCAAGTGTCCCTCAACATATGAATAGATAAACAAAATGTAGTATATAGTTACAATGGAATATTACTCAGAAATAAAAAGGAATGAAATTCTGATATAGACTACAATATGGATAAACCTTGAAAAAAATATGCTAAGTGAAATAAGCCAGGCACAATAGAACAACTTAATGAGGTATCTAGAATAGGCAAATTTATAAAGACAGAAACTTGCTCTGGCCAGTTTCCTCAGTGGTTAGAGTATCGGCCCCCGAACTAAAAGGTCTTGGTTTTGATTCCCAGTCAAGACACATACTTCAGTTGCAGGTTCAATCCCTGCCCTCCATCCCCGTCAGGGTGCGTGCAGGGAGCAACCAATTGATGTGTCTCTCCCCCACCCCTCCCTTCCATTTTGTCTGAAAATCAATGGAAAAAGTATCCCTGGGTGAGGATTTTAAATAAATACAATAAATAAACACATAAACTAGAATGGAGTTACAGGAGATAGGGGGCATTGGGAATTGAGAGTTACTGCTTAGTGGTTACAGAGTTTTGGAACTACCTTAGATAGTAGTGATTTCAAAAAAAAGTAACAATTTCTTTATTGTTGAAAATTCAGGGAACAAAGAAAAAGGAGAAATCCTGAGCCACAAAGAAAATCATAAATCACCCAGAGATAACTGCTATTATGGTTTTGTTATATTATACACACACTAGTGGTTTGGTGCACAGATTTGTGCACATTGAAAGGAAATCAGGAGCCCATGCCCACGTGCCCGGGGAGTTTCCATGTCCCCATGAGCCGCCAGGAAGTTGCGTGGGGAATCTGTCATCCTCCCCGCAGCTTCCTGAAAAAATATTTCCAAATGTCCCTTCTACGGCCAGGGTCATACCTTGCTGGCCAGGAGGTCCCCAGTGGACACCTTGGGCCATGCTATACGCTTTCCACTGCTTGTAGCTGGATAAGAGATGCTCCAAGGTGAACAGTACAAAGTTGGGGGGATCTTGGAGGGCAGGGGGTGCTCTCTTACCCACGCCCTCACCCCTCAGATACATCTCTCTGACTTTTACTCCGATTGTCAGTTACTACCTTGTCAACATTTTTATATTGCTGCCTTCCTCTGTATCTTTGGGGCAATCAGTAAGGGGTGAGATTTGCTCTCGATGCCCAAGGCAGAGTTCCCGGAGCCCGGCAGTGATATCCGGCTCATCTCGGTTACTCTGAGTGCACACACTTCATCCGTTCCCCAGAGATTGTACCTGTAGGTTTATGGGGTATGTGCCTCAAGGCAAGTTCTGGCTGAGCTGTGGGCATCCTTGGAGCTGGGTACCAGTACTGCCTTGGGGGCGGGGGTCCGTCCACAGGAGCCACCGGGGATCCGCAGGGAACATGGGAGCCCGGATGCCAGCCAGGCCTGGAAAGGGCACGATGGGCTTCGCCGCGGACACCCATGGGAGAGCCGCTCATCTGATAGGGATTTTTCTCACTTTTTCCTGGACTCTCTCCAAAGGTGGGGACCAGTCCAGCTAGGAAGTGGCAGTTGGGGGTGGTAGGAAGGAAGGAGGGAGATCACAGTTTGAGTAAGGCGCATTCTTAGTATTTCAGTTCTGCATCTGAAGGAACATGGCAATAGCTAAGGGGTGGAACGTGGCCCTGATGCCCGAGGTGGTGTTCCAGGGGTCCGATGTTGGTATCAAGGTCATCCAGGTCACGTGTGAACGTTCCACACTGCATTTGTTCACAGTAGATTGTACCTGCAGGGTATAGGAGGTGATTTTTCCACGCAACTCCCGGCCCAAGTGTGGGGCTCCCTGACCTGAACAGGTCAGGCCAGCACCTGCTGGTGCCCCTCCACCTACCAGAGCCGACCAATGCTCTGCAGGGATCCAGGAGCAGGTATTCAGTGCCAGGACGCCAACCTTTCCAGGAGATAGGTCCCAGCTGGGTGGTAGGTGAAAGGTGCAAAGGGCTCTCCCGTGGAAATGGGTGGGTGTCAGTCACTGGGCTGGACTTCACCAGCGCTGGCTCTTGAGATGGGGGCCGGCCCAGGCAGTATGTGCGTGAAGCGCCTCTATGGGTTTTTCCCGAGCCTGCATCCGGAGACCCAGAGGGCAATAGATAAGGGGTGCGGTGCAGTTGTAGGGTCCAAAGGAACAGTTCCAGGGGCTGGCAGCAGCTGATCTGTGGTCATTCTGGCTACACCCCACCACCCAGATGTCGGGACTGCAGTCTGTTTGCTGGAGATTGCGCCTGCCAGAGGCAGGAGAGGTTTGCACGCAGCAGCTGCGCTCGCCAGCTGTGAGCCCGGCTCCTGGCTGAGCAGCGCTCCTGCTGTGGGAGTGCACTGACCACCAGGGGGTAGCTCCTGCATTGAGCATCTGCATCCTGGTGGTCAGTGCATCATAGTGACCGGTCTTTCTGGTCGTTCTGCCATAATGGTTGATGGGCTTTTATATATATAGATTTTTGTCATTTTACTTATTTTTTTATGTCTATTGGTTTTTAGAGAGAGAGGAAGGGAGAGGAAGAGAAAGATAGAATGAGAATCATCAATCAGCTGCCTCTTGCATGCTCTCTACTGGGATCAAGCCCACAACCTGGGCATGTGCCTAGACCAGGAATCGAACCATGATCTCCTGGTTCACAGGTCAGCTCTTAACCACTGGACCACACCGGCCAGGCTTTGATGTTTTATTTTTAACAAATTGGTACCTGTCTCTGTATATTTGTAATCTTCTTTGTTTATACAGGAATATATCATGAACATTCTCCTGTAACATTAAATGGTCTCCTATAATTTTTTTTTAAATATATTTTATTGATTTTTTACAGAGAGGAAGGAAGAGGAATAAAGAGTTAGAAACATCGATGAGAGAGAAACATCGATCAGCTGCCTCTTGCACACCCCCTACTGGGGATGTGCCCGCAACCAAGTTACGTGCCCTTGACCGGAATCGAACCTGGGACTTTCAGTCCACAGGCCGACGCTCTATCCACTGAGCCAAACCGGTTTGGGCTGGTCTCCTATAATTTTGGCCCTAACCAGTTTGGTTCAGTGGATAGAGTATCAGTCTGCAGACTGAAGGGTCCTGGTTTCAGTTCCGGTCAAGGGCACATGCCCGGGTTGTGGGCTCGATCCCCAGTAGAGGGCGTGCAAGCGGCAGTCAATCAATGATTCTCTCTCATCATTAATGTTTCTATCTCTCTCTCTCCCTTCTTCTCTGAAATAAATAAAAACATATTAAATAAATAAATAGTCTCATATCATTTTAAATAACTGCACATTATTCCATGTTAAATATATATGATGATTGATTTAGTCAAGTTTCATCCCTTTTTTTATGGCTTTAAAAAAGATACTTTTGAAAATTGCCAGCTCTTCAAGAACTGAGCTTTGTTTCTTATATCATCAATAAAATACTCACAGACAAGGGAAACACATTGTGTGTTTCATAATAACCTTGCAGCTTTGGACTTTTGAGTGAGTGTGTGTGTGTGTGTGTGTGTGTGTGTGTGTAATTTTATTTTGCTCTTAAGGACTTTTGAGTTTCTATCCCCTTGATGCCTTTTGCTTGCTTTGACATTTTCTTTTGCTTCTTGCCTCATCTGCTCTATGTATCTCCTCCTTTGCCACCAGTATGCAACTTTATTGCTGCTTCTATTTCTTTTCTGGTAGAGAGAGGTCAAATATAAAATCAATAACCTGCATCCCAGCCAAAAATAAACCTACAAGTATCGATATCTTTCGCTCTAGTCTGTAGTTGTATTCTCAAGTGCAGTACATGGACCATTTAGTGTTTCACACTTAGAAATGTGAACTGCTGAGAACCAAGGAAGTGTATCTTCATCTTGCAAGAAAGTATAAAAATACAGGCTTTAGTTTAAAGTCAGACTGATTTGCATTCAGATCCTGGTTTTGCATCTTACTTAGCTATCTATTGAAACAGATAACATTGAAACAGATTTCTCTAAGCTTTCATTTTTTCATCTCTAAAATGGGAATGCTAATACTTTGGGGGTTGTTGAGAGGATTAAATATCAGTTAATATATGGAAGACTCTTAAGCACAATAAATGGTAACTGTTATCTTTTTTAAAATATGTTTTTTATTGATTTTTTTTTTAGAGGGGGAGAGAGAGAAACATCGATCTGTTGCCTCCCATATGCACCGCACTCAACCAGGGACCGAACCTGCAATCTGGGTGCCCTGACCAGGAATCAAACTGGCGATCTTTTGATACATGGGACAGTACTCAACCAACTGAGCCACATTGGCCAGGGCAGTAACGGTTATTTTGAAAGTAATCAAGGCTTCACAGAAATACTTTATACCCCAGCCCCCCAAAATCAAAGAAAGCAACAAAGAATTTAAGCCATTGTCTGGAACTAAGCATCTTTTTGTATCATTAGAGCTTGGGAAACCTATATAGTTTCAGTGGAAGTATATTGGATTCCAAATCTTAACTGAATGGGAAAATTCAGTGTGTGATAATAGTTTAGATTTAGGATTCTACTGATGGTTCATCTCATAGGGGGAAGAGGAAGATAGATGCTTATTGCAAAATCTACAACAAATTTTGCCTGGCAGCAAGACATAAATATAAGGTAAGGATTTGAATTGACTTCCACTTTGAACAAATTCAGAAATTTATTTTTAAATGTAAGCCAAATGAAATAAAGTAGGTATGGTGGATTTGGTTTTTACAGTCAATGTTAACCCTTAGATGAATTTTTAAAAAGTAGAACTGTCAACCTGGATGGCTTGCTCAGTGGTTAGAGTGTTGGCCCACTGAAGGGTCACGGGTTCAATTCCCGGTCAAGAGCACATACCTCAGATGGAGAAACCAAGATGGCGGCATAGGTAAACACCTAAACTGCTGCCTCGCACAACAATTTCAAAACTACAACTAAAAGACAAAACAGACATCATCCAGAACCACAGGAAGGCTGGCTGAGTGGAAGTTCTACAACTAGAAGGAAAGAGAAAAGCACACTGAGACTCAGAGGAGCTGCAGGAGGCAGAGGTACTGAGACACGTGCACGGAGAGGACTGGCAACTGAGTGCACGGCTGGCTTTCTCAAGTGGGAGGGAGACAAAAGCTCCCAACTGTGCTGAACTCCAGTTCCGGGCGAGACTCTGGGGACCCAGACTCATACGGGGTGAAACTGGACTGTCTGGCAGCTGGCGGAACTCGAGGACGTCTTTCTCTCAGAGGTGCTTGCAGCGATTACCATGGGACACTGAGACACAGGGGCCTATTAGGGCAGGGCTGACAGGAAACCAATGCTGTCTGCTCTGCCCTGAGACTCCGCCCCATCCAAGCTGAGCACAGAGGCTTTTGCAAGTCTTGTCCCATAAGGGTGTCTCCAGCACAGAAGTTCTCCAGCATAGACACAGCTGATCCTCACAGCCAATTGGCCTGGAGGTCAATTCCTCCCAGTGATACCAACAACAAACAAGGCTTAACTACAATAAGACTGTGCACACAGCCCACAAAAGGGTGCACCAAGAGTGTCCACCTCAGGTAACTGGGGAGGCTGAGCCATTGGGCCCTATAGGACACCTACCACACAAAGCCACTCTATTAACTCAGGGAAGCAGCCAAAATGCGGAGACAAAGAAACAGATCACAAATGAAAGAAATGGAGGAAAGCAAATGACTGGATATAGAGTTCAAAACCACAGTTATAAGGTTTTTCTAGAAAAGTCCAATAAATTTAGTGAGACCCTCAAGGATTTGAAAAAAGACCAACTAGAAATTAAGCATACACTGACTGAAATAAAAAATATTATACAGAGATCTAACAGCAGACTAGAGGATCGCAAGAATTAAGTCAAAGATTTGAAATACAAAGAAGCAAAAAACACTCAACCGGAAAAGCAAAAAGCAAAAAGAATCCAAAATATGAAGATAGTGTAAGGAGCCTCTGGGACAACTTCAAGCATACCAACATCCGAATTATGGGGGTGCCAGAAGAAGAGAGAGAGCAAGATACTGAAAACCTATTTGAAGAAATAATGACAGCCCTTACCGGTTTGGCTCAGTCGATAGAGCATCGGCCTGTGGACTGAAGGTTCCCGGGTTTGATTCCAGTCAAAGGCATGTACCTTGGTGGTGGGCACATCCCCAGTGGGGGTGTGCAGGAGGCAGCTGATAGATGTTTCTAACTCTCTGTCCCGTCCCTCTCCCTTCTTCTCTGTAAAAAATCAATAAAAATACATTAAAAAAAAAAAAAGAGGAGGATCCAAGATGGTGGCGTAGGTAAACACCTAAACTGCTGCCTCGCACAACAATTTCAAAACTACAACTAAAAGACAAAACGTCTATCACCCAGAACCACAGGAAAGCTGGCTGAGTGGAAGTTCTACAACTAGAAGGAAAGAGAAAAGAGCATTGAGACATGCACAAGCGCTGAAAAGCTGAGGTACAGAGGCGCGCTAATCGGGCTGACGGGCGACTGGGAGCGCTGCTTTTTTCAACCCAAAGGATGACAAGCTCCCGATTACTCTGAAATCCATTTTCTGGGGAGACGCGGGGGACCCAAACTCCTATGGGGAGAAGCTGGACTGTCTGCCATCGGGTCAGAAAGTGAGTGTAGCTTGCTTGAAGGGCTGCACGCAGGAATAATTGTTTACTGTGCTGGGACGCGGGGACGCGGTCAGAGACGCAGAGCCGGCTAACTGGCAGCCATCACTGTTTGCCACGCCCTAGCCTAGTGACACCCTGAGACACCACCCCACACAATCTACAAACCCACCCAAGGTCCAAGCAGCGGCTTTAGCATATGAATGGCCTGCCCTATCGCAGCTTAACATAGCAAACTTGCAGCCCGGGTCAGACAGCTCCAAAACCTCCAAACCCCAAGCAAAGAGGAGAAAACTGTAGTTCTCGCTGTAGCTCCTGCTGGGTGGCCTCAGACAGTAGCTGACCTGCACCCCATTGGAGATCCAGAAGCCAGTGTACCTAGTGGTCAGTGTGAGACACCAGATTTCAACTCCTCACATCCGTAAGTGACACATTCAAGAGGCAGACTCAGTGAGCACCAAAGCCCCACTGAAACAAGTCCTGCACCATAAGCGTGTCTCCAGCGCAGCAGTTCTTCCATTATAGACACAGCGGGTCCTCACAGCCAATTGGCCTGGAGGTCAATTCCTCCCAGTATACCAACTGCAATCAAGGCTTAACTACACCAAGACTTTGCACTCGGCCCCCAAAGGGGTGTACCAAGAGCGTCCACCTCAGGTGACTGGGGAGGCTGAGCTACTGGCCCCTATAGGTCACCTACCACACAAAGCCACTCCATCAACACAGGGAAGCAGCCAAAATGCGGAGACAAAGAAACATGTCACGAATGAAAGAAATGGAGGAAAGCAAACTACTGGACGACATAGAGTTCAGAACCACATTTATAAGGTTACTCAAGAATCTTCTAAAAACCACCGAGAAACTTGATGAGACCTCCGAGGAGCTTAGTGAGACCTTCAAGGACCTTAATGAGAATGCCAAAAAAATGGAAAAGGACCAGTCAGAAATTAAGCATACACTGTCTAAAATAAAGAATATACAGGAACTCAACTGTAGATCAATGTACCCCAAGAATCAAACCAAAGATCTGAAATATGAGAAACAAAAAACACCCAACCAGAAAAACAAAAAGAAAAAAGAATCTAAAAATATGAAGATAATGTAAGGAGCCTCTGGGACTACTTTAAGAGTACCAACATCCGAATTTTTGGGGTGCCAGAAGAAGAGAGAGAGCAAAATATTGAAAACCTATTAGAAGAAATAATGACAGAAAACTTTCCCTACCTGGTGAAAGAAATAGACTTACAAGTTCAGGAAGCGCACAGAACCCCGTACAAGAGGAATCCAAAGAGGACCACACCAAGACACATCATAATTAAAATGCCAAGGGCAAAAGACAAAGAGAGAATCTTGAAAGCAGCAAGAGAAAAACGGTTAGTTACCTACAAGGGAGTACCCATATGACTGTCAGCTGATTTCTCGGCAGAAACTATGCAGGCCAGAAGGGAGTGGCAAGAAATATTCAAAGTGATGAACAGCAAGAACCTACAACCAAGGATTACTCTACCCAGCAAAGCTATCATTCAGAGTTGAAGGTCAGATAAAGAGCTTCACAGACAAGAAAAAGCTAAAGGAGTTCATCACCACCAAACCAGGATTACATGAAATGCTGAAGGATATTCTTTAAGAAGAGGAAGAAGAAGAAAAAGGTAAAGATAAAAATTATGAACAACAAAATGACATCAAATACATACCTACCAACAAGTGAATCTAAAAATCAAGTGAATAAAAAAACTGAAGAACAGAATGGACTGGTGAATATAATAGAATCAGGGACATAGAAAGGGAGTGGACTGACAATTCTCAGGGGGAAGGGGGTGTGAGGGGTGCGGGAAGAGATTGGACCAAAATCTTACACCTATGGATGAAGACAGTGGCGGGGGGTAAGGGCATGGGGTGGGGTGGGGAATCAGGTGGAGGGGAGCTATGGAGGGAAAAAAAGAGGAACACCTGTAATAATCTGAACAATAAAGATCTATTTAAAAAAAAAAAAAAAAAGAATGACAGAAAACTTCCCCAACCTGGTGAAAGAAATAGACTTACAAGTCCAGGAAGCCCAGAGAACCCCAAAGAAAAGGAATCCAAAGAGGACCACACCAAGACACATCATAATTAAAATGCCAAGAGCAAAAGAGAATATTAAAAGCAGCAAGAGAAAAACGGTTAGTTACCTACAAGGGAGCACCCATACGACTGTCAGCTGATTTCTCAACAGAAACTATGCAGGCCAGAAGGGAGTGGCAAGAAATATTCAAAGTGATGAATAGCAAGAACCTACAACCAAGATTACTCTGCCCAGCAAAGCTATCATTCAGAATTGAAGGTCAGATAAAGAGCTTCACAGATAAGAAAAAGCTAAATGAGTTCATCACCGCCAAACCAGTATTATATGAAATGCTGAAAGGTATTCTTTAAGAAGAGGAAGAAGAAGAAAAAGGTAAAGATAAAAATTATGAACAACAAATACATATCTATCAACAAGTGAATCTAAAAATCAAGTGAATAAAAAAATCTGATGAACAGAATAAACTGGTGAATATAATAGAATCAGGGGCATAGAAAGGGAGTAGACTGACAATTCTCGGAGGGAAAGGGTGTGAGGGGGTGCGGAAAGAGACTGGACAAAAATCATACACCTATAGATGAGGACAGTGTGGGGGAGGGGTAAGGGCCGAGGATGGGGTGGGAACTGGGTGGAGGGGAGCTATGGGGGGGAAAAAGAGGAACAATTATAATAATCTGAATAATGAAGATTTATTAAATTTATAATAAAAAAGAGCACATACCTCAGTTTCAGGCTTAATCCCCAGCCCGTGTGCTGGAGGCAATCAATTGATGTTTTTCTCTCTCTTTCTGTTTCCACCCCTCCCTTCCACTCTCTAAAAATCAATGGAAAAAATATCCTTGGGTGAGGATTAACAACAACAATAAGAAAGAATTGTCTTAACTTTAAATGAAGCATCAGAAATCTAGAACTCAGTTTAGTTGTATTTTTGGTTTTTAAAAATAATTCTAGCTAGGCCAGTGTGGCTCAATGGTTGAGCATCAACCTATGAACCAGCAGGTCCCTTTCTGTTCCAGGTCAGGGTACATGCCAGAGTTGTGGGCTTGATCCCCAGTAGGGGGCATGCAGGAGACAACTGGTCAATGATTCTCTCTTGTCATTGATGTTTCTATCCCTCTCTCCCTCTCGCTTCCTCTCTGAAATCAATAAAACGTATTTTTTTAAATTCTAAATCTTTACACTACATTTTAATACCAGAAACTTATTGCTGTGTGGAATATTGTCACTTAGACTTACTAACACTCCTTCCCTGAACACACACACACACACACACACACACACACACACACACACACACACTGCAACTAGAAATTTGGAGAACCACACTGGGCTGCGGAGTCACAGGGTAATTGAGATTCTTATCTTTGAAAGAAGGAGGAGTAAGCAGTTGCTATCAGCTCATCAGCCAGAGATGAGATCCCTTACTTATTCAAACCCTGCCTGAAGGGTTAAACCAGTATTGGGGGTTGTTTATTCTGTTCCTTAGTTACTGAGAACCTGCTAGGTATTTATGTAGGAAAAAGGAAAAAATGTAGGTGTTATCTCTTCTAATATAGCATCATTGGGGTGGTGGTGGGGGGGCACAATATTCAAAAGGTACAAAAAGGGTAGACAGTATGAAATAAATCTTTCCCTGTCTACTAACCTACCTATCTTGAGGCAACACAGTTATAATTTCAAAGTACAGTTATTAATATCATTTAAAAAATCAGAACATGTATCTAGAGCTAGAAATATAGAAGACATGGAATACATTTTGGGATATCAGATAAGAAATTAGGTTAAGTAAACCATTAATTTCTAAAGTAAGTCACAGTAGAAAATTGTATCTGGAAGCCTTGGGCCTTAGATGATTGAAGATAGAAAGACACCATACCTTTAAGGCTGGACAACCAGTGAATCAGAAATGTGTTAAAGAGAAAGATGTCCTCTCTGCTCAGTTCTAGTAACTTTCCTTTAGCATCTCACCCTCCTAAAAGTAGGAAGCTGAGGAGCTGGGCATAGGTTGAGGGAGAGACCATTACAGAGGGTATTGAAAAAGGAGACTGTAGAACTTTGAGGACAAACCTTACAGAGTTTAGATCTTTGCCTAAGACTGAGAATAGCTAATAAGATTATGAAAGAAATATTCCTTTAGTGTATAGTATGTGTGTTTGGAGTAATGGGGGAAGTCCTTTGCCATTTATTTAAAACTAATAAACTATAAAAATACTATTTGGTAATGGCTCATTAAAATCAATTTGGTAGTCCAGAAACGACCCTAATTTATAAGCAAACCAATGGAAATGGGAAGGGTTTTTTTGTTTCGTTTTGTTTTGTTTTTTTTTCAGTAGTAAATATTGGGGAAACCCTCTGTGAGGGGAAAAAGTTGATTTAGAAATCCATTTAAGCCCTGGCTGGGTATCTCAGTTAGAGTGTCATTCCAATACACCAAAGTTGCAGGTTTGATCTTTGCCCCTGTTGGGGCACATGCAGGAGGCAAACAGTCAATGTGTCTCTCTCACATTGATGTTTCTCTCTCCTTCCCCTCCCCCGTTCCCCTCCCCCTCCCCTCCCCCTCTCCCTTTCCCTCCCTTCCATTCTCTAAAAATCAATGGGAAAAATATCCTTGGGTGAGGATTAACCAAAAGAAAAAGAATCAACCAATGAATGCACAAATAAGTGGAACAAAAAAATCTCTCTTAATTAAAATAAAAAAACCATCTCGAACTATCTCTCTATCCATCTGTTTTATACTAGTACTAGAGGCCCAGTGCATTGAGGGGGGAGGGTCTCCTCAGCCCAGCCTGCACCCTCTCCATTCCAGGACCCCTCGGGGGATGTCTGACTGCCGGTTTAGGCCTGATCCCCAGGATCAGGCCTAAACTGGCAGTTGGACATCCCTTTCACAATCTGGGACCGCTGGCTCCTAACTGCTCACCTGCCTGCCTGCCTGATCGCCCCTAACTGCCCCCCTCCCCTGTCAGCCTGGTCACCCCCCAACTGCACCCCCTACCGGCCTGGTTGCCCCACGCAGCCTGCTGTTCAGTTGTTTGGTCGTCCCTCACTAACCCCCCTCCCAGCCTGGTGGCCCCACGCAGCCTGTTTAGTTGTTCGTCCAGTTGTTTCGGTCATGACGGCCCCTAGCTTCTTATATATATGGATAAGTTTATGTAAATGTACACATCTCAAATCATCACATTTCACACTTTAAGAACCTTACAATTTTGTCAATTTTACCTTAATAAGAAAAGAAATTTAAAAATAAGGAAATAATTTCCTAAATTGAAAAAAAATAAGTTTATGTATGTGTATGTATATATAGATATCATACATACACACATATATGAATTCAAAATTTATTAAAGAGATGCATGTTTGTTTGATTTTTGTAAAGCTGTTCAATTAAAATAATACAGAAGTAAATATCCAAGTTTCTAGATGAAAAGGCTAAGCATAAAAGTAATGAAAGAAATCACAAAAAAACGGGTTGATGGATTTTGTTACATTACAATGTAAACTTTCACTAAATAAAATTAAAAAAAGTCCTAAACAACTTGGCCTAAAGTTAGTCCTGTTTACTTTTCAAATGTACTGGAATGAAAAGAAATTTATATATACCCTGTCACATTGTTGCCATGTAATGCTGAATAGGCAGCTTTATTTCCTAAGATTTGTGGAGTTATTTCTTCACATTTGCTTAGTATATGGGATCTTATTTTCAGGAAATATTGTAACTGAAATATCTTTAAATAAATACTAGTACGTGCAAATAACTGTACCACCAAACACTGTGTAGTAAGAGCCCTATTAATGATACAATCAGAAAATGCCATATAGTTGAGAACCAAAAAGGATCACTTTTGGCTAAATTACAGAGCTTAGTTCATTTTCAGCTTTTCCTGAAAGGCTGACTCAGGGTCAGACAGTTGAGCAGACCACTGCAGCTCTTCTTCAGCTGAGTTATTTTTAATTGGGAGATGGAGTAACTAACTGCAGTAGGTACCTGCTATTATGAGGGATTAGTTAGGAGCAGTGAGCCATGGCTTAGCTTCTGTGCAGTGTGGGGGTTCTCTAGCCAGAGCATCTGGAGGGGAAAGAGTATGCCAGGAGCTGTCAAAAGGACTGTACAAGGAGAAAGCACAGCAAGGACCTAAGATGACCTAAAGGTTTGTAAGCTGTCCTGGCAATGATAGCTGATAGGGAAGGCCTGTTTAGAAGTTTCTCACAGGTGTTCTCCAGATGCCAATGCTGTCGTTTTCTACAGATGCTCCCCTCTTGGGGAGGAAGGAGAAGCTGTTTGGTTTCTGTTTACATGTTATGTGTTAGCTCTGTCACCTTACTCTCTCATTAACCACCACCACCACTGTTACCACTATCTCCAGCTCTCATTGAACTAGAAGTTCAATTATTCAGAATTCAAAACACACACACACACACACACACACAAAAGCCCTATAACATGAAATCTTAGAGCTCACTTCACATCTCTCTAACATTATACCGTACTAGTTGCACGGTGCACAAAATTCATGCACATTAAAAGGGAATTAATTCGAGGAAATATTGCTATTTGCCCTTTGCCAGGAGCAGGGATGTAAGCCTCACATCCTTGGGCCCGTTGCCAGGGGCAGGGATGCGAGCCTCACATCCCCAAATCCGTTGCCGGGGGTGGAGACGCCATCCTCAAGTCCCCAGGCCAGCGCAGGGGACGGGGATGCGAGCCTCATGTTCCTGGGTGGCATAAGTACCTGCCCACCCGCTCCTGCTGCGCACACAGCCTGCTGATTGATCATTACGTGATGGCGTCCTGACCAATTTGCATATTACCCTATTATTAGATAGACTTAGAGGCCCGGTGCACGAAATTCGTGCACGGGGGTGTGTGTGTCCCTCAGCCCAGCCTGCACCCTCTCCAATCTGGGGCCCCTCGAGGGATGTCCGACTGCCCATTTAGGCCTGATCCCACTGGGCCTCACAATGCAGGACTGCTGGCTCCCAACTGCTCGCCTGCATACCTTCCGGATTGCTCCTAACTGCTTCTGCCTGCCAGCCTGATCACCCCCTAACCACTCCCCTGACAGCCTGATTGATGCCTAACTGCTCCCCTGCCAGCCAGGTCACCCCTAACTGCCCTCCCCTGCAGGCCTGGTCACCCCTAACTGCTCTCCCCTGCAGGCCTGGGTCCCTCCTAACTGCCTTTCCCTGCAGGCCTGGTCGCCCCCAACTGCTCTCCCCTGCAGGCTTGATCACCCCCAACTGCCCTCCCTTGCAGGCCTGGTCCCTCCCAACTGCCCTCCCCTGCTGGCCTGATCGCCCACAACTGCCCTCCCTTTAAGGCCTGGTCCCTCCCAACTGCTCTCCCTTGCTGGCCATCTTGTGGTGGCCATCTTGTGTCCACATGGGGGCAGGATCTTTGACCACATGGGGGCAGCCATCTTGTGTGTGGGAGTGATGGTCAATCTGCATATTACTCTTTTATTAGCTAGGATAGAGGCCTGGTGCATGGGTGGGGGCCAGCTGGTTTGCCCTAAAGGATGTCCTGGATCAGGGTGGGGGTTCCCTTGGGGCGTGGGGCGGCCTGGGCGAGGGGCCTGTGGTGGTTAGCAGGCTGGCCATGCCCCCTGGTGACCCAAGCGGAGGCCCTGGTATCTGGGGTATATTTATCTTCTACAATTGAAACTTTGTAGCCTGGAGCGGAGCCAAGCCTTCTGCTTGCTCCGCCGCGGCAGCCTTTTTTGGGGGGATTTATGTATCTTCTATAATTGAAACTTTGTAGCCTTAAGCGGAGGCCTGGGCCGGCCAGGGTGTGCAGAAAGCTTGGCTTCCTCCATCATCGGGGGCAACCCTAGCCTCCTGCTCTTTCCAGCTCCGTAGCTGCCACCATTTCTGTTGGGCTTTATTTATCTTCTATCATTGAAACTTTGTAGCCTTGAGTGGAGGCCTAGGCCGGCAAGGGCAGGCAGAAAGCTTGGCTTCCTCCATTGCCAGGGAAACCCAAGCCTCGCTCCTGCTCTCTGTGGCCGTAGCCATCTTGATTGGGTTTATTTGCATATTTGCTCTGATTGGCTGGTGGGCGTGGCTGGTGGGCATGGCTGGTGGGTGTAGCGGAGTGAGGGTTAATTTGCATATTGCTCTTTTATTAGATAGGATTACCCAAAAGATATTGAAAGACTGTCAGAGTGCACACTATGGCAGTTCTTAGACTGGGCTTCCAGTCTGGTTCAGATGCCTGATATAAAAGTCTTGGGTAGCTACTCTACCTATGCCTGACAATAATTTTATACTGAGCCAATCTTTAAGATCTTATTACTAATCTTTAAAGAATCCCTATTTCCTTAGGCAGGTTAGAATATTCATTACCTACCCTATGCATCCCTTGATCTTTTGAATTAGTAGTGGTAAGCATTGCTGGTAATAATGTCTTCTACTTCATATTAAGAGTTTTTGTCCCCTTTACTTCGTTCTAGAATCTAGATTTTATAAGCTTCTGGGAAGCGGAGACTAAAAATTATTCAACCCTGCTTCTCAACTCACAAACAAGCACAAATAGTACATTACTTTGAGTTAAAAGTCCTTTGTAGATTGGATGAAAAACCATTGGGGTTTGAGTTGCCTATGATTTTAATTTCCTAGCAATGTCCAGGAGTTCCCACTATCCAAGACTGGGAGCCAAAGGGCAGTAAAATTAGTACAGGAATCATGAAGTTGCTAAGGAGTCATAATTACCTCTTATTCTTTATACAGTTGAAGGAAACTTGAATTATAAAAGACAATATGGTTGCTCTCACACCGTCTAGAGCAGTGATTTTCAACCTTGTTCATCTCATAGCACACACAAACTAATTACTAAAATTCTGCAGCAACCCAGAAAATATAGAAAATACCTTTTTTCCCCAATCTGACAAAAAAAAATATATAATTTTGATTCATTCACCCCAGACAGCTATTGTTTTGTTAAGCTGTTGTCTATTTTTTTTTTTTTTTTTGAGAGAGAGAGAGAGAGTGGAAGGGAGGGAGGTGTGGGAGAGAGGGAGAGAGAGAAACATGATGTGAGAGACCCACCGATTGGTTGCCTTCCGCACACAGGGGCACTTGACCAGGAATCAAACCCACGACCCTTTGGTCTGCGGGCTGACCTCTAACCACTGAGCCAAGCCAGCTAGGGCATTGGCTATTGTCATTTTTTAATTTGACAGTCTTAAGGGAAAAGAGGTCAGTGCCCCTGACTAAATAGTCAGGTATTTCATGTTTTAAAAATTGTTGCGGCACATCAGTTGAAAATCGCTGATTAGAGGAAAGTCTAGAAATGTTTAACATTTTATTTTACAGCTTCACCATCTCAATTCATTTAAATCTAGACACCACATCCTTCCTATTTCTCCTTTTTTACTATGTCATGATATGGTAAACTGGTTCACCAGGCCATTCAACCAAATTTTACTTTGTCTGTATCAACTGCTGCCTGGTAGCGTGTTATCTTTTTGTGTCTTTATCTGTTCCAACTGGATTATAAGACAACTGAGGGTAGGATAGGCACCATGGCTTGTATTTTCTGGCTTCTGTCTTCATAGCCCCTAACTACTGATAACAATTCATTAAATATTGATTATTGTATGATAGGTATCACAAATAATCTTACATGTTAGGTATAATATAGCAATATGGATGACTCTTAACTACATAGTGCTAAGTTGAAAAAAAAACAGAATGAGATCTATAACATAATACTATATATGTAAATTAAAATACATGTCGATTCTAAATGATAGTTCTGCTAGGTAGAGTAATTTTGGTTGTAGGTCCTTGCTTTTCATCACTTTGAATATTTTTTTGCCACTCCCTTCTGGTCTGCAAAGTTTCTGTTGAGAAATCAGCTGACAGTCTTATGGGAGTTCTCTTCATAATGAACAAATTAAACTAATGAACAAAATAGATCCAGAGACATAGAAAATAGAACAGACTGCGGAACCTCAGAGGGAAAGGGTGGGGGAAGTAGGGAGGGAACAACAGCTACAATGTGTATTAACTCATTTAAAAATAATAATAAACCTATTACATGTAAATATAACATTTATGAAAACTATAGTTTCTAAAATAAAAATATTTAGTGAGAAGAATAGCATTGTTTTACATTTTTACAAATCTTTTTGATGTCTAGCTTAATAGACAACAAGCTAGATTTTCATATATATTTCTATATTCTCTTCATTGAAATATCACATGTCATGCATCCTCTGGAAAACTTATCGTATGCTCATGAGAGAATGGGGGAAAAAAGATAAATTTGTCTTAGTATTATTATTAAAATCGTTTTGACTTTGTAGACCCCTTAAAAACTGACTTTGGGACTTCCCAGGGTCCCAGAACTATACTTTGAGAGCCACTGCACTGCCTTACACAATTTTTTTAGTGGTTTTGTTGTTGTTGTTTTATTTTGGTTTGGGGGGGGCGGGGCATTAAAGATGTATGTTTCATTTTGTAGCATTCTTGGCACCTGTACTGAGAATTTGATTACTCATTAGTAGAAATAGCATATTAAAAGAGGAGTAAAAACAAGTCTTCAGTTTTAGAAATTGTGTTTATTAGACATTGACCACATACAGTCACACACTACATTCAGAGCTCACTGACAACCCCCTAGCCAGTTTAGCTCAATGGATAGAGCATCAGCCTGCAGACTGAAGGGTCCCGGGTTCGATTTATGTCAAGGGCATATGCCCGGGTTGCGGGCTCGATCCCCAGTGGGGGTGTGCAGGAAGCAGCTGATCAATGATGTTTCTCTCTTGTCGATGTTTCTCTCCCCGCCCCTCCCCCCCCACTCTCTCTCTCTCTCTCTTACTCTTTCTCTCTCTCAAATCAATTTTTAAAAAACAGTTTTGTCTGACTAACTGATTTCTTTCATTACTAGCTATAGAATTTTTCCCCATGGACTTTGAGTTCCAAATATAACAGACTCTTTAGAGAATCATGTAGTTAATCATATAATGGGATTTATATGGCCATGAAGTCAGATAAGAGGACCCATAGGACCTGATGATATAGTTACATTAGTGTCAACTCCCTGATTTCTTCATCTAAAGTAGATTACAAGAAAGTTGGGTGTGATACAGAGGTTAGCAATAGGGGAAAGACTACTACTGCAAAAAGTATAGACATATTAATGACAAGAAAAAGTAACTGCTGACAACCCACAGAGGAGATTGAAAAACAAAACACACAAAAAAACAGCAGAGCAATTTGGTCATAATTAATAGAGAACTGTTAACCCATAATACCTTAATAACCTTTAAAGGGATGTCTCTTACCATACCATAGGTTAATCATCTACACTAACAAAAGAGTAAGATGCAAATTGACCATACCTTCGTGACGCCCACCAGCCAATCAGGAGTTGAGTATGCAGATTAACCCAGCAAAGATGGAAGGTTAATTTGCATACATAGGTGCCAAGCAGCCAGGGGCGGGACCTTACATCATAGCCATGGTGACGATGCAGGTATTCCGCAGCACCCCAGCCACTCCGCACCACCCCAGCCGCTCCGGGCCTCTGGGCAGCGTGGGAAAGCGAAAAGATGGCTCCAGCCGGAGCAAAGGCAGTGCCGGCAGCCAGGGGAAGGAAGGCCCGTTCTTGCACAAATCTTCATACATCAGGCCCCTAGTGCAGGGGTCCTCAAACTTTTTAAACAGGGGGCCTCACTGACCCTCAGACCGTTGGAGGGCCGGACTATAGTTTAAAAAAAAAAAAACTATGAACAAATTCCTGTGCGCACTGCGGGCCCGGGACGAGTCGGCTGCTAAGCAGGACAGGCAGCGGCACCCGGCGGGCCGGATAAATGTCCTCGGCGGGCCACATGTGGCCCGCGGGCCGTAGTTTGGGACGCCTGCTCTAGTGTCTAAAATAATGTTCTTGAGTTATCAAGAAAAAGATTAGCCCTAGCTGGTTTGGCTCAGTGGATGGACTGTCGGCCTGCGGACTGAAGGGTCCCGGGTTCGATTCTAGTCGGGGGCATGTGCCTTGGTTGTGGGCACATCCCCAGTGGGGGGGTGGTGCAGGAGGCGGCTGATCAGTGATTCTCTCTCATTGATGTTTCTGGCTCTCTGTCCCTCTCCCTTCTTCTCTGTAAAAAGTCAATAAAATATATATTTTTTAAAAAGATTAAAATATCCTCTGTAGATGGAGAGTCCTCAACTTATGAATGACTTGTGTTTCAAAGTTAATTTAATTTTCAAAACATTTTTTTGGCACTCAAAATATTTTACTATAGAAACAGTTAAACAGTTGTCATTTTGGGTTCCAGACAAACTGCTTTTTCATTTTTATCTGTTCAACAAACAACTTTTAGTGCCTAATATTAATAGAAGTATTTCAGCTCTGGTCGGTAGCTAAGTGGTTAGAGCTCTGGCCTATGAACCGAAGGGTCACAGGTTTGATTCCCAGTTAAGGGCACATACCTGGGTTGCAGGTTGAATGCCTGACCTGGTCGGGGCGCATGCGAGAGACAACCAGTTAGTGTGTCTCTCACATGGATGTTTCTCTCTCCCCACTTCCACTCTCTCTAAAACAAAAAATTAATGAAAAAAATATCCTCGGGTGAGAATTAACAACAAAAGAAAAAGAAGGGCCCTAGCCAGTTTGGCTCAATGAATAGAGCATCAGCCTACGGACTGAAGGGCCCCAGGTTCAATTCCAGTCAAGGGCACATGCCCAGGGTAGGGTCTTGATCCCCGGTAGGGGGCACAAGAGGCAGCCAATGATTCTCTCTCATCATTGATGTTTCTATTTCTCTCTCTCCCTTCCTCTCTGAAATCAACATACATGTATGTATTTCAGTTAGCTCTCATTTATAGTTTTGGTTCTCTGAGAATGCTTTCTGAGGCCAAAGCCTGGGCATATGTACCATTCCCCTCTGACCTCCATCATTTTCCCTGAAAGGGGTTCAGTGGTCTACATCAGGGGTGGACAGACTAAGGCCCAGGTGCCAATCCAGTCCACTGCCTGTTTTTATAATTTTATTGGCACACAGGTATGCCCATTCACTTACACATTATCTGTGACTCTTCTTGTGCACCAAGAGGTGAGAAGTTACCACAGAGACTATGTGTCCCGCAAAGCCTAAAAAACTTACTATGTGTCCCTTACATTAAAAGTCTGTCAACCCCTGGTCTGCATATTCTGTCCTGCCCTGGTCTCACTGATCTCATCTCTTCCTCTCACTTCACTATATCCTCACTCTCCACTTTGCTGTGCCTCAGAACATGCCAAGCACATTCCCACTACTGGGTCTTTGTACCTGCTTTTCCCACTACCTAAAATGTTCTTCTAATTTCCACATGGCTACTCTCTCACCTCTCCTAGGTTCATCTGCTTGATTGTGCCCTTCTCATAAGGCTTGACTGCCCTTTATAAAATAGCTACATCCCCATCCCTCACATCTATTCTTCTGCTCTTAGTTTATTTTTCTCCATAGGGCTTACCACTATCTAACCTGTATTTACTTGTTTATTTATTTATTGTCTGTCTCCCATCACCTGAATATAAGTTGCATAAGAACAAGGACTGTTAGTTTGATGCTTTGCTATATATCCCATTACTTTAGAACAGTGTCTGGCCCAGAGTAGACATTCAATTTGTTGAATGAATGAATGAATGAATGATGAGGAGATGAATACAAGGAAGCAAGCATACATACATGCATGCTAACCTGCCCTTTATCCAGAGAGTAGTTGTCAGCATCAACCAGGATTGAAAATTCAGATAGAGCCCTAACCAGTTTGGCTCAGTGAATAGAGCATCCGCATACGAACTGAAGGGTCCCAGGTTCGATTTCGGTCAAGGGCACATGTCTGGGTTGTGGGCTCAATCGCCAGTAGGGGGAGTGCAGGAGGCAGCCAGTCAATGATTCTCTCTCATCATTGATATTTCTATCTACCTCTACCTCTCCCTTCCTCTCTGAAATCAATAAAAAAATATATATTTTAAAATCAGATTGAAACAAGATTTAGGCAAATGCTGATGTTTCCATTTGAAAACTCAAAGTTACTAGAGTATTCAGTAACACATGATCTCTTACTCCTACCCTTTCTCTTTTTCAGTCCTTTATGTTGAAAGCAGACAGCTGGCCTTATTTATCTCTGTTTTCCAGTACTTAGTCCAGTGAATTCCACAAAGAAAGCTCTTAATAAATATTTGCTCCCAGCCCAGGAATAGACCTTCATATCTTCTTAGCTGTTTTATGTAACTTTACTACTTAGCACAATGCCTGGCAAATAATAGAAACTCAGTACATACTTGCTCCAGGAAGGAATAAATAAGTTAAATAAATTATTTGCCTACTCAGGATAAGGCACTGCTTCAGGTTATCCACTGTTTTGTAACAAATTACCCCCAAAATATTAGTGGACTAAAATAACATAATTATATCGTTTCTGTAGGTCAGGATTTCAGGAGTGGCTTAGGTGGATGGTTCTGTCTCCAGGTCTCTCATGAGGTCACAGTCAAGATGTCAGCTTATTTGATGCTGGAGAATCTACTTCCAAATTGGCTCAGCACATGACTATTAGTTGGAGGCCTCTGTTTGTGGCCTCATGGACCTTTCCATAGGGTGCACTGCTTGAGTGTCCTCACAACACCGCAGCTGTCTTCCCCAAGAAAAGTAATCCAAGAGCAAAAGCAAAGAGGAACCCTTTTATTACTTAGTCTGAGAAGTCATGCGCATCACTTCCACCACATTCTGTTTATTGGAAACAAGTTGCGAAGTGCAACCCACACTCCAGGTCAGGGGTATTAGGCATCAACTTTTTGAAGGGAGGAATGGCAACAAATTTGTGGATGTATTTCTAAACTGCCACAATCACTCTGATACTCTGAATTGAATAGAGAGAAGTTGCCCATTGGACATCTTTACTACGTGCTCTCTATTTATTTAGATCATCTTTAATTTCTTTCAGCATACAAATCTTGTAGATGTTTTGTTAAATGTACACTTTAGTATTTCATTTTTTTGAGCTATTATAAATGGTATTGTTATATTTTTAAATTCAGTCCCCAAATGTTCATAGCTAGTATATAGTAGACATACAATTGAGTTCGTATGTTTATCTTATATTCTATGACCTATCTAAAGTCACTTATTAGTTCTAGGAGTTATTTATTTAGTCATTGAGATTTTCTATGTAGACAATCATGTAATGTGCAAATAAGCACAAGTTGTATTTCTTGCTTTCTGTATGCCTTTTCTTTCCTTTTCTTGTGTTATTACAATAACTAGAACTTCCAGCACTACGTTGAATAAGAATAGTGAAAGTTGCCCTAGCCGGTTTGGCTCAGTGGACTGAAGGGTCCCAGATTCTATTCTGGCCAAGGGCTCATGCCTGGGTTGCGGGCTTGATCCCCAGTACAGGGCATGCAGGAGGCAGCCGATCAATGATTCTCTCTCATCATTGATGTTTCTATCTCTCTATCCCTCTCCTTTCCTCTCTGAAATCAATAAAAATATATTTTTTTAAAAAGAATAGTGAAAGCAGACATCCCTGCCTTGTTTCTGTTCTTAGGGGGAAAGCACTCAGTTTGTCATCATTAAGTATAACATTCAGCTCCATATCTGAAATATAGAGGGAAAATGAAAACCCAGGGAACTCACCACCATGTTATTACTCAGGTCTTGAGGTCCTTAGCTGGTCTGCCTTCTTTTCTACACCTTTCACTGTGGGGGGAGTAGGAAAGGGAACTAGAGAGCATATAACTGGTATTTAGGGATAGCCTCACTGAGATGACTTTTGAGAAAAGATTTGAAAGAAGTGAAGGGAGAGTAAGCTTTGAGAATATGATGTAGGTAGATGGAATGGCAAGTTCAAAGGCCATGAGATGGAAATATACCTGTTGTGTTCAAAGAGCAAGTAGGTCACTGTGCTAGAGCAGAGTAGAAGATGACATTGACTAGGGAGGTAATGCAGGCCAAAATCATGTGAGTCCTTTAAGGTCACAATAAGAATTTAAACCTTTAAATCTGGGTGCAATGAAAAGAAGCTTTTGAAAGATTTTGAGCAAAGGAATCAGGATATGATTTAGGTTTTAACAGGATCTCTCTGGCTTCTGTGCTATGAATAGGTCAGAGAGGGATAAGAATGGATATAAATTAGGAAGCTGTTGGAATAATTTAAGGAGTTCTTGGAGCTGGAGAAGTGCAGGTAGTGAGATATGTCAAAATTTGGGTATATTTTGAAGGTTGAGCCAACAAGATTTGCTGTCAGATGTGGGGCTTGAGAATAAGTTTTACTCAAGTAAAACTCCGAAGGTTTTGGACCTGACCTGAGTACCTGAAAGGATGAAAATGCCACTATCCGAGCCCTAACCAGTTTGACTCAGTGGATAGAGCATCAGCCTGCGGACTCAAGGGTCCCAGGTTCGATTCCGGTCAAGAGCATGTACCTTGGTTGCGGGCACATCCCCAGTAGGGGGTGTGCAGGAGGCAGCTGATTGATGTTTCTCTCTCATTGATGTTTCTAACCCTTCCTCTCTGTAAAAAATCAATAAAAAATTTTTTATTTTTTTATTTTTTTAAGAAAATGCCATTACCCGCAGAGCCAGTTGTTGGTTGGTTGGGGAGGGGATGTGTCAGGGGAAGAGTGGGTGTCAGGAGCTTAGTTTGGGTCATGTTAAATTTGAGATCTCTATTTAGACATCGTATGGAAATGTCAAATTTGCAATCAGATATATGAATCTGGAGTTCAGGGGAAAGGTTGGGGCTGGAAATAGAAGTTTAAGAGACATCAGTTAGACATAAAGAAGTAAAAGATGCTGAGGAATGACCAGAAAGATGAGAGAAAAACCAGGACAGTGTGATGTTCTTGTTTTGGAAGCCAAGTGAAGGAAGTGTTTCAAGGAGAGTGGTTAGCTGAGCATGAAGAGACCAGATCCCAGACAGCAAGTATGTACTAGAAGAAATGGTAAAAATGAGGTAAAATTTACTCTTTCCACTATTGTGCTTGGATCAGTCTCGAATACACAACTGTTTTTGAGGTTTTGAATTGTCCTCTGAAGTAAAGCAGGTTTTGAGTCAACATTGCACTTTCCCTGAGATCTGGGGGGACTTGACTGCTTGCTGCCTTATACCTAAGTTGAAACTCCTTTACCTGGTTCCTGGAAAACAGGTGTTGATCACTTTTAAGGAGGAGGTGTACTCAGCACTCTAAAACTTAATGTTTAATAAGATTATGTCTGTGAGACCCTTGGTAAATATGAAACTAACTACTTGGAGAACCACAAGGCACAAATTATTGCTACTATTTTTAGGACTATAATCTTCAAATAAGCCAAGTCTTTCCCTATTTTGTGAACATTATTCAAAATAGGAAGCTTTCTGAAATGAACACCAATTTTTCTCTTCAGCCTACTTACTGCCCTAAAGCTACCCCTTAATAGAGAAACTGGGTCTGTTAAGTGTTGTTTTTTCCTGCTTTTTCTTTCCTGTCCTCTTATTCTCCCAACTGTCTCAACTCAGAACCTTGTAGGAAGAGAGTTACACTTCAGAAAAATGTGTTTGCTTTGACATTTAAACAAACCTCCATTTTGTTTTTCCATACAGAATTTTCCCCTCTCCCATTTGCAACGCTCTCTCTGACCTGTCTTCTTTTCAGCTCATTCATTATTACTAAGGTTTTCAGATTATACCAGAGGAAGAAGACAGATTTATAAATGTGTTCCTGCCCAGCTCTTTCAAGAGTAGGACTTAACATTCGTCTTCTAATTATATGCCTGTTCTCTATACACAGCTGTGCTCATCTGCCCTTATTAATGAGGTGCCTATCTCTAAGTCTTACCTTGTCTAGAAATAAATGGACTCTGTTCCTGTTCAAATTGGTTATACAATAATCAGAGCAGCCCATCACTGGGAGGAGACATTCATTTGAATTCACTTGCTAATAGCCAGAGAGAATTTAGCCTAATTGCTTTCTTAGGTTTGCCATTTCCTTTAAGATGTCAGTACCCTAAAAAGGGATAGAAGGGATAGAAATCCTGTCCTTTCCCCCTCTGAATCCCCCCACCCCACGCCCCAGCAATCTGTATGAGTTTTTATCTAAGATAAAGATAAAGGGACATTTTGAGGAAATTGTGTAAAAAGAATCAGAATCCACTAGAGATTGCTGTGTAATGCCTTAAAGATCTGACCACTAATAAATAATGAGATCTTTGGTAAATTACTTAGCCTTTCTGGGCTCTCATTTCCTGATTTGTACAGTAGCTTTAACAACCCCTATATGGCAGGATTGTTTGGAGGACTCTGATTTCTCTTAATGGTGTGCCTTGTTCAAAAAGTGATTTAAGGCTGTGAATATTTGATAAGCTAATGAGTATGAAAACACATAGCACATAATAGATGTTCAATAAATGTTTGAATTAGACTCTAATTGACTAAATCAAAGTTCTTTCCTGCCCTAATTTCATCAGACTGAGACTTTCTGCAAGGATCATGCCCTCCTCCCTCTCCCCCCAATTCCCTTCTCTGATCTGGTTTTATGACAGAGCATCATAAAATCTGATCCCAATAATGTCTTATTTAAAAGGCATGCCCAAGAGTTCAGGGCTCGAGTCCTGTACTCCATGGTTTTGTCTAAGCACTTTCTTTGTATTGACATATTAAAAGCCTACTATAGGCTAGTTATCTAATTTAAAATCTTATCATTTATTTGTTTTAATTCTGTGGTATTGATTAAAACCTGAGGTTCGTAGAGGTTAAATGTCTTGTCCAAGATTACACTGTAGCAGAGTAAGGATTTGGACTAAGGTTTTCTAACTCCAAGTCAAGTTAATTTTAGACAGCATTCTACATCCAAGAAGAAAATGAATAAAGGTGAGTTACTGCAGATAGGCCCTAGGAATGGAGTGCTGACCCAAATAGTGTGTGACCAAGATGAACAGAAGGCTAACTCTAGAGTCTCCAGACTTATTCTCTAGATACATTACATAGAAAATGTGCCTCAGGACTTCCAATCAGAATGACCGTGTTCGAACTTTTGACACATCCCTTCTGGTCCAAACACATCCCTTCTGGTCCAAACACATAACAAGGAGTAAAATATATAAAGTGAAAATCAAAGAACATGTTTGGGCTCAAAAACAAAATAACCATCTCCAAGGATCAAAAATAGAAAAGACAGAAGTCACTGGGCTGAAGCTGTGGGCCTGCTCTCCTCCAGATCTGGGAATAGAGAATGGTGCCTGAGCACCAACTAAATACTGAAAGTGCTTCCTTTCAGGGGAGTCAGATGCCAACCCGCAACCAGCCTCATGAAAGGAGGCTTTAAATAGTTAATTGAATAGCGGAGAAAGGAAGCCTAAGGAGTTGGGAAGAAGTATGTCTAGCTGCCTGCTGGTTTAGTGACTAAAACTATGATATCCTAAATTTCGTCTAATGGCACAGGCCATTAGAAGACCTGTTCACACTAGGTCCTTAGGGGACTAGATGGGAAAAATTGCAAAAGTATGAAACAGAGAAGAGGAAAATCAGTAACAAAAACATCTCAAAAAGAGCCTACAAACTGCCCTGGTCAATTTGGCTCAGTGGTTGTGGTTAAAGCGCCAATTTGGGAAAATTTGACATCTTTACTACGTGCTTTCTCTATTTATTTAGATCATCTTTAAGGGTTGTGGGTTCAATTCCTGGTCAAGGGAATGTACCTGGGTTGCAGGTTCCCCAGCCTCAGTAGGTAGAGGTGTGTGCAGGAAGCAACCAATAGATGTGTCTCTCACATCAGTGATCCTCTCTCTCTCTTTCTCTCTCCCCCTCCCCATCCATCCTCCCCCCACCCCTTCTTTCCACTCTCTCAAAATCAATGGAAAAAATGTCCTTGTGAGAGGATGAGGTTTTTTTTAAAAAAAAAAAAAAAAAAAAAAAAACAGCCTACACACCAAAATTTTATATAATAGAAATCTAACACTAAGAAAGATAACCAGTAAAATTTAACCAGGACTTCCACTTTGAGGAAGATAAAGTAGACATACTTTTTCCTAGTTCTCGCACTAAATACAACTAAAAACCCTGTCCATTATATATAAAACAAATATAGCAAGACTGTGAAAGGTATAGAAAAGAAGGCAGACCAGCTAAGGACCTCAAGACCTGAGTAATAACATGGTGGTGAGTTCCCCTGGGTTTTCTTTTTCCCTCTATATTCCAGATATGGAGCTGAACATTATACTTGATGAAAACCTGAGTGCTTTCCCCCTAAGAGCAGAAACAAGGCAAGGATGTCTGCTTTCACTCTTCTTATTCAACGTAGTGCTGGAAGTTCTAGCTATTGCAGTAACACGAGAAAAGGAAATAAAAGGCATACAGATCAGAAAGCAAGAAATACAACTGTGCTTATGCACATTACATGATTGTCTACATAGAAAATCTCAATGACTAAATAACTCCTAGAACTAATAAGTGACTTTAGATAGGTCATAGAATATAAGATAAACATACAAAACTCAACTGTATGTCTACTATATACTAGATATGAACATTTGGGAACTGAATTTAAAAATATAATAATACCATTTATAATAGCTCAAAAAAAAGAAATACTTAGGTGTAAATTTAACAAAACATCTACAAGATTTGTATGCTGAAAGAAATTAAAGATGATCTAAATAAATAGAGAGCACGTAGTAAAGATGTCAATTTTTCCCAAATTGATAATATAGTTTAATGCAATTTCTGTCAAAATTTCAGCAAGATATTGTGTTGATATAGATAAGATTATTCTAAAATTTTATATATAAAGGCCATAGAAACTAAAATAGCTAAAACAGTTTTGAAAAATAATAAAGTGGGAAGAATAAGATTTCAAGACCTATATAGCCACAGTAATCTATGAGACTGTAATATTGGCAGAGGGATAGACACTAAGACCAATGGAACAGAGCAGAGAACCAGGAAATAGACAGATACACCCAATTGATTTTGGCAAAGATAACAAATCAATTCTTGACATGAATTAACAAATGGACATCATGGACCAAAAAAAAGAGAGAGAGAGAATCTCATATAAAAAAAGTTGACTCAAAATAAATCAAGGACTAAAACAGAAAACTGTAAAACTTTCAGGGAAAAAAAACCTAGAACAAAATCTTCAGTAGGCAAAGAATTCTTATACTTACACCAAAAACATGATTCGTGAATGGCACAAAATTTTATAAATAAGTCATTGATTGGTGGATACATGAGTTTTTGTTAGGTTATTCTTTGTAATTTTTTAGTATGTTTGAAACACTGCATAACCTTTTTTAAGTTATAAAAATGTGTCTTAATTGGACCATGAAATCTTTGCAACTATTGCCCATCTTACAGGTCCCTGATAGTGTGTTGTAGGCAGTTCCCATAGAACTATTTCAGCCCGATCCTGTTTGTCCAGTTGGGACCCACACTACCCCTAAACCCTCCTATAGGAGCCAGAATGCTGCTCAAATGGAAAAATACTCTTTTCAGTGGTCAGTAGGATTTCTCTTGTCTATATCTGAGTCTTTTTGTCTTCCAGGGATGTTGGTAGTGAATGTAACATGGAGGAACAAGACATATGTAGGTACACTTCTTGACTGCACACGGCATGATTGGGCACCCCCCAGGTAAGCACTTTACGGCTTTTCAGTTTATGTTAGTCTGAACCACCCTAATCAGTGATCTCTTATACCTTTATCCAGTCAGGGTTGGATAGGTTTTTTGAGTTTGTTTTTTAATTTTTTTTAATATATTTTTATTGATTTCAGAGAGGAAGGGAGAGTGAGAGAGAGATAGATACACCAGTGATGGGAGAGAATCATTGATCGGCTGCCTCCTGCACACCCCACGCGGAATCGAGCCCACAACCTGGGTATATGCCCTGACCAGGAATTGAACCGTGATCTCCTGGTTCATAGGTCGATGCCCAACCACTGAGCCTGCTCGCCGGGCTATAGGGTTGGATAGTTTTTAAGATACCCAGCCTTGGGTTGTACACTTGAAACTAATACAATATTATATGTCAAATATAATTGAAGAATAAAATTATTAATTTAAAAAAGGGGAAGAATTTAAGAAATTAACAGCATCTCCTAACAGTATTTTTCACCTTAGATATTATAGATATGTTTCTATAAAATAAAAGCATTTGCCATACAGGGGAAGGAAAAATAAAAGGCACCCAGCCTTTAAAGGACATTATGGTGTAGAGACAAAGAAAGCCACTATATTCATCTAGCATTCAAGAATAAATTAATCAGGCCCTCGTCGGTGCTGCTCAATGGTAGAGCGTCAGCTCACAGACCGAAGGGTTGCGGGTTCAATTCCCAGTCAAGGGCACCAAGAAAAGAAAAAGAAAAGAAAAAGAATAAATGAGTTAGGTGTTGATGGGTTGGATAGAAGTGGGTGGAGATCTTACTTAAGTCTTTGTCTGTAATTATTGAATTCTGACTGCTACCTATAGTCACTTTGAGACTCCATGTCTGAGAGGTCATAAGATTCTGACTATCAGTGAGCAAACATTCATTGATGATCCTTTTTGATGGTAGCTATCTCTCAAGGGGTTTTTTAAACTACTGGACAATGTTGGTTTCACAAG
Source organism: Plecotus auritus (assembly GCF_963455305.1). Taxonomy (NCBI): domain Eukaryota; kingdom Metazoa; phylum Chordata; class Mammalia; order Chiroptera; family Vespertilionidae; genus Plecotus; species Plecotus auritus. The sequence goes on along the minus strand of NC_137770.1, from coordinate 50,829,681 downwards.
GACCTTTTCAAATTGCAATTTGATCTTAAGATTGGCATTTCAGTGAATGGCACCTTACAGCTTATTCCTAATATTAGTTTGCAGTTTGCTAGGCTTTGGGGAACCCAGATGTTGGGGAATAATTTATAGCTAGTATGCAGAAAGCATTCTAGGAGCTTACCACTTAATTGCAGTTCCCACTCTTTCAGAAGTTCCTATAGCAACTCATATTCATTGAAAATGATAGTTACCATCTGGACAATTCTTCTGGAGACTGCAGCTAAACTGGTTTGAAGTCATTTTCACTTCTTAATAATATTCTATTGTGTTTGTCCTTTGCCAAGGTTCTGTGACTCTCCCACCAGTGACTTGGAAATGCGAAATGGTCGGGGTAGAGGCAAGCGCATGCGTCCCAACAGTAACACACCTGTCAATGAGACAGCAACAACATCTGACAGCAAAGGGACCAGCAGCAGCAGCAAAACCCGAGCAGGAGCCAATAGCAAAGGCCGTCGGGGCAGCCAGAACTCTTCAGAGCACCGCCCACCTGCCAGTAGCACCTCTGAGGATGTCAAGGCCAGCCCTTCCTCAGTGAATAAGCGGAAAAACAAACCCCTTTCAGACATGGAGCTGAATTCTAGCTCAGAGGACTCCAAAGGGAGCAAGCGTGTCCGTACGAATTCCATGGGCTCAGCTACTGGCCCCCTCCCTGGGACCAAGGTGGAACCCACTGTTCTAGATAGAAATTGTCCCTCCCCAGTCCTGATTGACTGTCCCCACCCAAACTGTAACAAAAAGTATAAGCACATCAATGGACTTAAGTACCATCAAGCTCATGCTCATACAGATGATGATAGCAAGCCAGAAGCAGATGGAGACAGTGAGTACGGAGAGGAGCCCACCCTCCATGCAGACCTTGGGAGCTGCAATGGTACCTCTGCCTCACAGAAAGGTTCCTTGTCCCCTGCCCGCTCAGCTACCCCCAAAGTTCGGCTCGTAGAGCCCCATAGCCCTTCTCCTTCAAGCAAATTCAGCACAAAAGGTCTGTGTAAGAAAAAGTTGAGTGGGGAAGGGGACACAGACCTTGGGGCCTTATCCAATGATGGCTCTGATGATGGACCCTCAGTTATGGATGATACAAGCAATGATGCCTTTGATTCTTTGGAAAGGAAGTGTATGGAAAAAGAAAAATGTAAAAAACCCTCTTGTTTGAAACCTGAAAAGATGCCTTCCAAGAGCTTAAAGTCAGCCCGGCCCATTGCCCCGGCCATCCCCCCACAACAAATCTACACCTTCCAGACAGCCACCTTCACAGCAGCCAGCCCAGGCTCCTCCTCGGGTTTGACCACCACAGTGGTCCAAGCCATGCCCAACAGCCCCCAGCTCAAGCCCATTCAGCCCAAGCCCACTGTGATGGGAGAACCTTTCACAGTCAACCCTGCCTTGACTCCAGCCAAGGACAAGAAAAAGAAAGATAAAAAAAAGAAGGAGTCTTCAAAGGAACTTGAAAGTCCTCTGACTCCTGGAAAGGTGTGTCGAGCAGAAGAAGGCAAAAGCCCATTCAGGGAATCATCAGGAGATGGGATGAAAATGGAGGGGCTCCTAAATGGCTCATCAGACCCTCACCAGAGCCGACTGGCCAGCATCAAGGCTGAAGCTGATAAGATATACAGCTTCACAGACAATGCCCCTAGCCCTTCCATTGGAAGCAGTAGCCGCCTAGAGAGCACTACCCCTACCCAGCCCATGACTCCCTTACATGTAGTGACTCAGAATGGAGCTGAAGCCAGCTCCGTCAAAACCAACAGCCCTGCCTACTCTGACATCTCTGATGCTGGGGAGGACGGGGAGGGCAAAGTGGATAGTGTCAAATCAAAGGACCCTGAGCAGTTGGTTAAGGAAGGGGCTAAGAAAACTCTTTTCCCCCCTCAGCCACAGAGCAAAGACTCCCCTTATTACCAAGGCTTTGAGAGTTACTACTCTCCAAATTACGCACAGTCCAGCCCAGGGACGCTGAACCCCAGCAGCCAGGCAGGCGTGGAAAGTCAGGCCCTGAAGACAAAAAAGGATGAGGAGCCTGAGAGCATAGAGGGGAAAGCAAAGAACGATGTCTGTGAGGACAAGAAGCCAGAGCTGAGCAGTTCCAGTCAGCAGCCTTCTGTCATCCAGCAACGTCCCAACATGTACATGCAGTCCCTGTACTATAACCAGTATGCCTATGTGCCCCCCTATGGCTACAGCGACCAGAGTTACCACACCCACCTCCTGAGCACGAACACAGCTTACCGGCAGCAATATGAAGAACAGCAGAAACGGCAGAGCTTGGAGCAGCAGCAGCGGGGACTGGACAAGAAGGCAGAGTTGGGCCTGAAGGAGCGGGAGGCAGCACTCAAGGAAGAATGGAAGCAAAAGCCGTCAATTCCACCAACTCTCACCAAGGCTCCCAGCCTGACCGACCTGGTGAAGTCAGGACCCAGCAAGGCCAAGGAGCCAGGAGCTGACCCTGCCAAATCAGTCATTATTCCCAAGTTAGATGACTCTTCCAAACTCCCCAGCCAGGCCCCAGAAACACTTAAAGTGAAGCTGAGTGAGGCCAGCCACCTAGGCAAGGAGGCTTCTGAGGCTAAAACAGGTGCTGAGTGTGGCCGACAGGCAGAGGTGGATCCAATACTCTGGTACCGACAGGTAACTGTTCTGGAAAGAAATAGAAATACTGTCTGTCTCTCTCTCTTCCTCACACTCAGGGTTGTCCTGATGCAGGAGGTCAACAGAATACAGATTAAAAGGGGAAATCTATAATTTTAGGGATATTTTTACCTTTGTAAATCATTTAAATGTTTTTCAAAAAGCACTTTTAGCCTTGGTCAGTGTACTCAGTGGTTAGGGCGCTGGCCCATGCACCAAAGGTCTCATTCAATTCCCAGTCAGCGGCACATACCTGGGTTGCAGGTTTACTCCCCATCCCCAATCGGGGCACCTACAGAAGGCAAAGAGTCGATGTTTCTCTCTCACATCAATGTTTCTCTCTCCCCACCTCCCTCCCACCCTTCCACTCTCTCTGAAAAGCAATGGGAAAACATATATATCCTCAGGTGAGAATTAACAAAAAGGGGGGAGGGGCACTTTTACATCAGTGAAAATTGTTTTCCCATTTGACAAGAGAGGCCCAGAAACAAAAAAAAACTGGAACCCAGCTATCTGGATTTCTAGTCCAGTGTTTGGTTCCTGTGGAATGAGTCCATGGTGATCTGTCCAAATTTTAGAGTAGACCAGAAGTACACTACTCAAACTGTTACTTTCAAAAATATTTTATAGGAAGAGCTAGAACCAAGAACTTGGTCTCACATCTTGCTCTGCTCAAAAGACTTATTTTCTTTTTTTAGTATGCTTTTATTGATTTTATAGAGAGAGGAGGGTGAGGGAGAGAGACAGACAGACAGAAACATCAATCATCTGCTTCCAGCATGCCCCCTCCTGGGGACTGAGCCCACAACCCCGGCATGTGCCCTGACCGAGAATTGAACCGGAGACCATGAGATGATGCTTAACCAAATGAGCCGTACCTGCCAGGGCTGCTCAAGAAACTTAAGAAAGTCTTCCCTTCCCTGTTGGTGCCACAGTTAGGCCTTCCGCCCCTGAGCTTGCCCTGAAGAAATGAAACAACCTAAATATCCTTGGAAAGGAAGCAACCTCTTCTATTCAGGGAGTCATTTCTCCAGTATGTTTGTTCTCTCATTGAGGAGACCCACCGGTAGATTTCCTTTTCTTTCCCCATCTTTCCTTCTTTCCCTTGAGGCCGAGGGGACAGGCTTTTTAAGCAGGAGACCAGAGTTCATTGTAAACGATCAATAGAGGCCACTGGCATACTCTGCCTTAGGGTCTGCTTTGGTGTTTGCTGGGACCCTGGGCTTGAACTATCACTCTCTCTCTCTCTCTCCTTCATTTGTGCAACACTCAGTGCTCATTCTGTGATTGTAGGAAGCTGAGCCCCGGATGTGGACATATGTTTATCCTGCCAAGTATTCAGACATCAAGTCAGAAGATGAGAGGTGGAAAGAGGAGCGGGACCGCAAATTGAAGGAGGAAAGGAGTCGGAATAAGGACTCTATTCCCAAGGAGGATGGGAAGGAAAGCACAAGTAGTGACTGCAAGCTGCCCACTTCTGAGGAATCCCGCCTTGGGAGCAAGGAGCCCCGACCAAGTGTCCATGTGCCTGTGTCCTCCCCTCTCACCCAGCACCAGTCTTACATCCCCTACATGCACGGCTACTCCTACAGCCAGTCCTATGACCCCAACCACCCCAGCTACCGGGGCATGCCTGCTGTGATGATGCAGAACTACCCAGGTACGGCACCACCCTTCCAGCTGGTGTTCCATTACCTGCGGGTGGAAATGAAGCAGAGATTTCAAATCCAGTTTTTTTGTTCAGTCCTAAGGCTTATTGGGGCTCAGATAGATGACAGCCCTTTTTTTAATGTGACATTCTGTGAAGTGGCCCCTCTACACCCAACTCTTTGACCCCTAATTATAGTCTGTGGGACCACCTCTACCTCCCTTGCTTCACTAGAGGGTTGCCTCTCCAGTCACTTTTCATGGATAGCAAGAGGTAAAATTCTCTCTGTACCACTGCCATCTTCCCTCAACAAGGATTTGTTACACACACATTCTTTATTTTGCAGTGCACTTGGGCACTGTGGAGAACACAAAAGACATAGGGAAGACTAGTTCCTCCCCTCAAGGAGCTTACAGCTTAATTGTAGCGTGAGAGAGACATAGAACAAATAACATTCAAACCAGCACACTGCACTGCATTCATTTTCAAGATCCTGTTCAGCTGTAAGATTGGAAGGCAGGAAGGGGAAGAGCATTGGAAGTCAGATTGTGGGGAAGTCCAGCTAGAAGAGGCTCAGCTTGGGAAAGACAAGCTCTTTATACTGCCATCCTTGAGTTCTTAGGGGACACACAGTAGGAGTTTGTGTTTTTAACTTGTTAGAAGAAAATTTTCTTATTCCACTCTACTCACTGCTGTCTGTTGCCTGAACAGCTATGTGTGGTACTTATGGGGGGATAGAGAACTTCTTTCACTCCTACAAGCTGCCCCCTCCCTGTAGGAGAGCAGCCGAAATTGTCTTGATATTCTGGCATAACATTATAATGACAAGTAAGCTTTCAGACAGTTAGGAAAATGTCTCACTCCTTTCTCCTGTTACCCCTACTCATCTCTATAAAAATAATAGTGCTGTTGGGTGAGTGCCTGATGTGGGCCAGGCACTGTCCTAGGTATTTACCAGACACCCTGTGAAATAAGGTTTGGTATCTTCATTTTGGTGGTGAAGAAACTGAAGCTCAGAAAGGTTGTTAATTTGCTCAAGGCTACCCAACTGTTAAGTCTCAGGGGTGTTTGAGAAGAGCCCAGGGCCATCTGCCTTCATATCCTATGACCTTTCCACTTCATCGTCTCACCTCTCCAGGCTGAATCTCTGAGATTGGGACTCCAGGGAAATTGATTCTCAGAGACTGCGGGTCATGTTCCTAATATCCCTAAGCTAATTTTGCCTCTAGAGCTCAGTAAAGAAAGGACAAACTAATCATCTCAGCCTAAGGTAGAAACTATCCCTGTGCCTCGGGAAGCTGATACCCTCCCAGCCACGCTCACTAACGCAGAGTTTCTTCTACCTCTCCCATCTCCCTGACTGCTTTCTTTCTCCTTTCCCAGGTTCCTACCTACCTTCCAGCTACTCTTTCTCCCCATATGGCAGCAAGGTCTCAGGGGGTGAAGATGCTGACAAGGCACGAGCCAGCCCCAGTGTCAGTTGTAAATCCGGCTCAGAGTCCAAAGCCTTGGACATCTTACAGCAGCATGCCAGTCACTACAAGAGCAAGTCTCCCACGGTAAGGGAAGCGCAGTTACACTTGCAAATGAACACAAAGACCATTAGGGCTGGAATGGGGTCCGGGAGAAGGTGGACAAGGTCAGGTCCTAACCACAGTGCAGTTGGCTCCTCCAGGCACCGCCTTGATCCTTAGGTGTTCTGCATGTTTAAGGAGTCATGATGTGGGCTCTGGCATCTTGCTTTCATGTGTGTCTCACAATAGTGCTTTTGTGTTGCTTTCCTTTCCAGATAAGTGATAAAACTTCTCAGGAGAGAGATCGGGGAGGCTGTGGGGTGGTTGGGGGTGGTGGCAGCTGTAGCAGCATCGGAGGAGCAGGTGCCGGTGATAGAAGTGTAGACCGGCCCCGCACCTCTCCTTCCCAGCGCCTGATGTCCACACACCACCACCACCACCACTTGGGCTACTCACTGCTCCCAGCACAGTACAACTTACCCTATGCAGCAGGTAAGCCTCATTTCCCACTGCCTGCCTTTTAACTCCATAGCAGTAGCGTTGTCCACAGCAAGGAGCCCCTGGCAAGAATTCTTTTTTTTTTTAATAGCTTCTGTCAGAATCCTAGCCTCCTGCAGACCATCATTAAAGCATATGACATTTATTTCCTCCCTTGGAGCTTGGGGACTCTCAAACTTCTCCAGAAAATTGGCTTTCATATTCAGAAGAATAAGGAACAGGTGTTCCCACAGCCAAAGAGAAACAAGCAGCTGAAAAATGGAGCCTTATTCTCTATCCCTAGCAATTATATCTGGCCAAATATTACTTTTTTTTCTGTCAGCACCCCAAAACTCCATAGAGTTAGGAAAATAAGGATAAACTCCTCCCCTCCCCACCCAGCTGGTCAAGAGAAAGTGCTAGAATCAAAGGTTATGGGAGTGCTACACTAACATGTCCTCCTCCTCACTCAGGGCTTTCTTCCACAGCCATTGTTGCCAGCCAGCAAGGCTCAACTCCCTCACTCTACCCACCCCCCCGGAGGTGAGAATGGTAAGTGATTTTTAATTTGGGGCAGCACGTAGAGATAGTTGATCACAACTATCGTGGGTCACAGAGTATCTGTGGAGCCTGGGTGAGGGATAGCTGTGTGGGGTCAGCAGTCTGAAATGGTGGAACCTTGGCCAAGCCTCTAGTACAAGTCTCCCGTGAAGCCACATGCTTCTGAGAGGAGCTGTGGAACACATCCTCTAGGGCAGTGGTTCTCAACCGTCCTAATGCCGCAACCCTTTAATACAGTTCCTCATGTTGTGGTGACCCCCAACCATAAAATTATTTTCATTGCTACTTCATAACTGTAATTCTGCTACTGTTATGAATCGTAATGTAAATATCTGTGTTTTCCGATGGTCTTAGGCGACCCTGCTGCTGTAGAGCCTAAGACCATCAGAAAACACAGATATTTACATTACGATTCATAACAGTAGCAGAATTACAGTTATGAAGTAGCAATGAAAATAATTTTATGGTTGGGGGTCACCACAACATGAGGAACTGTATTAAAGGGTCGCAGCATTAGGAAGGTTGAGAACCACTGCTCTAGGGAGAGCAGTAGCTGCCTCCCCACAGTTCATTTTCTTGGAGCGCCACCTTGTGGTTGTTGTGCCAGCCGCTGAGTGCCTGGTTATCTGTCCATGTTTCCCTTACAGAACACCAAGTGCCGGGATAAAGTCAGCTTCACGGGCCGGACTGGCTCACCCAAGGAGGTGCTGGAGGTGCCATTAATACATCAGTTAAATGGTGTTGATCATCCTGTTTGCCGTGTTCCCACCATGACCGAAGGCAGACCCTTGGCTATCTCGCCTCCACCAGGTCCCGGACTCCCCCACCCTCCCTCTTCCTCAGGAGCTGGAGAGCTGGTACTTAGCAAAAATATTTATTCTCTCGGCCACATTTGTGACTGTTGTGGCCTCTGTGGAGATGAAGGCATGGGGAGCAACCAGGGGAACATGGCCTCAGCCCAGAGAAGTCACTGCTCTGTTCCCCAACCCCTGGTCAGCTGCCGGAGGAGTACCAGCCCCCACCCAGGGAGGGACCCCCAAGCTCTGGGTAAGGTCTGAAGACAGCACAGCAGCCATTCCCTCTCACCGTCATTACCACCATCACCAGATCCTGCATCTCCCCAGTGGTTTGAGCCCTGGGAACTGACAGCACGTGGAGAAATTAGAATCTCAGGAAAGAAATTGGGGGCTGTTTTCTCTATAATTGTGAAAACAAGGTCTTCAAACATGAAGACTTCTCCCCTCTCACATGAGCACATATAAATGCTCAGAGCCCAGCCTGGAAAGGATGACCATGGTACTTGCCCAGCATGGCCTTGGGCTGCTGGTCAGGCAGAGGGCTGGGGGTCCCACACCAGCACAGGGCCCCCCAGGGGTACTGGCAGTAAGCTGGAGCTGGAGCATGAATGGAGTCTGTGAAATAGAACTGCATCCCCACTAAGTCCTGCTGCTTCTTACCCCTCAACACCTGGCCCTTTCTCTCTTCCCTCCTGACCCCGTGCCCAGGGGGATTCTCACACTGATCTCTCCTCTTCTTTTCCACTGCTTGGCTCTTAAGACTTAGGCAGGTAAAATAGTATTCCCCGGCCTGGGGAGCTTCGGAGTCTGTCAGGGGTCCTCAGTGCAAGGCCCAGGGGGCAGTTCTTAAGAGATGTCCTGTCCTTCAGCCATCATTTAGGGTCACAAATATATACAGCCAGGTTCCTCTGTGTACAAGTATATGATTTTATATAGCTCAGTCTATAACCCCATGTGTGCCAATATGAGCCGTGTCTTTGTAAAATACATTTTTGTTTTAGGAGACACTGACCATGGGAGGTTGTGTTCCTTAGACCTGGGGTAACACATTCAAGCCATTACTCCTCTGAGCCACAAAGTGTACTCAGTGGGAGCTGTGCTTTGAGGCAGCAGACATTTCTCTGCTCTCTCAGTCCAGGCTCTGTGCTCTTTGTACTGGGAAGGGACAATGCTTTGGTAGCTTTATTGGAGTCACTTCTTCCCCGTGGTGTGGGAAGCTTTAGCTCTTACTTTGCTTTTGAGGTATCATCCCTTTGTTCTTCTCCTCTCCTATCTGTCCTTGACCTGGATTGACAGAAAATAAAGACTGACAGACACCAGCCTAGGCTACACAGGGGTATTAGTGACCAGAGTGCCAAAAGTGACCATTTAAAAGCAGGTACTTGGCTCTGGCAGCGTGGGTCATGGAGGTGGAGGTCAGTTAGCACAATGTCCAGCAAAGGCTGCTTTCCAAGATCCAAGAGCCCTACTCTAGATCTAGAGGCTCAGGGTCATTTGCCTAAGAGGAGCCACTCTGACCTATAGACCTTTCCTGTAGGTTTCACGTTCTCGTGTTTATTCAAGTGGGTTTCTGAGCCCGTCCAAAAATCTCACCATTTTAGACCTCTTAGCAGGCCCCCAAGAAGCCTCCCTCTCCTCCATCATTCCCTCTGCCTCCTGCTTCCCCAGTGGGCAGTGCTCTGAACAGTGACATCCCTTTCATCCATGGAAGTGACACCCCATCTAACCTGAGTCACCACTAAGAGGATGACTGAATTTCAGCCTGATTATGCCCTCCCACACTCCTGTGGGGTGAAGCCAAGGGCCTGTCTCTGTTCCTGTTTGTTTTTAAATATTGTTGTGTGTTTTGTAACTGTGGCGCTGGCTTACAGCGTGATCTGTACATATTGTAAAGAAACTGTTTAATTTTTTTTCCCATCGGGCAGGCATGGTCTGCATTCCTGCCCTTTCCACTTCATTCTGTAACACAGAGAAGAAGAAATTCCGTATTAGCAGGGCAGCCTTGGGTTCTACAGAAGGGAACAGCTTTTTCTTTTGTTTTCTTTCCCCTATTAAACTTTTGGCTCTTGGATCCTTATATCCAAGTCTCCCTTGAAGAGTGGGAGCTGAGCTGCCCAGAAGAGCAGGTAAAAGCCAGGAATGGCAAAATGGCACCGCCTTTCCCTGATCCCTAATCCTGCTGCTCTCAGATCCTTGCCAGGTCCAATCTTCCTTCCCTGGAATAACACAAAGCAGCAGCAGCAGAAACAGATCCTTGATGAGCGCTGAGTGAAGGATTTGCTGTCCACCTCCAGCCTCTCTATATGGGGAGGAGGAACACAGGTGAGGGTACCTGTGGCACCCATGACCTGGTTCAGAGGGACAAGACACGAAGGATTCCCATTCTACCCCACCCCACTCAGTAAGCATAGGCTGGAAAAGGTTGCTGCTAAGGGCTCAGACCACCAGACCAAGGCTCTCTCTTAGCGCCACCCCTGCCCAGGCCTCTGCTAGACATCTCGTCAGGTTCCCCACAGAGAAGCTAGAGGGAAAGACAGCCAAGCTTGGAGAGCTGCTGCTCAAGATTCACATCCTCCTCTTCCTCATCCAACCCCCTTCCCCGTTGGTACATGTATATGTACATGTATGCAATTTCCTTCTCTTATCTCATCCTCTCCACACATCTCAAGGTCAGAGGACCACAAGCAGAAGGGTTAAGAGGGCACCCATGAAATGAAGTGATTCTTAAATCTCTTCTCTCCCGGCTCCACGGTGGGTGTGGGAAGACTTGGCCTCAGGAGTGGGAGGATAAGACTACAGAAGGGCTAAGAGTTATTTTATACGGGCTTTGAGGTCACCCATGTCACTAATTACCCATATACCCTATCACCATCCCACTGACTACTCTGATGCCCCCAAGACTCCACTGGGCAGCTAGTTGGCCCCATAATTCTGGGCCTTTATTATTTGTTTTATTACTTGGGCATCCCAGGAAGTTTTCTGATGATCCTCTGCCATGGGCCCCTCCTGGGATTGAGCCCCTCCCAAACTCCATCCCAGCCCCTCCTGCCCCAGCCCACCCGCTTGCCTTGGTGCTCAGCCCCCATTGGGAGCAGGTTGGGGCGAGCTGGAGGCCCGGGCTGGAGGGGCAGTGTTGCTGTTCATAGCTTTTGTTCCATTGGCGTTGCTCTGTTGGATTTAATTTCAGTCTTCCTGATTCTTCCCTTATGTAAAGTGTACATTACCAAGTTCCTTGTTTTTTTATATATATATATAAATATATATATATACAAACTGTACTCTTTTTGCCTTTGTACATTCAGGCAAGAAGAGAAAAATAAATCTTTTTAAGAGACAATCACAAATCTGTGAGGGCTGCTGGTTATTTCTCCTGGAGTTTGCTGCTGAGCTGTCTCCTCCTCCCTCCTCCCCACCTTTCCATTCTCTCAGCTTTCCTTATCTTCCTGGTCCTGTTCCATATGCATCCTCAGCTCTACCTTCCCTGATGGCAAGTTGTTGAATCTGATGTCCGTACTACCTACCCCGCAATCCTTCCTGCCCAGCAGTGTTTTCCAGCTTAGCCACTGCCTTACCCAGGAGCTTTAACCTGTGCCCTGGCCTCTCCTATCTTCCTTCCCCTTAGATCCCATTCACCCAAGTGGCTTTGGACTCCTGGGTACTCTGGGACGTCCCAGAAACCCTGGTTTTGGATACTTACCTGTGAAACTATGCAGCGGGGAGCTCTTTAAGAGTTTGCACTATTTCAACCTGCCTGGGAGTTAGATGGTTTTTCAGGAAGAGTGGGAAACTCCTTAAAAACCCTCCGATTCCAGCCTCCAGGGTGCTCTAATCCAGATACCAGAGAATCGTTCCCTGCTGATGGATTCCTATGGCTGCCCACCCCATCAGAACAAGCCCTAAATGTTTATGGGTCAAGAGCATTTGATCAGAATTTCAAAGGGTGGTACATTCTGAAACAGCCCAACCAAATCATTGTTCCACCTCTTGAACTTTCTCCTTCCATGATTTTCTCTTCCCCTCCCTGTTTTTTCCCCTTTCTTGCTGCTTCCTTTTCTTAATTGGGTTTGGAATTGAAGTATATTTTTAAATTATTTGTTGTATTTATTGAATAAAGTTTTTAATGTCCCTGTTCTTAAATTTAGACTAATTTGCCTTTCACATTATCTCCCCTTCCCCACTCCATCACCCCCCAAAATAGTCTACCTTCTAAGTTGCTTTTTTAATTGGAGTGCAGATTTGGAAGACCTACCATGTTTCTTTCCTCTTAGTGGTCTTATCTTTTTGAAAGGGAATTCTTAACTGTCTGGGTTTCTGATTTTATCCAATTCTGGCTGTATTGAAGAGGATCCACCACTAGATGGCGGCAAAATCTGATGTGTTTCCTGTCCACTCTGCTAGCTTTGGGGATAATAAAGGGCCGAGTCTTGTCTTGGTTTTTCACCAGTCTTGGAGATTCCTTGGGTTTGACTTTAACATCTGAAATCTGAACTGCCTATATTAACTTGGCCATTGTTAGCATTCACGTAATCTGCTCTAAATCTTGTTCGTTTCAGTCACTGCCTTTATGCTGCCTCTAGGGGGTATCTGCTCAGTGGAGACATCTTCAGGTCCTTATTTCAATTGAATGTCTCTAGGCTGACCTTCCACTAATAACTGTGGAGGGGTGAAGGTGCTAAGCTCACTTCTTTTAATGAATACCAGGTAGGGTCCAAGGTTAATGACTTGGCCCAGTGTGAAAACAAGTTTCACAAAGAACAATATTAAAATGGGCCAAAGACTCAAAGTAAAGACAGCCACAGTTCAGCAGCAGATAGGTCCAAAGCCCTACAGGCCCACACTTCACCTGAGAAAACAGAAGAGGAAAGAAATGGTAATAAGCCCTTGACAAATTAAGAGGCCATATGTGAAGTGGCCCTTTCAATGCCTTATTCATCATCAGACTGGTATGCCTCCGTCAGGAGAATGGCAGCCATGCCTCAGGGCACTGGGCTCCAAAGGGGAGAAAACCATCTTCCTAAGGAAGGCATGTGCTGCTTCCTTCAGACACCTCCAGGAATGGGAATATCAGCTCGGTGCAAAAGCCAGAACCTGGTTTCAGGACCCAGCCTTCCATACAAAAGAAGACCTACGAAGAACTTGACTCCTAGGTGTATAGCCTCTATTCTGGACGAAGCTGCTGTGTACACCTGACTCTCTAAGGGCTTCTGTCCCAGACTCCTAGCAACCCCACGTTTTACAGTGTAATGTGGCTCCAGAGACCTCGGCTGGTTCATCTGTCCTGGCGCACTGCAGCTTTTTACCTGAGAAGCATGCATCACCCCCCTACGAGGTCAGGCTCTAGACTCGAAAGACAGTAGTGGTGGGAAGCTGGTCCTGGTGCAGGAATAAAGAACAGACCAACCACAACTTTAAATCAGTTTATTGACACTGTAACACAACACACTTGCCTCCCTGACACCCCCATCCCCCTCACCCAGACTAGATCTCTCCCCCTTCCTCTCCCCTTAGAACAAGCTGTACCTTGAAAACAGAAAAGGGCAGGCCACCTCTACAACCCCAGTCTCACCCCCAGGCCCTGTGGAGCAGGGTCTCAGGCACTATTCACAACCTGTTGGGGGGAGGAGGGATATAGTTAGCACTACACTCAGCCAAGCAGAGGCATCCAGTCCTTAGGAACAGATTCCCCCCTCAATCCCAGGCCGAGTCGCTATTCCTCTTCCTCTCTGCTCTTTGTGACCCTAGGAAGGAGACGTGCTGGGGCCTAGGCCATGCAGCCAGTAGCAACAGCTCCTGGCCATGATCTGAGAATTGGAGTTTGGCTAGTCTTTTATAGGGCCCAGGCACCCCAAAGAAAGCCCTGGTGGTGGGAATGAACTTGAATGCCCCTATTCAAAATGCACTGATAACATTTAACAGATTAAGAAGCCAGTTTAACCAAATGCCAAAATAACTCGAAGCTGTAAAGAAAGGGGGTCAGACCCGTTTTCTCACGGACACAAATGCACACAAAGAAGCCCAGGTGGAGCGTCAAAAAACAACTCGAGGACACTGCTGCGCATGGGGCTGCAAAGCCTATACTCGGGAGCCCCTGGGGTGACAGGAAGCAAGGAAAGAAAATACACACGTCTTAGAAACCAAAAAGAAAGCCCAATAGCTGGGGAGCCTGAGCCTGACAGTGCTACCCACCAACCCTCTAGGTCTTGCCCCAGACCCAGATAGTCCCTCCCCCTCTAGGCAATGTCCTCCCCCTAGGCTAGATAGAGCACATCACACAGCGCAGTTTAAAAAGCTTCTAATGCCAGTTCATAAACATCTTCATTTACTATTGGTGATTACATGTGAATAATATGTTTATACTGTTCTTTATGGAAAACAATTTCAACGAGTCAACTCCAAGAACACAATAGGCAACCCTCACTCTGAGCCCCTCAGCGTCCTTCCCTAGACAGCGAGGAGCCCCCTCCTCTGTCCCAGGGCTGCCTAACTTTCCCTCTTTCCCCACTGTGGCTCTTGGGCAAAGCATCCTCTGACCATTAGTGCTCATTGGGCAAGTTCTGGTCCAGGGGGTAAACCATGAACATCACATCTGGCCGAGAAGGTACACAGGGATGGCCTGGACGTACAATCTCAAAGCCCAAGAAGCTGAAGGTCTTCAGGAGTGGAGCTGCAAAAGACAAGAGTGTAAAAAGGATTTTAATCAGAAACACAAGGGTAGGGTCAAATGAAGGAAAAATCCAAAACAAAAATGGAATGAAAAAGCACTAGTCCTTGACTAAAAGACCCGTTGGGCACTACCCCCCATGACTGCCCAGGTTTGTGTCGCAAACCCAAGGGCCCCACCTCACTGTATAGGAACCCCCTTTCCCCTTCCTAGACCCCATTTTCTGGGAAGTAGGTCTCAGACTGCTTTAACTCCTCACCTCTGTCTTCCCGGCCCTTCCTGAAGCAGACGAAGACGTAGTTCACTTTCATCTTCTCTTCCGCAAACTCTAGCAGTGCTAACAATCTGCAGGAAGGAAAGAAAAGTCAGGCCCACTACCACCTCTCTCGACTTCCCACCTACCTACTCAAAAAGGCTCTTTTGAGGCTTACAGCCACATTATAGAGAAACTTCAGGGAGTTTCTATTTCAAGACCCCAGGAGCTCTGAATTCAGAAAAAATAAGCTACAATCTTTAAGAAAAATGTTTTTGGAGCCCTAGCTGGTTTGGCTCAGTAGTTAAGAGTGTCAGCTCTTGAAATGAAGAGCCCTGGGTTCGATTCTCATCAAGTACACGTACCTCGGTTGCAGGCTCAATCCCCAGCCCCAACTGAGGCATGTTGCAGGAGGCAACCAATCAATATGTCTCTCTCACATTGGTGTTTCTCTATCTTTCCCCCTTCCTTCCACTCTTTCTAAAGCTCAATGGAAAAAATATCCTCAGGTAAGGATTAATTAAAAAAAGAAAAATGTTACTGGATTATCTCTTCTGGAATAGGGGTTCTTCCTCTGACCAACTTAACTAATACAGTTCACAAGACATATGGGGCCTAGGAAGAGAACCCAGTTTTTCAGGGGCCTTCCAAAGTTGCCAAGTTTGATAATGACTACCTGCCACTGAGAGGGACTCTTGGGCCCTAACACTGCCAAAAAGGAGTTCCTCAAGAGGTTGGAGCCACTCAAGAGAATTCTGTCCTCAGGACTGTTTCCCACACACCTGACTTGCTTGGGGGGCCTCGCCCATACAATGAAATCCCATCGGATCTCTGAGCTTCCTGGCCTTTTGAACTGCACCACTGTATGATGGCTCAAGAAGGATTTAATGTCTGCTGGGAAGAGTGAACCACGGAGTGATTAATGACAGGGATTTGGTTAATGTGATAATGATCTGCTTTAATTATAAGCTAGAGCAGGCCTGTTTTACTGGGTAAAAATAACCTGTTTCAAAATGGTACCTGCTTGGGAGGCCTAGAGCTAGGGAAGAAGGCAGACTCCCTACTGTTCGGTTCTCCCCAGTAAGCGTATCCCTTTCTCTGGAATGGGACCTCTTTCCCCAGTTGCTCCTTCCCTTCCCCCAGCCCCTGCTCCTTACCCTTCTTTGCTCCCATCAGCTAATACTCCATCTGGGATTTCTATAAACAGGCTCTGGCTGGACAGGACTGCATCCCAGGAAGAGACCTTCACCTCGGTGACCTCATACTGGAAGTGGATGATGTGAGGTTTTCCATCATTCACAGGGAGGTCCTGGGTCACAGTGAGCTTCTCGTCCTGGGAAGAGATTAGTCCAGGGACCATGTTACTACTGTTTCTGGCCACATCGTAGGCTCCCCTTACCTGGTGGTGCTGAGAGGCCCCTATAGTCAATCTCAGGGTAGCATGGGATTGAGGGCACCATGAAAATATAGAGCTAAACAGAGTCATGCTAGCTAAATAGAGCCATCACTCATTAGGCACTAAGGCTAGTTGATGTTGGCTAAAAGCCAACATGATGGGAAGGGAAATATTTACCAAGTGCCCACTAGATGCCAAATACTGTGCATAGTGCTTTCCCATTTGTCAATGACCACAACAGGCACTCGAAGTAGGCATATAATATCCCCATTTTAAATCTGAGATACTAGGGGCCCAGAACAATTAAGCAACTGACCCAAGGCTCCACAGCTAGTAATGGCACAGTTAACCATGTCTCCCTAAGTCAAAACCCATGCATGCCCCCCCAGCACCATACTCCTTCTCTCTGAAAGAGAAACATTAGAAACAAAGTATGTGTGAGGGGTGACTGGGACCCAGACTAACCAAAGCCTGCTTCCAGGTAGACTGCAGGGTCCATGTTGTGTCTCCTGGCCACAATCTCAGGAGACCAGCACTCAGCTGCCCTGCTACCCTACCCTTCAATGCCAGTCTTAGGGTGAAGCTAAACCAACTTCTAGGCCTCAATCACAGGAGAGCAAAAGCCAGCAAAGGACTGGCTGCCCCAGCCCAGATCATTCCCAGGCAGATTCTCAGGGTTCTCTAAAGCCCCTGGGCTGTGCCATATGCTACCAGGGTGATAGGTGATGAGATGCAAGGCGCCCTCTCCTTACCATAAACCTCCACACTGCCCTCCCCCTGCCCCCACCTTCCCAAGCAGGCTGGTAAGGGACAAGTCAGAATGCCAAATAAAGACAATGGGAAAACTGCTCCTCCTGACCCTTGGTATTTCTCAAGAGAAACAGGAAGGAGTAGCACCTGAAAGAGCTCTCACCCTGAACCGGCACTAAAGTGCTGATCGCCAAGAAGATGGCAGGGTGTTCGCTTGGTGCTGATATTCTACTATTACTCCCCAAAAGCCACATAGCAGTCACAGTTCAGAGTCCTTCCCAATCTCCCTACTGGCCTGGCCTGAGTCAGATTAAGGGAAGTGATTGCTGTCCTTAAGCAGCAGCGCAATGGAGTCTGAGAAGTCTCTGCTCCAAGCCTTCCGCCCCAGGGTCCTCCTTACCTTATATATTAGAGCTGAGAGAGAAGGATCCCTGCCGCCCCCTCGCCCACCGGGGATCTTCGACAGTGGGTGAGGGGCATCAGGAGCACCACAGAGGCCCTGGAACAATGTGCCTGCAGCACTGGAGCTGGGGACAGTTACTCAAAGGCAAAATACTACTGCAAGAGATGGAGAATGTGACAGTGAACACCAAGACATGAAGATTTAACTCAACATCCCATCCCAATTCCTGCCCTGGCTCTCCCTAACCAACTGCTCTAAGGCTACACCACTGGGCCAGTCCTTACAACTTCAGCTTTTAGAACTACGTCTGCTCTTATAGGGCAAGGAACCCACCATCCTGCAGAGGCACAGGGAGTCCAGCTGGATATGTGATCAGAAGAGCACCTGTCAAACACCAAACAGATCTCAGTGGTGCTGCAGACCTTGGAAGGAACCAGATCCTGGCCTGCCTGCTAGGCTGAGCCCTATACCCTCCAGCAGTACCTTTCCTTACCCAGCAGGGTCTCGGCAACCCACGTGGCCAAACCACAAAGTCTACGCTATTACTTTAGACTGGAGAGCATATGGGCCTCAGGAGTCACGTGGGCTGGGTACTGCACACTGAGGAACTCCCAAGGCCACTTTTCTAATGATGGCCTCCTCCCTGATCTAAACAGAGTAACTAGACAGAAATAACTTACCCAAACCCATCTAGGGTTGAGAACTAAATTACATCCAGGGATTTGGCTTCCAGAGAGGAGGTGCACCATAGTACAGGGTATTATGGTATCTTGAATATTATGGCATTTTGGTATGCCATCAAATGCAGGGCTTCTTGCCTTTCGTTGCTAGAAACTGACCTGGCATGGGAGTTTAGGTAATGTTTATATGGTCAGAATGGATACTCTAGTGTGTATATATTGGGGGGTGGGCGACTGCTGGGAAGAGATGCACATGCTGGAAGCCAATAATCATCTGGAGGTATGTGCCCTTACTGGCCACCATGATTTTTAGGTGGACCCAACAGGGCTCCAAATTTGCTCCACTACCTTCTTTGAATCCAATTTAATGGCTCCTTAGGCTGACATGTAGCTCAGTCCACAGGCCAAGGGCAAGTGAAACAATGCAAGAGGTAAATTGTCTGTGCATGTACACCATGATTCAGCCAGCTCAACTGACTGTGCACAACGATGTCACGTTGGTAGTTTGAATCAACTATAAGGAAGTATTTACATCCCAGAAATCAACAAATGCTATAAATCAAGGCTTTCTTCCCCCCTGAAAACCAGTGGTAAAATAACATGAGGTACCATTCTTCATTCTGTCCTTTGCTTTATATGGCATTGCATGCCAGACTGAGGGTTTTCACTTCAGCTCAGAGTGACAAAGCTGAACTCACACCTAACCTGACAACGGTACAATAACCAAAGGACCAGACCCCTGAGACCCTCACTACTCAGAGATCTGTGTAAGCGTTCCAGCTGAGACAGGACATGCAAACTCATCACTACTCTAGCTTGGCTCCTCTGTTCTCAATGATTTCAACAGGGAGCCTGAAATTATACTTAGAAGTTTCGTTGGGAGATGACATTCCCAGGGTAGTGTCAGTGGGCCCAGAAAAACATCAATACTTGCGGGTGATAACCACATGCACCACCTACTGCCTCCTCCGCAAAGTCTCAGGGCATCCTCATCTCCCACCACTCTTGGCCTCACTGAGAGATACTAAGAAAAGGGGCATGACTGAGGACTATGCTACTGTTTTCAAGGGTGGGATTTATTTTCTACTAAGGACAATGAGTTGTTTTAATCCCCCCTTCCAGTGTGTTAAGGGATAGAACAGAGTATTTAGGTTGGGAAAAACAAGACAACAAGGGAGAGGATTTCCCCCAAGCAAAGGCACACACACAGCCACATGATATTGTTTTCTCCTCATTCCCTAGGGACCACTTCAGGCCTCTGAAAAAAGCTGGCTTGCTTGTATTGGTCAGTGGAGCTACTAAGTACTGGACAAACCTCCTATGTGGTAGACAGATGCAATGTGGCCTCATATACCAGAACTGTGTGGGTTCACAAAACAACCAGATCCCCAAGGAAGGTTCCCTTGCAATTCTAGAATTCTGGTGCTAGGTCACTTAACTTCAACACTCCTAGTTCCAGAGAAATTATTCCTCAATTGTTTTAGATGGGAGAGCTACATTCAACTCCTGACTTGCATTCCAAACAACATCTTGATTCTGAGCTAATTTTTACTTGCAAATGGCAGATACAATGGAGCTAACCCACTGAAAAGTCCAGAATAAGGTGGGTTTTCCTTTTTATAGATTCAGAATCCCCTCTGTCTTCCTAGAATGAATCCCTAGGGCCTGCCCTGTGTCTAGCACTAATGTAGGAGCTCATGATATGTCTGGTATCCTGATTTCAATCCTCAAATAAATGCAAGAAGTCTATTCCATGGTAACAAATCATTTACTTCCCCAATCACACACAAGGATCCTGGGAACTCTTTCCTCCTCCCCCACAAAATCTATAGAGAAACCAAGTGTAAGTGTGTATGTATGTAAGTAGGAGTGGAAGGGTATTTCAGGCCCCCACGTAGGTATCCAGTTCCAGTTCCAGAAGAGAAACAGCTGGGATTTGGGCTGAGCTTAGTAGATAGATCACAATAATTATCTTCATAGTATATCATAATAGATATGTTTTTAGTTACTTGCTATGAATGCCAAATAGGTTTTTTATAGATCGTCATTTCGGATGTGAGAAGGGAAGGGAGAGGGGTACGAATGTGGTAGTTAAAGAAATAAAGGGGCATAAAATTGCCAGCAATGGCCTTCTCTTCTTGTACTGACTTTAGTGTTCAAAAGATATTGTGGCAAAATATGCCACCAACCTCAACAGAAAAAGTGAATCTTGAGGAACTTAAGCACAAGAGAAAGTGGCTTCTAAACACAAGTCTTCCTGTCACAAGATCCAAACCAGGTTAGATTTCATATTCAGTTTAGTCATGTTTCTACTGGTTCCAATGCCCAGCTTTTCCACTCCTTCCTCACATCCTGCTCACTCCACTGGGAGGCAGGACTGGTTTAATCTCTATCACCAAAGGATGATTTAACAAACTCAGTCAAGGCTGAAAAGATCATGACTGATTAAGGAGAATCAAATGTATTAGACTGAACGCAAACATCCAGCGAGGCTGGTCCTGCTTTTGGAGAAGAAAAGAGTATGCCATGCTGGAAATGAGGGTGTCAGGTATCCGAGCCAACTCAGAAGAGAGATGGGAGATTAGAGCTGATCTGTTAGTGCCTTTTCTTCTCTCACTTATTGGACAGGACCCTGGAAACACTCCTCTCGGGATACACATGAATGCTACCAACAGATCCCATCCTGCTGCCTCTAATTTAAAGCATTCTATGACTGTTGTCTGAAATGTGCTTAGCAGGTTGTAATTTCATACACTGGCTATAGACAGGCAGTGTATGGAGATATATTCCTGGGGAATGCTGCTGGTAAATCAAATTTTTATCATTCAAATCCTATTTTTAAATCTCTAGGGTGCTTACTATTTAAAGAAGGTAACCTTAAATCTCTTGATAAAATAAAGGATCTCCTATCAAAATCACTTCTAGTTGACTATGTCATGTTTTTTGGTTTTGTTGGTGTTTTTTTAAATTGATTTTTAGAGAGGGGGAGAGAGAGAGAGAAACATTGATGTGAGAGAGATACATCAATTGGTTGCCTCCCGCACGTGCCCCGACCAGAGATTGAACCCACAACCTAGGTATATGCCTTGACCAGAAATCAAACCCACGACCCTCCGGTGCACAGGACAACACTCCAACCAAATGAGCCATACCAGCCAGGGTGACTATGTCAGGTTTTATTTTTATAATTACTGTGCTCAAAGCAAGGTATAGCCTGCTACATAAAGATTTAATGTAAAAGTAATTCTGTGGCTAACTTCTATTCAGCTAAATCTAACAAATACTTGAATTGATATTCTCCTTCATATACTTTTGACCATGTTTTACTTGAATCAGTGGCTTCAGCTTGTTCAAGTCTGCACCCTTTCTCTCTGGTTTCTATTACATGTCAGAGGAGGGTCAGATGGCCTTGGTATTACTATCTTGTGGTATCAAGTGAAAAGACATAAAACCACATTCCCAAACATTCTGCATTCATTCCTCCTTTCTCCTCTTCTGACCCATTCCTGTCTCTGGCTTCTTAGAACACTGCCGGGTCCTGACTCCCTCATACAAGCTGCTCTGACTCTGAGACTTGGAAGGTCTCGGATGACTAGTTCCTACACAAAGAGGGACCAAACTAGGGCTGCCGTCACACTTAGCTAAAACGAAATATGAAGAATGGTGGGAGGTAATGGCCACCTCCAGTCTAGTGTGTGTGCAGAGGCTGATTTCCAGCTGCCAATCCCCTTTCCATATGAGAAAGGGGCCCTGGTCAGATGCCAGGCATAAGTCATTTCAGTAGGGCTGTTCTGTGTGCCAAAGGGAGTCTACTTGCTAAGCATGATTTTAAAGAAAATGACATCACCACTCTGAATCACAGACTGAAATCAAAACTGGGTTTTGGTTGATTCTCCACAAGAAACAACACAGTGGCAGCTAGAATTTCTGTGCCTCTGAGGTTTGCTTATTACACAAATGATAATGTTCCATCTTCTGCCAAAGGTGGGCACAATTATGTATGCTACCAGAGTCTGGTGGATAGCTAGGTAATCATGCTTTAAAATAAGACCTTAAATTTACATTTTAATTACCTCAATCTACTTTGTATAGTCAAGTAATCACCCAGTTCTAGCTCTTCCAAGGATAGAATCACTTCATTGTTTTGTTTTGTTTTGTTTTGTTTTATATAGTATCAAAGGCCTAGGAAATTTTAAGGCTTATCTTAAAGCATCTTATTCGGCTGCTACAACAGGAAATTGTTTTGTTCACTTCAAGTAACAAAATTCTTGCTCACCTACTTGGCCATATAGCTATCCATTAGGCTTCATAGCCTTCCAAACCATGGCAAAAACTGGAATCAACATGCATACATACTGTTTCAAAAAGGGATGGATTACTCCTCTCCCCCCAGAAATGCACATATGTAACATCATTCCTCTATCCCAATCCTCAGTCCCCATTTTTATATTTCTCAGCAGCTCTGAGGCTATATTTGGATTTCTTGGCACAGTGAGGAATTACTATTATTAGTTCGCAATGCTTTCTGAAGCATACCACCAATTTGGGGGGATTCCTGACTATACTATGAGTCTTTCTCCCCCTCTCTGGGGTGAACTTGAAGGCACATAACAGGAAAACTTGCTCTCCCTACCACCCCACATCCAACAAGCCATAGTACCAATAAATAAGGAGTAACTAAACCAAACTCTTTGGGGGGGAGAGAGAAATTCCATTACCAGGGAACTATGCAGTAAGATGCTCAAGGTAGCTCTGATGTGCTCTTGTGCCCTGTCCACCCCCAAGAAAAACCACCTGCAGAAAGAACCAAATGCTTCTCCTCAAAGCCCATCAAACACAGACTGATTATATGGATATGGAGCCAGGACAGGCTCTTCACATACTGGACTGTCACAGGTACAAAGCAAGACCTAGACAGAGACTATCTTCCCCCGCCCCCACAAATCCAGGAAGAGAAAGGCCTCGAAGCTTGATTTCCTTGGATTGAAACCTCGTGTTCAAACACTGTAATAAAAGTGCTTGTACTTGTGTCTTCTTCCTTCCCCCACCATCAGGACTTCTGACATTCTGGAGGTACTAATCAGAACAAAACTGGAAAGGAAGAGCCTTGTTTTCAAAACATACTGCGGGCTCCTCTGCAACTGTTTCTTCCAGGAAACCAAGCCTCCACCTCTAGAGTATTTCACTGGAGCCAAGGAAGCTGGAAAACCCATCCCCCTCACCTCCCCCCCCCCACCCACCCACCCAATGGGAACTAAACTCTAGCCAGCTCCCCCCTCTGCAGATACAAAACACCAAGAACACTGAAGGGGAAGAACATCCGGCTCTTATCAGAATCCCCAGTTAGGCTCTACCAGTATTCCTTTTAGAACAGAGTTAGAGGCAGGCCAGAGGAGGTTGGGAAACATGCTATGGAAACAGGATTGCCATAACTCAAAGAAACCAGACACCCTGCACACACCACCCCACCCCACCCCCAGGCCAAAGTAGAGGAGCCAGATCCAAGGCCTTGCTCCTGCCCAGGCCCTGGCAGGCCAACTAGCTCCTCCCTCCACCTGTCTGTCATGCAGCCAAGCCCCTCAAATTACCAACACACTAAGCAAGGGCCCTGGAGAAAAGCAAGCCTGTTTTACCACTTAGGAAGCTGGAAGGAATCTTTAAGTTAAGCAAACGCAACCCCCTCTTTTTACATGTAAGCACACTAGCTAAGCCAGAACTAAAACTCAGGTCTCTCAACCTCACAGTCAGTAATGAGGACTCCAAAGAATGCCTGCTGAGACCACACCACCTTCCAAACCCCACAGCCCAGACAAAAACGTAAAGGCTAGCAAAGGACGTTTTCCTATAGGTTCCTCTGCCTCTCTCCACCTCTGTGCTTCATTCTGCCTTCTCTCATACCTGCTGTCTATCCTCAGAACACACAGCCCTCTCTACCACAAATAATAGCTTTTGCATCCAGCACAATCCAAATATACATCCACGTCCACCTCCTCAGCTCCAGAAGGGGCTGGGTTAGAGAAGATGGAATAAAAGACGGGACTGCAAAGGGAGATGGACATGGAGAGTCTTGGAAAAGGAAAATGTAACAGCAGAATGGGGCTGTAGGTGGAGAGCTTGGGAGGTGGGGTAATGGGTCAAATTGGACCATAAAAACAAAAACAAAAACAGGAAATGAGTGAAATTTCTTTCTGCATGGAGGGAATAGAAGTGTGAGGGCTAGGTAGAGTTTGAGAACGAAAATGGCTATTGGTTAAGAACTGAGTAACAAGAGAGAGAATTTAAAAGGCTGTTGCAGGTATCTTGGGTATTTCCAGATAGTACCTGGGAAAGACTAAGGAAATCCCTGAAATCAAGGCCTTTTCCAGTTAAGAAAGGGCTGACACCCACAAAAGGAATATGATGGGAAGGGTCTTCTGGGGAGGGGCGGGGAGGCAGCGTTTCTCAATCCTGGCTGCATATTAGAATTATCCAGGGAGCTTTAAAAATATGTACTAATAAACAGGCCCCACCCTATGCCATTTACACCAGGTCTTTGAGGTGGGCTCAGGTAATTGATTTTTCAAATGTGCAGCCCTAGTTAAGAAACACTGAGATACAAGAAAAGCTAAAAACCCAGCTGGACTATCTAAGGATGGTACTGCTAAAGGAGTGAGAAATGGCAAGTTCGAGGCCATTTTAATGAGAAAGAAACCCCAAGTTTGAGAAGAACTTGAATGATAATTAGAGCCCTATGTGAAGAAAAGCAATAAGGAAGGCTATGTTTGTAAGAGGAACTATAAAGTCTAGTTTTAAACAAACCAAGGCACAATTTAAGGAGGATTTGCAGAGAATGGATCTGCTTGCAAAACAATGAGGCCCAAGTGAGGGGCAGGGGCCATCAGACCAAATCTGGGGACAAAGAGGATGGTATGGGGAACTAATGAGCTTCAGACTCAATTTGGAGCTGGCAGCACAAATCTAGGGGGAAATGACATAAGACAATTAGACCCAAATTGTAAATGGAAGCCATTCCGATGTATAAGAAGCAACTGGTGTTAAAAATTGTGGGGCCCTGGCCGATTTGGCTTAGTGGATAGAGGGTCAGCCTGGGGACTGAAGAGTCCGGGGATCCATTCTGGTCAGGGGGCACATGCCTGGGGTTGTAGGCTTGATCCCCAGTAGGGGGTGTGCAGGAGCTGCCGATCAATCTCTCATCATTGATGTTCCTGTCTCTCCCTCTCCCTTCCTCTCTGAAATCAATAATAATATATATATACATATATATATATTTTTTTTAATTGTGGGGAATCAGGAATTATGGAACAGTTTCAAAGAAGAGTTTGAGGCAGAAACACAAAGTATGTTTGAGGAAGAGATGGCAGATAAGAGCTGCCTTGGAGAGAAAGAGGAGAAGTGGAGAAGAATATTGAATGATGAATTCTGCCTCTTTAAGCAGGAGGAAGCATGAACGATACAAGTTTAGAAAATCATTGGTGCTCTTTCAAAAGATGTACAGCCTTTCTCTCCAATTAACAGGGGAAGGCAGGATCAGGGAGGAAACTTGCAAAGGCCCAGGGTCCAGAGTATGGAGGCACTGGAGGTGGGGAAAGAGGGTAAGCCTTCCATCAAAGCTAGGGTGGGTTGAGTTTTGTGATCTATTGATTTAAAGATGGGGTTCAGTTAAGATGGGAAGAGTAAAAGTAAAGATGAGTTCCAGATGAGAGTGTTTAAAAGGCAGGAGTGTTTAGAAGACTGTTTGGGGGAACCCCATTAGAGGAACAGGATGGAAGATAGGGGTCAAGTCCAAAGTGTTGGATAAATAAATGGAATGAGGTTGGGAAACAGGAAAAATGGGTCCTAACCAGGAAAGGGGTGTTGAGGGAGGGAGGAAGGAAGGGAAAAGATGAAGCTGGAGTGAGGGACTAAGGGGAGGGCTGGGCATCATTGTAAAGACTATTAGGCCGGGGCGGAGGGGTGGAGGGGCGGGAGGGGGGTGGGTAGGGATGTGATGATGGGTCCAGATGAGAACTGAAGGATGCAGCCTGACCTGCGGAGTGGGAGGGGGAGACAGGGATAAGACAGAGGTCTTGGTGGAGGGCGCAGTCTGAATTAGGGAAGAGATTCAAAGGATAGGGTTAAGTGACTTAAAAGGGGGTGGGGATGGCGGGGAAGATGTGGAGAAGATGGGAAACAATTTGGAGAATCTGGATGAGGGAAAAATCCACTTTGGGGAATGGGGCACCGTTCAGCGGAGCTGAAGGAAAATGGGGGCTTGATTGGAAGATTGAGTCCCGGGTGGTTGGGGCTTTTCAGGGGAGGAGGCCCGGATGGGGGGGATGGGCAAGGCTGGCGGGAGGGGGCGCTGAGACGGAAGGAGGCCCCGCTGCGAGAATGGGGCTCGGCCTGGGGTGGCTAAGTGGGGAAGGGTCCAAGTGCGGGGCGGATGGGGCCCCGCTGGGGGGCGGGGGTGGAGGAGGCCGCTGGAGCAGATGAGGGGAGGATGGGGGCGGGGAGCCTGGGCCGGGCCGTTACCTGTCCTGGGTGTTTATCATCCTCGGCGGCTCTGCTCAGGGTGGGAGGAGGCGGCGCAGGGAGTGGGTAGGTGGATGAGTGGGTGGGTGTGGGGTTGCGCGCGCGGGGCCGATCTCTGCGGGTTAAGTCCCTGTCAGGCCGCGGGCTCACAGCCCTCCTCCAGCCTCGGCAAGCGCCTGCCTCCAACTGACCCTCCCCGGCCGCCGCCGACGCCGCCGCCACCGCCCCGCCCCCAAGCGCCTCATCTGCATAGCCCCACCCAGCGCCGCGCGGTGTCCTGGGAAACTGGGGCCCACAACAAAGGGCAAAGCACCGCCCCGCCTCGCTTCCGCGCAGGCGCACCAGGGGGCCGGTAGCGGGAGGTGGGGGTCCGGGTGAGAAAGGTTGGGGGATGGCTGTGGCTGCTTTGCCGGAAAGATACCTTGTATTTCAAGTAGAGTTTTCTAAGCTTTGACCAGATCTAGACTCCTTGTTTGCGTGAAGCCAAGCAAGGGCTGTGTCATTTGTAGGTTCTGGGAGGATACTTATTAAACAAAATCTGAATTCTAAGAGTATTGGACACATTATTAGCACCATTACCAGACTGAGCTCAGGCCCACAGATCTCAGGTACCTCAGTTCATAATGCAAATCAATAGCCTCAGCTGTCAGCTGAGATCAACAGTCTCTGCACCTTTAAGGGGTATCTCAGGTCTGTGGTCAAAGCTTGACACTGGCTGGTGGTCATCTGAAGCCAGATATCTGTGGGTCAGGATCACAGTCCCCTGACAGCAGGGTTGGAAGGCACCATCACAAACCTGTTCACAGTCACCTGCATTCGTTACCCCTGTGGTCCTTATCAAGAAGTCACAATCACTGGTCCTTATCAAGAAGTCACAATCACCTCTCATCACAATCATTGCAGGCCACAATCAAAGGCACTCAACACAATCATCAAAACTACTGACTCTGTTCATAGTCAATCGGGATTGTAAACAAGAGAGATCACATTATCTCAGAGCACTGTCACCTCAGATCCCATTCATTTATTCAATAAATAATTATTGAACAGCTACTTACTATGTGCTCCAGGCATGTGCTAGAGTCCAGGAATACTCAATGATCAACTAGGCAAAATTCCTGCCTCGATGTCATAATCTGGCCAGAGGGAGAGAGACAGAAAGGCCATCACAATATAAGGTAAGTACTCCATCTGAAGGAGACCACAGAGAAAGTAACTAGGGAATTAGGAGTGCTTTATAGAAAAGGCTATCACAATCACTCCAGATCAGAGGTTACTATGACCCCAAGTTCATAATAGCCCCAAATCACAAATGTCCCACATTAGAACCCTCTCAGGGTACCATTGCTCTACTTGACAAACAACATGCTTTTGGTTTTTAAATTATGAAGAAAGTTTGGAGCTGCCAGACTAAGGCTTTTCCAGCAAAAATGGGAAGTGATAAATGATACCAGAACTGCCCAAATTATCACTAGATATTTAAGCCAGGCTGGTCCCATATTCTGGCTCACTTTAGATCCTCCGCCTAGTCCCCTTGGCTATCCCTACCTGCTCTTCCAAGTTTGAGGTAGGAATATTCTTACAGAGCAGAATTGAACAATTAAACCCAGCCCTGATTCACCCCATCTCGTAGTCCCAGAGTCCTGAGCAATTTTCCTGGCCCTCAAGGCAGCAGCTGGGATGGCTCATTTCTGCCAGTCCATCCCTGGACAAGTAATGTTTTGGCCTGAAGAACAGGTTTTGACCCATCAATCAGAAAACATTGAGAACTAAATTATGTCAGTGATAGTGACCACTTATTAAGCATCATGCTAAAAGCACTAATTTATACAGCTCCCCACTCCCATTATATAGATGAATGAAAACTCAGGGAGATTTTGCTAACAAATTAATTTATTTGCTCTAATTCAAAAAGCTAGCCCTAGCGGGTTTGGCTCAGTGGATAGAGCGTAGGCCTGCAGACTGAAGGGTCCCAGGTTCGATTCCAGGCAAGGGCACATGCCCGGGTTGCAGGCTCGATCCCCAAGTGTGGGGTGTGCAGGAGGCAGCTAATCAATGATTCTCTCTCATCATTGATGTTTCTGTCTCCTCTCCCTCTCCCTTCTGCTCTGAATCAATAAAAATATATTAAAAAAAAAAAAAAGCTAGTAAGTGGTAGAGTTAGAATTTGGACCCAGAGTTGCCTGACCCTGTGCTTTGTCTGGACTTCCATGGTGAAGGAGTGAGAAGGCCTCTGCCACAGCTTGCTGTTTGAAGGAGTGGCCACCCTGATGGCTGCCTGGCAAGCAAGTGATAAAATTGGAGAGCCACCTTCCTATAACCTATGCATTCCACTATGCTAGCCACTAGCCACATGTGGCTATTTAAATTTAAATTAATTAAAATAAAGCTAAAAGTTCAGTTCCTCGGTCCCATTAGCCACACTTCATGTACTTAACAGCCACATGTGGCTAGTGGTTATGGTATTGCCCAGTGAAAATTTTTCCATCAACACAGAAAGTCTGGACAGTGCTATATCCCATCGTTCCCATGTCCCTATTTACTTCATTCATCACTCTGGCAATATGCCTGCCCCGCTCCTACCTCCCTGTTTCCAGCCGCATCCTTCCCCTGTGCCCTCTGCAACCTGTGATCAGCAAATTCTTCCATATCTCAGCCTTTTCTCAGGATGCTGCCTTCATCTCTTGCCTGACCTGAAACCTGGCTATCCCGTAAGGACACTGCTTCTTTAGCAGCCCTTTGAGGTGAACGCCATTTTCCTCATTCCCACGTACCTCAGAGTCAGGAAGTGGGTATGTTCCTCTCTCCCAAAGCCTTTTCTAACCCCCTCCCTCCTTCCTACAAAACCTCTGTTTTGACTCTTGGCTCACTGCCCCTCTCTCCACCCTAAATTTTGTTTTATTTGGTGAGCTCAGCATCCATATGATGGCCTCTCCAACATCCTCCTCTCACTTCCTTGACCTCCTCACCCCAGCAGTATTTTCCACACCACAGCAGCTGTCTGCTCCTGTAGTCGCACCCTCAACTTTGTTTTCACCAAAAACCATACGTCTTCCAATATGTAGACTCTCTGACCACAACCTTTTTTTAATTTTTAAAATTTATTTGAGAGAGACAGAGGAAAGGGGGGTGGGGGGAGAAAGAAACATCGATTTGTTGTTCCACTTATGTATGCATTCAGTGTTGTATGTGGCCCAACGGGATGGAATCCTCAACCTTGGCATATTGGGACGATGCTCTAACTGCCTGAACTACCTGGCCAGGGCCACCTTTTTCTTAATTAAGCCTCCATCAATCGTTTTTTGACCCTTCTCATGAGCTCCCATCCCTTGCCCTCACTAAATTCTCACTATTCATTGGCCCTAGATTTTTGGTCCTTCCTTTTAGCTTTACTTCCATCATCCATCATTATAACCACTCTCTTGCCCCCATCTCCACCCTTGGTGCTTGCCTGGCAAAACCCTTAATCTGGATAAACCCACCATCTGCCTCCTCAGTGCTTTTGCTAAAGCAAAATCACACCACCAGGCAGATTGTCTTCATTCCGTGTTTGCCATCCTACCCTCAAATGGCTCTCAATGGTGCCCGGGAATTCCTGCTACATTTCTCCAATAAGTTTGCTTTTCCACTCTCTAAGACAACTTATATGCCTATTCTCTCTCTGCAGAACCTCTAACCCTCTCATCGTAGCTGATGACCTAGCCTCATACTTTTTTTTTTATTGATTTTTAGAGAGAGAGGAAAGGAGAGGGGGAGAGAGAGAGAACCATTGATGTGAAAGCACAACATTGATTGGCTGTCTCCATGCCCCCTCCCAGGGATCTAGCCCACAATTGAACCAGCAGCCTTTTGGTGCACGGATGATGCCCAACCAACTGAGCCACACTGGCTTCACACCCCGCCCCCCAGTTTTATCGAGATATAATTGAAACATAATATCATATTAGTTTTAGGTGTACAACATATGAGATGAATATATCTCTCTAGCTCCTTATGTTACTGAGGAAATAGAAGAAAAGGGGAACTTTCTCTTATTCCTGACACAACCTGCAAATCTATCTGCCTCTCCACCCACCTGTGTCTCTCCCTTCCCCTATCTGAGAATGCCCCACCTCCTTTACAAAAGACCAGCTAATCCCTCCACAGAAGTGAGGGGCCCATCCCCTCTCCCCTGGCTCCTACAATCCCATCTTTCCCTCCAGCACACAAGCATGCTCTCCCATCCTTAAAAAATAAGACAGCCATTCTGAAAAAAACAGTTCGGCCGTTCTTAGAAAAGTAACCGTGCAACCAGTACATGACCCAGCAATTGTACTCCTGGGCATTCATCCCAAAGACATAAAAACTGTTCACATAAAAAACAAAAAACAGCCCTAGCCGGTTTGTCTCAGTGGATAGAGCGTCCGCCTGCAGACTGAAGGGTCCAGGGTTCGATTCCGGTCAAGGGCATGTACCTTGGTTGCGGGCACATCCCCAGTGGGGAGTGTGCAGGAGGCAGCTGATCAATGTTTCTCTCTCATCGATGTTTCTAACTCTATATCCCTCTCCCTTTCTCTCTGTGAAAAATCAATAAAATATTTTTAAAAAAACAACTCATGCATGTATGTTCATAGCAGCTATATTCATAATAGCCAAAAACTAGAATCAGCCCAGATGTCCTTCAGCAGGTGAACAGTTAAATAAACTGTGGTACATTCACACCATGGAATACAACTCAACAATTTTCAATTTAATTTAAAAAAATAACATATATAATGTGATAAGTGTACATTTAGGTAAAATCACATATGTAGCCGAAACCGGTTTGGCTCAGTGGATAGAGTGCCGGCCTGAGGACTGAAGGGTCCCAGGTTCAATTCTGGTCAAGGGCACGTACCTTGGTTGCGGGCACATCCCCAGTGGGGGGTGTGCAGGAGGCAGCTGATCGATGTTTCTCTCTCATCGATGTTTCTAGCTCTCTATCCCTCTCCCTTCCTCTCTGTAAATTATCAATAAAATACATTAAAAAAAATAAAAATAAAATCACATATGTAAATACAATAAAAACATATTTAGCAACAACAACAAAATATGAGTTGGGTTACAGGGCAGAAGAGTATTCTAGTCCCTAGGCACTGCTTTTGCAACTCCAGGGAACAAAAACAGGCAAGTCTGAAGAGAATATATGATAACAGGTAAGATAGAGGCTGGACAGATAATCAGTGGACCCTATTTAGGGTGTGCTTGCCCATAGGATCTCATTCAAAAAGCTATGTGGTGCCATGAGATTCAGACAAATCTGGGCTTGGCCACTGGCTGGCTATATGACTTTGGACTTGTCAGTCACATGGCTACTGAGGGCCTGTCTCCTCCTCAATGAAAAACAGGGACCATGGGCCCTGCCCTCCAAGACTGCGAGGGGAGGAGGGCGGGGGGGGGGGGGGTGCATTAAATTAAGTAGTGCATGTGCAGCATCTGCTTTCAGTATCTAGAAAATGTTCCATAAATGTGAATTCAATTCAGTCCCACTTCTCTGTATAAAAAATCTGTTCTCCAGGCAAGATCAGATAAGAAGCCAATTTATAATGATAAAACTCATGAGTATTTACTGATGATGCTCAAAAAGAAAGAGAAAAGAGAGTGAGAGAGAGAAAGGAGAAGTAAAAGGAAAAAAAAAACATCATTGACCACCTTTAGAGAATTTGAAGAATCCAACTCATTTTTCTGAACTTTGGTAAATAAAGGGAGTGAATCAAGTCAAGCATTTAATCTGCCTTTATGTGAACTGTGCTTTAGGTTCACAAAATTATTGATGTGAGATCGTTATTCTGAACACTGGTAAGAGTAATAAACAAGCATTCAACTTGATTTCCTTACAAACATGTCTCAAGGTAACCAATTAGGTAAGAAATGAAGAAGGAATAATAAAACAGCAACATTTTACAAACCCTTAATGCGATTGATGGGTAAATCACCAATAGCTGTTAAAGTTACAAAGGAGAGAGACACAGGACGGTTATGTACCCCCTGATGAAAGGGTTCATCACCTATGAATATTCTAGACAAAAACTTTAACCTGAATCAGAGTGAGCCTTTCTAATGAACTAAGGTTTACAGAAAACAAAAGGAGAGAAAAGAATGCAATCAGCAAAATCTTGAATATAGGAAATTTCTAAAGGAAAAAAAATCTCTCTTCACCAAATGGGGTAGGGTGGGTAGGATCTGTAGATTCAAATAGATTTAAGAGACTTATCCACCAAATGTAACCAGTGTGACTCCTTTTGGTTGTTAACTAAAGCTGTAGAGATAATCATTTCACATTATATACATAGGTCAAAGCTTTATGTTGTACACCTAAAACTAATACAATGTTATATGTCAATTGTACCTCAATATTTAAAAAGGAAATAATTATTCTTGTTTTAGGTCTAGTTGTTTTATAAAGAATCCTTATCTTTTTTTTTCTTAAAAAATATTTTTATTGGATTCAGAGAGGAGGGGAGAGGGAGAGTGATAGAAACATCAATGATGAGAGAGAATCATTGATCGGCTGCCTCCTGCACTCCCCCTACTGGGGATTGAGCCCATAACCCAGGCATGGGACCTTAACCGGAATCAAACCTGGGACCCTTCAGTCTGCAGGCTGATGCTCTATCCGCTGAGCCAAACCAGCTCGGGCTAGAATCCTTATCTTTTAGTGATACACACTGAAATATTTATAAATGAAATGACATCTCTGAGATGAGCTCCAAAAAGACACAAATGAGCCCTGACCGGTTTGGCTCAGTGGATAGAGCGTCGGCCTGCGGACTGAAGAAGGGTCCCAGGTTCGATTCCGGTCAAGGGCATGTACCTTGGTTGTGGGCACATCCCCAGTAGGAGGTGTGCAAGAGGCAGCTGATCGATGTTTCTCTCCCATTGATGTTTCTAGCTCTCTATCCCTCTTCCTTCCTCTCTGTAACAAATCAATAAAATATATTTAAAATAAAATAAAATAAAATAAAAGACACAAATGAGAGAGGATATGGATAAAACCAGTAGATATGAGTTGATGATTGTTGAACCATGCTTTTAACTTTTATGTATGTTTGACATTTTCCATAATAAAAATTTAGAAAACAAATAATAACAGCAACAACAACAAATCTTAACCCGTGCCAACCTGACACCACCCCACCACTCACATGGGCTGCTCACGTCCGGCCGCCTCTGGCCCAGAGTGGGCGTTCTGTCCCACTGCTTGACTCAGGAGCACTCAGTGGAGTTGGCCACTGCTTTCCTCTTGGGACACTGTCCTCTCTTCTCCTCGATGGCACTGCCCTCTCCTGAGGGGCCTCTGGCTGCTACTTCTCGATGGCCTTTTCCACTTTCACCACCTCTACCTGTCCTCTCTATCCCTGGATGAGCGCATTCATTCCCATTAATTTACATATTATCCATGGTCTGATGGTTCCCAAACCAGTGTGTCTAGCCTAGAATCCTCCTTTAACCTACGGACATACAGGCGCCATGACCAGGTCAGTCTGGCTCTAACCTCACATGCCCAAATCCTTGATTCCACCTGTCGCCTCAAACCTGGTCCTTCCCCAGGCTTCCCCTTCTTTCCCATCTCCAAAAACAGCCCTCTATCACCTGCTGCTCAGGCAGATACCTGGTTGTGGTTAGAATTTCTCTCTTCCCTCACCCCTCTTCCCTTCTCATCCCACCCATCATAGCAAGTCCTGTCTTTTCTTTCTCCACAATGGTCACATTTATTCTCCATCTTTCCCACCCTGATTGCAGCCGCCACCATCTTTGCTCAGAAGACTACGGCCTCCTCCTGGTCTCCTGGTCTCTTTTCTTGCTCTCTTCCAATCCATTCCCCACAAAACTGCTGGGTAATGAATATTTTAAGTATTTTTAAAATGTAGTGGTGTCAGTATTGTGTTTTGAGCCTTCCAAGGGTTCCCTACCTTGTTTGCAATGAATCCAACTCCTCTCCTCTCCTGCCTTTTGTTGTGGTAAAATTGTATTGTGGGAAAAGTCAACGAACATTTAGTGAAGCCGGAAAGCTTACAGTAAAGTTGGAGAGACATTGTTTACATGTATGAAACAAGTAGGAAGCAATTAGTGCAAAAGTGTGTTGCTCAGCCTGCAAGTGGAGGAATATAGAAGAATTGGGGTCAGCTTCTTTACTAATAACAGGCACAACTTAAATTCCATCTTTTCCAGGTGGAAATGGAGCCTGAGGCACTAAAACAAGATAAAACTGAAGGCTCTAAAAGGCCCCAGCAAGAGGATTAGGACACCAAGGGATGGGCATCCCTCTGTTCCCCCCCCCCCCCCCAGGGTGACGCCAAAGCTGCCTTTGGAACTGTAGGAGGTTTCAGAAGACAGTCCTCCTCCTTCACTGGTCATCGACCTTGGACACGGCACAGGTGCTCTTTGTGCTTCAGTTTCTCACCTAAATGTTGAAGTTCTTCAGGACTCTTTCCTGCTCTCAAGACTGTTTAGGTTTCCATGTGGCCGCTTTTACATGGTCGAGCTGCACAGGGACAGAAGTCACTTAAGGGATGAAATCAAATGTTAGGGGAAAGAGACTGGTTTTCAGGACCCATGGCACCTGTGTCCTGGGACTGCGTTGGGTGTGGCAGGAGGAGGGAATGAGGATGGGCCTGCCGTTACCTCACAGGGTCTGGCCTCCATCCCACGGGTCACTCCCTCCGTCAGGACCCCAGGATCCGGGGAGGAGAGGGCAGACTGGCTCTTGGAGGTGGCAAAGATTCGTGAGGCGCCCTGCCCCTTGGCTCCCTGAGCAGGAAATGCCTGGCGGAAGGCAAGGCCGTTAGAAGCACTAGAACCTAGAGGGGGCCAGGGGCAGAACATTCTTTTAGACCAACAGGAAAAACAAAAGTAGTGGTTGTCACCAACTTCCCAGCCCTAGAAATTGGAAATGACCAGTAACTCCTTTCTGCTCCTCTGAGAATGCCCACAGGCCTGTGAGCGCTTCGTCCCTGCCCGTCCGGCTGAGATGGCTCCGTCCAGAGAGAATGAGCCCTCAGATCTGCGTGCTCTGGTCCAGCACTATCTTCTCAGCACTTGCTTTCACCTCTGGAGAAAAACTTAAGGAAAAAAATGACCCTTTCTTCCCACCCACTTTCACTGGCCAAAATCCCCATCAAAGCCTGGCTTCAGTCCCTTCTACCAGGAATTATACCCAAGTGGGAGTGTGGTCACCACTGGCTACCACATAGAGGGGAAGGGGCAAACCTAAGAAATGGGAAAGAGCGCGGCCAGTGTGACTCAGAGTGTCGACCTATGGGCCAGGAGGTCACGGTTCAGTTCCAGGTCACGGCACAGGCCCGGGTTGTGGGCTCGATCCCCAGGCTGGGGTGTGCAGGAGGCAGCTGAGCAATGATTCTCTCTCTTCATTGATGTTTCCATCTCTGTCTCCTTCTCCCTTTCTCTCTGAAATCAATAAAAATATATATTAAAAAAAGAAATGGGAAAGCGTTGTCAGGCATCTGAAGTTTCACAGGGATGGCGAGGAGGTAGGGAGAAGGTCTGAGGGAGGCCGACCTTCAGGGACACGAACTGAGAGGGCGGTGTGCGGTGGGAGTAGGGCAGCCAGGGAGCCCACAGCTTGCCAACGGCCCTGGGCTTTGTGCCCGGTCTCTGATCTGCCGCATTGTTCAGCTATTTCCTTCCCTGGAAGTCGTAAGCAGTAAGCGGGTAGAAGGGGCGGGGGGGTGTGCACGGCCAGGAGTAAATGGAACAGGGTGGAGCTTCCACAGGGAGAGGGGGGCCGTGCATCCATTCCCATGACCAGCTGCCCTTCCGGCCACCCTGCGACCGCGTGGGAAAAGGCCTTGGGAGCGCTGGGACAGTGTGTGTATGTTTTCATTTGTGTCTGACTGCCTGGCTTGGCTTAGTCACAGGACAAAGCCCCTTGAGAAAGAGTCACCAGGCTATGTTCCCACTGGGCTCTGCCCTGGGAGAGGCAGAGGAACCCGCCCAGCGCCCGAGAGAAGGGCTCGGGGGCCATAGGTCCAACTCCCTGGAGGAGTCTTGGCTTCTGGTGAATCTAGATTGGCTGACTTCCTGGACTCGTGAGGATGCTAAGCTCCCAGCTTCCTGGCAGCCCTCTATTACTAGCTGGGTGTTGGGAAGCGGGTGAGAACCAGACATGAGGAGTGAAGTCAACCATTCCCACAGCGTCTCTCAAAGAAGCCCTGAATCCTCATAACCACACAGACCTTAGAGCCAAGCGGCGTGCCAGAGATCATATCATGACCCAGTGTTCTGCCTTCAGGCAGAAGCCATAAAGCAGAGATCACAAACTAGCAGCCCACAGGCCAAATGCATCCTGCAGATTTTAGAGAGAGAGGAAGGAGGAGGGAGAGAGAAAATCCATTGGTTGTCTCCTGCACGCCCCCTACTGGGGATCAAGCCTGCAACCCAGGCATGTGCCCTGACGGGGAATTGAACAGGGCCTCCTGGTGCATGGGTCGATGCTCAACCACTGAGCCACACCAGCAGGACCAGTTGCTGTTACTTATTACCCTTGCATGATTATTACATAGTTTTTTAGTGTCCTTATCACTATAAAGAATGATGGCATAAAAGAAAGAGGGCCACCGGTTTCTAGAGAGAATATTTCTACTCAGCCAGGCATATCTGTGAGCAAATGAAGATGGGATTTAGTGTCCTCCCACCACCTTTTCCACACAATTTCCTCCACCTTCCAGTGACATGGTGCTTAATGCCACCTTCTGACAATACTATGCCACAGACTCTGTGCCAAAATTACTTCCTAGGCCTCCCCTCACCCCAAAATAACAATTGTCATGTTCTCAGTGAGCAAATCCCAGTTGCAAAGCATAAAGGAGTAATGTCTTGGAGCAATCCCCAGCCCCAGGTTGCTAATGACCTACTAATAAAGCTGAAACTCCTTAGCTGGAGGAGTTCCCTCATGCAGAGGCCTGTGACCTGTGCATGTGGATACATGGAAACACATCTGATGCAGCTAACACTGAAACCAAGGTCACATCTGGGGAGATAGGAGGGGACCAGAAATGGAAGTGATGGGCCCCAAGCCTATCCATAAAGTTTTAAATTTTTATAAGGAGACTGTATCATGCATAACTTGCATAATTAAAATAAATACGAAGCAGAAATGCCTTAGCCTCGTAAATGTTAGTCTCACCCTAATTTACCTTTCCAGCTTATCTCAGATTACTCCCCGTCTTAAACTAGTCCGCTCACAGCTCCCTGAACATGCCCTGTTTCTGCTTCCATACCTTTTCTCTCTTTCTCCTACCCAGAATGCCTTTCTCCTCCTCCTCTACCAAGCCAAATCCAGTCCATTCCCAAGACAGAAATCTTTCAGTAATTTAGCTCATGTACACCCTAAACAAAATTGTAAAATGATGTACCCCTCAATAAAGCTGGCTTTAAAAACTATATTCTCTTGAAATGTTTAAATTAAAAAATTTTTCAACCATATTTAAACAGTTGCAATGGATGTGATTTTTAGTGTATAGGACTTAAAAAAAAACCATATTAAATGTATCCAATGGAATCACAGAGACTTGATAGCCATCATCAACCATTTATAAAATATATAAGCAAACTCTTTTCCAACAGAGGAAAATTTACATTATTGCATTTTCTCCTTGAACTCATATATTCTTTCTACTTCCCCCACATAATGTTATCCTACTGTAATATAAAGTTTATGCTTGGAAATGTCATCAAACCATATGTTTGGTCATCAAACCACATGTCTCTGTCATAAAAATATATATAAATTAAAAATTTTTAAATTATTTTTTGTATCCATAAGGATCTAGAGTTTAAGATTTTCTTCTGGATTGACTTATCATTACATTTTTATAAGTTCACTGTGAAAACAACATAAACATATTATAAATGTTAATAGAGAATTAATAAACATTAGAAGTAAAATTATATAAGAAATACAACTCATATTTGGTTATGTACATGCTGGAATGAGACTGATCATTAATTTTTTTAAAAAATATATTTATTGATATTTTACAGGGAGGAAGGGAGAGGAATAGAGAGCTAGAAACATCGATGAGAGAGAAACATCGATCAGCTGCCTCCTGCACACCTCCCACTGGGGATGTGCCCGCAACCAAGGTACATGCCCTTGACCGGAATCGAACCCGGGACCCTTCAGTCCGCAGGCCGATGCTCTATTCACTGAGCCAAACCGGTTTCGGCTGATCATTAATTTTATTTCCATATTTAATTTCTATAGATGTTAATGCTGAGAAATCTGGCTCATATAAATAAGAAAAAGGGAATGGAAGAAGTCTGGAGAGTCACTCAATACCACCTGCAGGTGACAACTGAATTTGTTTCACCTCCTTCAATTGCTAAAAGCAAAATATTGGGAAATCTTTGATTTGCAAAAGGATGTATTAAATAGTCCTTTTCAGTCATTCACTTTCTCAGTATTGAAATCAGTATTTTATTTTAAATATATTTTTATTTATTTTTTTAAATATATATTTTATTGATTTCAGAGAGGAAGGAAGAGGGAGAGAGAGATAGAAACATCCATGATGAGAGAGAATCGTGGATTGGCTGCTTCCTGCAAGTCCCCCACTGGGGATTGAGCCCACAACCCAGGCATGTGCCCTTGACTGAAATCGAACCTGGGACCTTTCAGTTTGCAGGCTGACGCTCTATCCGCTGAGCCAAACTGGCTAGGGCTAAATATATTTTTATTGATTTCAGAGAGAAAGGAAGGGGGAGAGACAGAAACATCAATGGTGAGAGAGAATCATTGATCAGCTGCCTCCTGCAACACCCCCCACTAGGGAGGTGCCTGAAACCCAGGCATGTGCCCAGACCGGGAATTGAACTGTGACCTCCAAGTTCATAGGTCAACACTCAACCACTGCACCACACTGGCTAGGCTGAAATCACTATTTTAAATTACTTATTCGGAGCCCCAGAGATTTTTACACACCAAGACAACACAGCAAAGTCATATTTAGGATGGACAAGACGTAAGTCCTTTGTATAGTATAGGCTAAATTATGCTACACTAACAAGCAAACTCAGAATTTTAGTTGCTTAAACCACAAAGGTTTTTTTCCCTCTCCCCCCAACACTTACCCCCAACTGAGTTGGAGGTTTGTTTTGTTTTGTTTTTCTGATCCATGCCAGCGTCACTCAGGGATCCATATTGCACCATCTGAAATGTCATGTCACCATGGCAGAGAGAAGGTAAGAGAAACATACACTGGCTCTGAAATGCTTCCTTCGAGAAGGACACACTTTTGCTCATATTTCATTGGCCAGAGCAAGTCACATGGCCACACCTAACTTCTAAAAGGTGGGAAAGTACCTGAAAGGAAAATGGGTGGACAGCACCCATGAATACCACACCTTTCTTTTGTAGAACGGGAGACAAGAACTTTGAAAATGAAGAGAAGAGGGGCATCCTGAGGCACAGAAGAGCGCAGACTGCGCGTGTGTTCTGGAAATGGGCTCCCTTCAGCATAACCCTGCCACGTACCCTTGGGAACACCTTTTGTATCTCTAGGGGTATCCATGGCCCAGTGTGAAGACCGCCGCTGCCTGGGAGCCTTCACCGACCCTGTAGGTTCAGGAACCGCGCCTGGGTCCTGCTGTCATGGTTACTTACTGGCCAATATCCATTTTGAAGCTACTGGGAGTTAGTTACCTATTTATTTATTTATTAAATATATTTTTATTGACTTTAGAGAGGAAGGGAGAGGGAGAGAGAGATAGAAACATCAATGATAAGAGAGAATCATTGATCAGCTGCCTCATGCACGCCCCTTACTGGGGATCAAGCCCGCAACCAGGGCATGTGCCCTTGACCGGAATCGAATCCGGGACCCTTCAGTCTGCAGGCTGACCCTCTATCCACTGAGCCAAACCCACTAGGGCGAGTTAGTTACCTTTTTATATATATGTATAATATTTTGTTAACAACCTGTGGTCTCTTTAAAGATGGGAATCATATCTGCACGTTTTTATCCCCCTCACACTACAGTAGGTCCTTGGGTTCCGTCGGAGATCTGTTCCTTCCGGCACGTAATGCGATTTCGCCGTAAGTTGGAACCCACCTACATAAGCACCTACGTCACTCACACGGAGCACATACACAGCAGTAATGAAGTGAAACAGTAAAAACAATTTAAAAGGAAGATAAGAATTCCTGACCTTTACTTGTGGTAAGTAAATAATAAAAAACATAAAGCACATATGTACATACGTCGAAATGACGGAACTTTTGCATGTTCACCGCCGCACGTGTTGCTGTCTCTCCCAGTCTGCCGAGGCAGCCCGGCTGAGGTCCTCCTTCTTCTCCTCCCCCTCCTCTAATCCTGGTCTTTCTACCCTCCTCTGTAATGAATCCGCTCGTTAGTGCGGAATAAACCTCCTCTTTAACATGCCTTGGTCCCTGACTCCCGTCTCCTGCGCCTCGAACCTTACAATGATCATGTTAATTGTTCCTGCACCCACCTAAGTATGTGTCCATCATTTTACTTTTTATCCAATCCCAGGGGTTCCCCCACCCTGCCTTGCTCTATCCCACTTCCTTAATCTATCACCAATGAATTTCATGTAACCCTCCTTTGATTGCAATGTATAAATACAAATGTAATTTGCTGCCATTCTCTGGAGTATTATCTCAATTCGTTGAGGTTCTGCTTCCTGGCATATATCGACAGTTTGTCTCAAATAAACTCACAAAAATTCTTAAAAAAAAAAAAAAAAAAAAAAAAAGAAAGAAATGACGGAACTTCTTTTTATATAAATAAATGGGAGATGGTGACGTAACCACAAAACGACATACGTCGAGTCTGATGTAACCCGAGGACTGCCTGTATTTAGCAAAGACGGTCAGAAAATACATGAGCTTTGCTTGATGGCTGAATTGCTTGCTTTTCTCTGTGTGCTTCAGCCTCCTCATCTGTGAAGTTGGGATAACAAGGCTAGCCTGCCCATTACAACTGAGATGACAGATAAGCTCTCCAGTCCCACTCTACTTTGTCTGCCAAGAATCAGTGTCTTGACACTGAACTTCTGAAAACCTGTTTGTGATGATGAACCACTGAAGGCTCTTGAAAAAAACTGTGGACAGTGAGTTTAGGCAGAATCAGTGACTGCTGGGTGGCTGGGGGATATGGGAGATGTGTATGTGTATGAGGGCATGTGGGGGAGCTAAGGGCAGGAAGTCAAGGTAGAAAGTTGATCTTCTGATCCAGAGGTGAGGCAATAGCGCCCTCTGGGAGGCGAGGCAGGGAATAGCGAGCCTCACTGCACCCTCAGGGAACCACCCAGATGCCTTCCTGAACCCGCAAATCTGGATTCAAGATAGATTTGTAACCTTGGCAGAGGGAGGGAGATCACAAACAATCCTCACTCCTGCCAGCCAAAACCAATCGTTTCCTGCATCCAACTCTGCCCCCTGGTGGCTTCTGGAGGCATTGCCAGTACATTCTGGTTCCTCATGGGGAGATCATGGATTGATACAGGTGAAGAAAATATGGCTAAAGCTGTAGAAAAAGAAGGGAACAAAGGAGGGAGAGGACAGGGGCATATACATGGATAGCTGAGAACTTGGGGTCAGTCTCTGTCCCCAGACTCACTGCAAAAGTGAGAAACTAGAAGAAATCTTTAAGTTGCAAACCAACAGCACATGAGTGTGGTTTAGCCCATGCAATGGTATTTACATTTTTTTAGTTAGTAGTTAACATCCAATATCAGGAAATTTCCATATTAAAATGTGAATGTCCAGTTTCTCTTGAAAAATCAAAACATCAAGCCCCATGGGCCCCCATCCTATAAACAGCAGCTGGCTGGGGCTGAGGACAAGCTGTTGCCCCTTTCAGTGAGGCATGAGGTCTCCTGCCACCCAGTCACCCAAGCTGCCCCTCTCACTCCCTGCCTCTGCACTAAGGCTGGCATTGAGCAAGGGCAAAAAATATCAGGACGGGCCAACCAGTCACCCATGCTTGACCTGCCTCCAAAACATCCCCACTAACATCTGGAACATGCCAGAACTTCCAGCTTATACTTAAAGACCTTTGGGGACAAGCAAGTCATTGCCTATTAAGTAAGGCAGCCGGCTGCACCTCTGGGTAGCTCAGACTGCTTTCACAAGGTGGGAACCTCCGTCGAGGTTGCATTCCCATGAAGACACCTGTCCAAAGAGGAGAAGAGACTTGTCTGCATTGTCTCGCAAACGTGAAGTAGCCAGTTAGCAGCCCCAGGTTAGGTACCACCAGGTCCCCTAGACATGCTGGTACGTGATGATGGTGGGACCTGCACCCTAAGGGAACTTCCAGTCTCGGCGGGCCCAGCAAGGTTTACACAGATGACATCAATGCCTGATATTCTGACACCTGGGAATAGTGCGCTGAAAAGGCACAGCCCAGATTTGAGCTCCCAGGGAGCTGTATCCATGACATTCCAGTGGGTAGAGTCTTCGCCATGGGGGAAATTAGACCTGTAAGCTCGGAAAATATCAACTGTGGTTATTAAGCTCTGTGCCATGAGGAGTTTAATTTGCGAGGTGGAAGGGCTTACAGGTAATTGACTTGATCTTCTATGAAGCCATGAGTCAGGACACCTGAGTTTTATGTCAGTTCTGCATATGAACTTGGGCACATGTCTTTGCCTCAGGGCCAAGACTTCTTAATCTGTGAACAGGGGTTGAATCAAATTTCTCGGGGCCTCATATTCACTGGTGTATCCCCAGTGCTGGCACAGGGACTGGCTTTCTAGAATATAAACTCCGTACAAATCCAGTAGGTGCTCCATAAATGTTTTGGATTGGCTGCCAACTCTTCCTCTGAGAGCATTTGCCAAAAACGGAGGCAACCAGACAGTCCAGAACAAATGGACCCTGGAGTAGCCCCAGCCAAGAGTTCCTCTTGGAAAAGAGAGGAAAAAAGGGGAAAAAAAATCCCTGCATGAGGCTTGTGACCATTTTTTTTTACCACAAGAGGGCGCCCCAGCCTCAATCCTCCCACCCGGACCCTGAGAAGAGGGAGGCTCCATCAGAGGCCTCTGTTGTGGTGCTTGCTGTCTTAGGTGAGCAGAAACCTCACCATTAGTACCACTGTCCCAAGACAAGACACCTGAGATGTAAACACAGATGAGCATAGGAGAACGGAGCAATGGAGGGTGAAGAGAAGCAGGACAGGGATGGGGCCAGAGAGAGGAAGTGTCTCACTGGGGTCACAGAGCAGCCTAGGGACCCGTTAGGAAGTGAGACCTGGGATGAGGTCACAGAGTCCCTGTTCCCTTGAGGATGAAAGCGATGCTCAATTTCATAGAGAAAAACTCCCCCTGTGAGTATCTCGGAGCCTGCATAGTGGTCAGCAAATGCTTTGACTTGAATGCACAGGGAACAAGAGGCCAGAAAGCAGACGGGTGGGTCCTGAACGCCTGCCTGAATTGGCCATCAACCCATAGGCTCTAGAGGACCCAGAAAGAAAGTTCTTTGAAACTGAAGTTGTATTTTGTCACAACTCATCCGGCAGACATAGACCGGAGAACTATGAATATATACATCCATGGAAAGTATATGCAAAAAAAATATTTGGGAGTAGGGTCTCTGGGGAAAAGCCTGGGGGAGAGGATTGTTCTGGAGGGAACCCAGTAGCTCCCTTCTCCTTCCCTCTCTTCCCTGAGACACGAGCTTGTTCCAGGAGGCACACTCCATTGGCTCCAGGAATAAGAACCTGGGTCTGGCGAGAGAAACAGGTGCAGCTGTTTTGTGAGAGATCTCACCAGCGGCTGGAGTCTGAGTGTCCTGCTTTGGAAGCTGAGGAGAGGCCTTGGGGTCAGAAACAGTGCATCTTCCTCTGCACCCGCCTCCTAAGCCACCCACGTAGTGTCCTAAGAAGCCAAGCAACAACACGGGCCCAGGTGGGTCTGGGCTCTTGGGGTGATGGAGGGCAGTAGGAAGGCATCCTGGGGGAGTGAGCCATTTGGAACCATTAACATCTAAAACTTCCCCTTCCCGGTTACTACCCACCTAAGTCGCTCCACAGCTCGGACCCCAGGCCCAGGCTATGCCCTGGGAAGAGCAACTAATCTTAGTCTCCACCTCGCACCCAACACAGGCTCCAGCAGAGAGCACTCAACAAGCGTTTGCCAACAGGAAGAATGACCGAAGAGAGAATGACTGGGTAAGCGGGTGTGGTCCCTCCCCAGGGATGACGTGAACCCAGAGCTCAGGGCCTTGGCTTGGCTCCTCAAGGCCAAACATGACTTGGGCCCCTCTCCAAACCTGAACTTCTTGTCCACCAAATGGAGATGGCCATTCCCCAGATCACATCCAGGCAATGGTAAAGATCAGAGGGTGAAGAACAGAGGCAGGAGTGCTTTGTGGTGGCAATCTGGGACTCGGCTCGCTCCTTCTCCCCTAGTCCCATGATAAGTGATTGAAAACAACAACCTCAAGTAGTTCATCTTGATAAAAATGACTCATTCAGGAATGGTAAAGATGCAGCTGCTCGAAAACTCTGAGATAATCCAACCCAGATAAAGGCAGTTAATATTGGCACCTGTAGAATCCTGCTCTGGCCAAAGTAAGAAACAAATCTATTTCAGAGATTTCTGGCCCTGGCCAGGTAGCCCAGTTGGTTGGAGCATCATCCCGATGCTCTAAGGTTGCCGATTC
This sequence comes from Plecotus auritus, assembly GCF_963455305.1. NCBI lineage: Eukaryota > Metazoa > Chordata > Mammalia > Chiroptera > Vespertilionidae > Plecotus > Plecotus auritus. Next base: position 50,784,702 of record NC_137770.1, on the reverse strand, counting down.
AATCACCAATCAGGGCGTATACAAGAATCAACCAATAGAGGCATAAATAAGTGGAACAACGTGTTTCTTTCTCTCTCTCAAATCAATAAAAACAGATATTGAAAAAAAGCGAGATTTCTGAACTCAGATCACCCTAGTCCAGGTTTTTCCCTCCCACACACTGCAATGGCTGTGGACTTTGATTTTTGTTGGTAGCCTATTTTGTAACCAGAGAGGTTTGGTCTCCACGGGCTCCTTTCTGACCAAGCTTCTATGGTCCCAGTGAGATTCTTCCAGTCTCCCAGGAGTCCTGGCCTTTGTGGGACCCTGTGACCCAGAGTTCCAGAGGATCATTTCACTCTGGATGGGGACACCAGAAAACCTGGGTCTTGAGCCTTCTGCTTTCTGTAGCACTTTATATATTTTTTTTTTTATTGATTCCAGAGAGGAAGGGAGAGAGAGAGAAACATCAATGAGGAGAGAGAATCATTGATCGCTGCCTCCTGCTCGCCCCCCACTAGGGGTCGAGACTGCAACCCTGGGCATGTGCCCTGACTGGGAATTGAACCGTGAGATCCTGGTTCATAGGTCAACGCTCAACCACTGAGTTACAGCAGCCTGGACCTTGGCACCTTTTTAACTTGGGTTTCCATAGCTACAAAAAGTGGATACTTTTCTTGCTTATCTCATAGGGCTTTGATGAGGATCACCAGATATGGTGCATGTGAACTTGTAAAGTGTAAAGCAGTCTATGAATGTGTTACTACCACTATTGTCAGAACTCAGAAATCCTAAATGATTTGATCAAAAGATGCCAAAGTGCCAAAAGCTAGCTCTGGGGGCTTCTGCCTGCTCACTCCTCCAACTCCCGTCCAGGTATAGTGAGGGGTTAAAACCCTTTGAGGACTATTGATCCATTGGGAAAACGACCAAGGAGTGCATAGAACCAACTCTGTTACAGCTGTTAAAGATGAACTATGAACACGTGGGTTTTTAAAGATACCAATAGCAAACATTTATTGCCCACCTGTTACGTATTCGGCACATTCCTATATTATCATAACCCTCACAATAAATAACCCTGTGAGAGAAGGGCACAGATTCATAAAGAAATATATACACATTTAGCCCTAGCCGATTTGGCACAGTGGATGGAGCGTCAGCCTGCAGACTGAAGGGTCCTGGGTTTGATTCTGGTCAAGGGCACATGCCCTGGTTGAGGGCTCAGTTCCCAGTAGGGGGTGTGCAGAAAGCAGCCAATCAATGATTCTCTCTCATTGATGTTTATCTCTCTCTCCCTCTCCCTTCCTCTCTGAAATCAATAAAAATATGTTTAAATATATATACACGTGTAGAGGAGAAAAGATAGGTTTTCACAAAATGATATAACCATTCCTTAGTTCCTAGACGCCTCCTACCAAATTGTGTAGTATTTTCTCTACTGCAGGCAGAAATGGAGATACACTGTCTTGCATAAACGGGGAGGCCTTATGGGTCCTGCAGGTCCCATGACCCTACCCCCTAGCTTCAAAGGCCAGAGAAACTGCACAGGGCTGGGCTGGAGTGAGAAAGGTCACTGAGGGCCTGCCTTTGTCCCTTAACCAGGGAGCAGCACCGGCAGCTCTGGAAGACATCAGGCCAGAGTGTGGCCCCACAGGAAACCCGAGCTGCAGCCCAGGCTTCTGAGCCTGTGGCAGTCCTGCGCCTGCTCTCGTCCGCTTCCCCTCTGCACGTGTGCTGAAGGGTGTGCGAAGGTCCTGGAATGGCCAGGGGGAGCTACACTGGGGTCAGCAGAGAGGAGCACGCCTTGGCCATTGCCTTTCTGACTTAGAGCAAACCACTTTCCTTCTCTGTGCTTCACCTCCCTCCCCTGTAACGTGGGAGAGGGGACTGACTACGTATGCTCCCTGCTGACGTGGGGCCCTAGAGAACCAGGCAGGGACTTGCTCCAAGGCCATGAAGACAACGGCTGAGGGGCACCTGGCCTCGCTCACTGACCTCCCTCCAAATGCCCCAGGGGCTCTCACTCACCCAACCCAACAGCAGCAGAGGGTGAGGGAGCCCTCGGTGCTGTCCACACTGACCAGCAGGTGTGGGTGGGCTGCGTGATGGTCAAGGAGGCCCAGGGAACCACCTCAGGAGTCCACGTCCCTTTCCTGTCAGCCCTGGAATATTCCCAGGGCAGGGATCCACCCAGCCCCGCCCTCACAGGCCTGGGCCTTCAGCTCTGCAGCTTCTCCTCTGCTCCCGAGGGAACACGTTGAGGAGTTCGGGGAGCAGGGCCTGCCCTCCTGGAGGTGCCCAGTGAGCAGGCCTTGCATGGGTGCAGAGGCGGGTGGGCTGCGGCTGCGGGGCTCCCTCCTCCTGCCCCGTTGTTACCTTTCCCACCCAGGGTCCCTTCTGGCACGTTCTCTAATCCTACTCTGAGGGATACTTACATTCTGACAGAGGGCTGGAGTCACGACAGGCAGGGTGGGGAAAGGTGGGGGGACAAGTGAGCCTGGTCCCTCGAGACCTCCAGGCCCCCATGGAGCCAAGCCTTCCCTTGCACTGGTTCCCGGAGAGCTTGGGGAGCCAGGAAACCTGCGGGCAGTGAAGGCTCCAAGATGCAAGTCACGCCCCCAAAAGGACTGGCGGGCAGCAGCACTCCCGAACCAACAGCCCAGCGTCCTCTCGGTCCCAGCAGGTGGGCCAGCTTCAGGCCAACAGCCACTCAGCCCCAGCCTCATGCCTGCGTGCCCGTGTGGGTGCGTGAGTGAGGTGGGGGCTGTGCACCTGTGGAGATGGTCTTCCGTGCTGCTGGGAAGGGACCTCTGAGCAAGAAAGCCTGGCCTTCCCAGGAGCCTGAAACCCTTCCAGGAAGAGAGAAGCCTCCCACCTGCGGGTCAGGATTCAACACGCCTGGGAAGTAACAAGGAGCTTTCTGGAAAGAGCAGGGACAGGATGGGGAGCCGGGCCTAGCCGCTCCTGACCTGAGCCTCCCCGCGCCCTCAAGGGAAGCCCTTTAACCATCTGAGGCTCGTCAACCCCACAGTTCGGTCCAAACGTGACTGTCCACCAAGGCGCTTCTGCGGAGGCCTCATCCGGAAAAGGCGCCTTCAGCTGGAAAAACCCCTCTGGGGTGGCCTGGGGGCCTCCCTCCCCTTCCCAGCTCCTCCTCCCAGCCCCAGGCCTGAGGCCTGCTCGGCAAAGCGTGAAGGCGGCCCCCCAGGGAAGCCGGGGGGCGGGGGCGGGGGCTTTAAATTATAGAGCAGCTCTCCTAGCCCCTCACAGCCCAGGCACCCAGCTAAATAATTCACTGCCTGGGAAGACCCAGTGGTTCCTGACAGCTAAAGTAGGTCAGTTACCGCCCTGGCCCTGGGTGGGGGCTGTGGGCTCAGAGAAGCTCCCCCACCAGCACGAGGAGGGGCTGCCGGCTGGCAAGGCCTCGCCCGCTTGGCAAGTGCCCAGCTGATCCAAATGCAGCATCGAGTGAGGGTACAAACGGGAAAGCATCAACACTCCGCTTGCTGAACAAGGCCACCAGCTCCGCCCTCCCAGAGCCTCCCTCAGGGTCCAGGTAACCCACCACTTGACACCCAGTTACCGATGGGCCAGGCTCCTCCTCCCTCATGGCTCCGAGGGGCTGTGCCCTCTCCACATGCAGGTTACCAGCGGGGGCTGCAAACGTCTGCCTGGGCCTTTCACAGCCGAACAGTCAGCAGCAGAACACAGGCCCAGTCAGGCCTGGGATTCAGAGGGTGATGTGGGGAGTGGGAGGGGCACCCAAGTCACACAAGGTGCAGGTGGGGAAGTGACAGGGCCAGCCTCAGGCGGGGGTGCTCGGGGCCTCTCCTGCTCTCCCGGCCCCTTTAGGCACAGCGTCTGAGTCCAGCAGTGAAGGGCGTGGGGAGGGGACACAGAGAGAAAAGGGAACCAGCGAAGCCATCAGGTCAGTGCCCCGACCCTCCAGGAGCTGGAAAGGGTTTCAGGCCACATCAGGGGAGGAAACTGAGGCACCAGTCACCAAGGGGAAGGCGCAGGGCCAGCCGGGGGCATCCTGACTGGGTCCGGGGCAGCCCAGGGTCAACCCCACACGGGTTCCCTGACCTTCACACACATGTGCTCCGGCTCCACTGCACCTGAGCTCAGGAATCGGGAGCTGCAGCCGGCCCCAGCAGGGTGGGGGAGCTTAACCATTTCTGCGCCACACGCCTGGGTCCTCTCCCCTCGAAAAGCCTCACAAGACCTGCGCCAAGGCCGCTGCACAGCGGAGCCCAGCCTCCTAACCAGTCCTTCTCTCCAGGGGGCCTGAAAGTCACAGGCCACGAAGGGCCAGGCCGCTGGGTCACCCGGGGAAAATGAAGGCTCCCACTGCGGGCCTCCTGTGGGCGCGGACTCTCCGGTTCTATCCTCAGAACTCGGAACATGAAGTGAATGAATCAAACACAGGTGGTGCCCGGCTGGTGTGGCTCCGTTGGGCATCCTCCCACCAACAAGAGGTCACAGGTTCAATTCCCGGTCAGGGCACGTGCCGGGTTGCAGGCTCCATCCCCAGTAGGGGGTGTGCAGGAAGCAGCCAATGGATGATGTTTCTCTCTCATAGATGTTTCTATCTCTCTTCTTTTCCCTTCCTCTCTCTTAAGATCACTAAAAACATATATATATATTTTATTTAAACACAGGTAGGCTGACAGCCCCACCCCCAATCCAATGTATGGCCCTTGGCAAGTCACTTCCCCTTCAGACTTCAGTTACACAAAAGAGGGAAGGAGGGAGAGGCTACAGGAGCTCTCAGGCCAGGGCCCACTTCACTTCCTCCCCCTGAACTCTCAACCTCCGTCCTCTTGTTATGCCCTCCCAACGGCAGTCTGCATCCGCGGAAGCAAAGGTCAGAGAGCAGTGACTTTGGATGATTTTTTTATTTTGCATTTCATATATCATCCAGTTTCACATTCTCACAGGATCAGCAATTACAACAGCCACCTCGTCTCCTAAGTCTGAAAACGGCAAGACAGCCACAGCTGCGGCCAAAGGCAAAGCACTGATGTGCTCACAAAACAAAAAAATTGCACAATTTTCCCTTCATTTTTCTTAAACTAACGCCTGACACAAAGGTTCACGGCTGGAGAATGGAAACCCTTTCTTCTTCATGCCTCAAACTAAACATTAAACTTATCTGACAGGGCGAACAAGGTCTCTTCAATAATTAATTGCACACACACATGAAAAATCCTTTATGATGCATAAATATTTTGTTACACAGGGTACAAAAATACTTTCACTTTTTGGTTGGTTTCGTAGTTTGGAAAGAATGAGGAGAAGTGGCAGGGGTGAGGTGCACTGTGGAGAGGTGAGCAAAATGGGCAGAGAAGGGATGCTCTGAACAGCTGCTGGCCCATCTGAGGAGGAAGTGGAGGACCCCGATTTGAAATGAAAAGGAAACACTCTGTCGGGTGGTCGTTGCTGTTTAGCCGGGAAGTGTGTGGGGCAGTGGAACTGGCGGCAGGGCGCGGGCCTCACCGAAGCAGGGTGGGTGTAGGGGAGGGGTGTGGAGAGAGGGACCAGGAATGATGAACCATTAAAGGCCAGGACCTGTTGCTATGGTGACACAGTGTGAGAACAAACTGTACACTCACATATACACAAGTGTAAGTGTCTTAATTCATGCCAGAAAACATGCAAAATCAAACGCCTTGTTTCTCTGAGGTGAAGCTACAAAAGCAAGTTTGGACGGGAGGTCGGGCCTCGCTCGGTCCCAGTGAGGCCTCGGAACTGGGCCTGGGCAGGACAGGGCCGAGGGAGAGGACAGAGGGGAACAGGAAGCAGTCCACTGAGTCAGGCTTAAAATTCACAGTCTTTGGAGGAAAGCAGCAGCTCTCCACAGGCCGCCTGGGGACAGTGGAAGCTGCGGGCAAGCGGGCAGCTTCCTCCCCAGCGGGGGGCGGGAGCGTCAAGCTGTGGTAACAAGACCTGGAGGGAGGGGAGAGAGGTGGCCGTGAGCAGAGGTGTGGGACGGAGCTGAACCCAGGCCTTCCCACTGTGCCAAGTCTGCAAGACAGATGGGGCGGGGTGGGTGGTAGGGTGGGAGGAGAAGGGGGAGAACCAGCCAGAGTGCCCAGTGCACACGCTCAGGTGAAGGCCTCGCATCACCTGGCTCTCGGATGCAGTGAGGGGGACCAGGGCCCTGCAGGAAGCCCGGGTCTGGGACATTCATCCCGGACCTCTGGGCCAGCACTTACTGAGGAACTAACAGAACTGACGGTATTTCCATCCTTGCTGGGTGGTATCCGAGGAAGGGTACCAGCGCACCTGCAAGAGAAGCCAACATCAGGAGCTGGCCGTGCAGTCCCGTCCCCCGATGGGGAGCCCCGTGAGCACAGCCTCCTGTGCCCTCAGAGTCCTGGTTCTGTCACCACTGGCAGGTGTCGGGACAGGCACTCACATCTAGGCACCAGTGTCTTCATCCTGAAAAGGGGAGAGTGCCCCTGACCTGCCTCCTCTGCAGGGTGAAGGTCAAATGAGAGAATGATTATGGTGATTTACACTCCACTAGACCGGACTGCAACGTGCCAGCTTGGACCAGGTGGAGTCCGGCAGCAGGTGGCCCAGGTGCTAACAACCTGTCCTTCGCCCTTTGCTGGGAGGGTGCGGAATTCCTAACAGGAGACTAAACCCCAATACATTTTTGCTCAACATCTTTGAGTCTCAGTGTCCTCATCCAGCTGTAGGCTAGAGATGACTGTCACAGGCAGCCAGGAGCATCAGTAAGACAGAATGGGAGGACTCCACACAAGAAGGCAAAGCTGGTGTGGTTTCCAGTCCTTGTGTGATCTGTAAGGAAGCCAAGGACGAGACCCCACTGATACATCCTCCCCATTTCCACCTCTCCGTCCCTCCGTTATTACCCTCCTAAGTCTAGAGGTTTGTAACCTACCAGCTGAGCCCTCGAGTGGGGCCTGACCGCTACGGAAACCCTGGCACTTTCCAGAAGGCCCCACAGCACAGTAGCCCCAAAGCAGGATCCCCAGAGACCGGTCAGGAAATGATATGCACCCCCTTTCCCACGGGCTGGTGGTCTGGATGGTAAGCTGTCTTAGGGGCCAAGCCCACACTGCAGGGAAGGCCACCTGCCCCAGTTACAGGCAGCACAACTGCCCCAGCCTGGCCCGTGGCTGCCTGGGTGGGGATGGGGCAGGCATCCCACCTGAGTGAGGGGGAAGATTACCCAGACGGAGCCCAGGGTCCCCTAGGAAAGGAAGGGATGGCACAAGAGCCGATGCAGAGACAGGAGCAGCTGGGCGCATGGACAAGTCCCCGCAGCTGCAGCAGTCAGAACCAGTTACCCACTGGGCCCCTGGGATCCTCCAGGCCATTTGGGGCTGAAGGAAGCTTCCTGAGAACTTGCTCCTGTGCCCCCTCCAATGCCAGGTGCTGCTTTGTACAGTGCAGGACTCTCACACCAGCACACAGCAGGACGTCAGGCGCTGGTCACCCTACGATGCCAGGATGCTTGGCATATAGCACACAGCAGGGCAAAGTCTTAGGTCACCTGACCAATGGGCTCCAAGCATGTGGCACCGCTGTCTCCAGGACACAGCTGACCCCAGGCTGCGAGAACTGCCTGGAGTAAGCCCCACACCACACAGAAAGGTCAGGAGCTCTTCTAGCCTTTGAGCTGTCCAGGCAGAGGCCCCGGACCTTCTTTCCTGCCTTCGGAACATCTGGAAGCGGTTCCCTGCCTTCCCGGCTGACAGCTGAGTGGGAGGAAGCCTCTCCTCCCCTTTGTGGAGCCACTGATGCCCTCTCAGCGGGAGGCCCGCTGGACACCAGAGCTCAGTCCACAAGGAGGACGAGGAAACCAGCTCCACTGCTGCTGGAGAGCCTGTGGCCCAGCTCAGGGAACCCTCGTGGGCCCCGGAGCAGCCCCCAGGAAGGAAGTGCCTGGAGCTGGGTGCCCTGCTGGGCTGGGGGCACAGAGGACATCGCATGGGAGTAGGAGGGACTCTGGAGCCTCCCCCTCACCCTCTGCACCACTGGGGAAGCCGAGGCCTCCTGCAGCTGCGCCAGGCTCCCTCAGAGAGCCCGCCTCATCCGGCCCCACACTCCCTGCAAGCGCTGGAATTCCTGCCTCTGAAGCAGCACTTTCCCTCTGGTCTGAGATGAGTCAGCCGCCGTCTTGGGGAGGAAGAAGAGGAAAGACCCCATTTCTGAGCTCCAGACAGCTGTTCCCCTGAAGTGGACAGAATGTTCTCAAGTGGCTGCATTTCCGCTTCCCTCAGACACACAGCGCAGGCCGGCGGTCCGGGTCCTCTAGGGAAGCACGGTCCAGCCCTGGCCGGGTGGCTCAGCTGGTTGAAACACTGTCCATACACCAAAAGGTTACAGGTTCAATTCCTGGTCAGGGCACATACCTAGGTTTCGGATTTGATCCCTGGGCGGGGCAACTGATCGATGTCTCTGTCTCTCTCTCTCTCCTCTTTTCTCCCCCTTCCTCTCTCTCTAAAATCAATGAACATATCATCAGATGAGGAATAAAAAAATAAATCTCCAAAGCAGAGTCCCTTCCTGTCCCAGCTCAGAATAAGACACCCCCCCCCCCCAGGGCCAGCACATCAGGGAGTGGCTGGTCCCTTCTCAGGGCCTCTAGTTGCTCACAGGGGACTTGGGGTCCTGAGATACCACAGGCCCATGGCATCTACGATGAACCAGGTCCCAAGAGGACCAGCAGTGAAACAATAGGGGGCAGGGACTCAGTCCCCTCTCACCCGGGACCAAGAAGACACGCCCAGAAGGGAAGGGGGAAAGGAGCGAAGTCACAGGAGAAGAAATATGAACAGACGACAAATACGGGGCTTCTCTCACCCGAAAGGCAATTACAATAACTCCCAGGCTTACTGAACCCAGACTGGCCAGTCTACACGTTGGCCCTGCAACAGCTCCGGGAATTCATGGTAAGGAAACAACAGGACAAGTGCCCAGAGGTGTGAACGAGGGTGCCCATTGCCGCACAGCCTACCAGCAGCGAAGAATTGTGAAAACAACCTACTTCCCATCCGCCGGGAGCTGGGCACACTCGCCCAGTGGTGGGCTGGCAGGGCATCTAGAATGTAGGTCTACATTTACTGATGTGGAAAAACGTCCTCATAGTTAAGTTTTAAAATGATTAAGTGTGTATACAGTAATTTTTGTAAAAGATTCCTATCTATGGCTCAACTACCTACCCAGTCTAAGGACTAAAGGTAGCGATTTTGTAGGGAGCAGGATGATGAGCCAAAGGGAAAAAAGAAAAAACCCTGCCTACCCCGCCCCCCTCCCCCCAATAATTGCAGAGTCCTAATAGCTAATGCTTATGAAACCCTTAGCCTGTGCCAAGTGCTGCTCGAAGTAGTTTTCAGGTACTGGGTTCATTTAATCCTCATAAACACCCTCTGACGTTGATGCTATCACCATCCCATTATACAGATAAGGAAACAGAGGCAAGGAAGCTCATGAAACTTTAAGGTTGTCGGTAAGTGGCTGTGCCAGTTTCAGGATGGGGAGCCACAGTGAGAGACCCCCACTTCCTCGGGTGAAGTGAAAAAAGGCAAAGTCCAGTCTGGGAGGACTCTGGGACACAAGGGGACATGGAGAATCCCTGCTTTTCGGCTACTATCTTTATGTACCAGACCCCAGTGGACCTCTGCCATCCACACCTCCTGCATGCCTCGCCCTCTTGAAGGAGAAGATTCTATCAAAAGGCTCAGAAGGTTGAGCAAGATGGCCTTGTGCCAAGACAGAGTGGGATGAACCATCTCCCAGCACCTTTCTGCAGGTCTGGTCCCTGGGGCTCTGGCTGAGCTACTGGCAAAGGGCATGCATTTGGGGTGTGCCCATCCAGGAAGGACTGCTTTTCACCCCCTCTTGTCTCTTAGCTGCCACCTCCTTGCCCCCAGGCATTAAAAACTCAGTTTTGTTGGTCCCCTGGTTCAGAATAATTCTCTTCAGATCAACACTGTCCACCCCTTTATTTAGGCATTTTCTTTTTAAATATATATGTATACTAGAGGCCTGGTGCACAGATTCACACCCCGGTGGAGTCCCTCAGCCTGGCCTGCGGGGATTGGGCTGAAACCAGCTCTCCGACATCCCCCAAGGGGTCCCAAATTGCGAGAGGCCAGTTCTCGGGTGACGCACCCTGGAATCGGGCTCCCTCCTCTCTGGTTCCGGGTGCATCACCCAAAAACTGCAGCTGCCAAGTCACTGCAGTTCAGCAGCTCCTGCATTGAGTGTCTGCCCCCTGGTGGTCAGTACGCATCATAGCTACCAGTCAGACAGTCACTTAGGGTTTTATATATATACTAGAGGCCCGGTGCACGAATTTGTGCATGGGTGGGTTTCAGCCGGCCCGCCAAGATCAAGGCCAATCAGGCTGGCCAGGAGGAGGGGCCGCAGGCAGTGGACTGACTGGCCCCGCCCCCTGATCGAACTCCTGGTCAAACTCCCAGTTGAGGGGACAATTTGCATATTAGCCTTTTATTATATAGGAGGATATATAGGGCTAGAGACCTGGTGCATGGATATGTGCACATTGAAAGGAAATTAATTAGAAGGTGGCCGGCAGGGTGGGCCTGGGTGAGATGGGCCAGACACGCCCTGGAGCCAACCTCCCATGGTCCCCGGCGTCTGCAGAGTAAGCGAGGGTCCCTCCAGCAGGTGGGGTCCCTTGGCCTGGCCTGCGGGGATTGGGCCGAAACCAGCTCTCTGACATCCCCCGGGGAGTCCCGGAGTGCGAGAGGGCACTTTGCAAAGTTGCTGTTGTACAGGGTGTGGAACACAAATGCAAGTGTGCAGTAAACCAGATTCGGGGCTGACAGTGCCCCAGCAACAACGCAACCCACGGATGAAGGTGGAATCGCACGGCCCCGAGAGGAATCGAGCTCTCTCCTCTCTGGTTTCGGGGGGTGTCACCCAAGAACCGCCGCTGCCAAATCACTGCAGCTCGGCAGCTCCTGCGTTGGGCATCTGCCCCCTGTTGGTCAGTGCACATCATAGTGACCGGTCCGACAGTCAAGCATATTAGCCTTTTATATATATAGAAGAGTTCCTATATATATAAAAGGCTAGTATGCAAATAGACCAAACTGCGGAACAACCGAACAACCAGTCGCTATGATGTGTGCTGACCACAAGGGGGCACACAGGGAACATGGCAGGTGTCAGAGCGCGGAACAAGGCGGGGCGCTGGTCACTGTCATTAGGGCAAGCCTCTGTTACTGAAGATTATCTGCTCCAATGCACTGAGGTCCTGCCGGGCCCTCGCACCCGCTGCTGGTGCCGGAGCTGCTGCTCACTCCTGCTGCCAGTGCCTGGTGACGGCCCCGATTGCCCCTAGGGCTTCTCCACCTCCCCCGGCTCCTGAAGGGCGATCAGGGCCGGCAGCCACCTCTTGCACCCACTGTTGGCGATGGCCCCGCTCACACCCACTGCTGGCACTATAGCCGCCGCTCTCCCCACTGCCTGTGCTGGCCCCACTTGCACCTGCTGCTGGGCCTGGGGCTGGTCCCGATCGCTCGGTGCTGTCGGCGGGTGCAAGCAGCGGCTGCCGGCCCTGATCATCCGAGGGTTTCTACACCTCCCGGTGCCGGCCCTGCTCTCACCGCTGCTGGCACTGGCCCCAATCAGCCCCAATCGCTCTGCACCGTCAGCATGTGGTAGCAGCAGCGGCGGAAGCGAGGCTGCTGGCAGACAGGGGATCGGGGTCCATGGCAGGAGGGGCCAGGTGGGGGCGCAAAGGATGGGCCGAGAACCGCCCCTGTGCCCACTGCAGCCTCGTGGCCCACAGTTCCTTTCAATGATGAGAGAGAATCAATTGGCTGCCTCCTGCACGCCCCCTACTGGAGATAGAGACCACAACCCCAGGCATGTGTCCTTGACCAGAATCGAACCCTGGACCCTTCAGTCCACAGGCCAACCCTCTATCCACTGAACCAAAACCAGCTAGGGCTATTTAGGCATTTTCAACCTCCACTTCTGAGGCAGCCCTGCTGAAGGGGCGGGGAGGGGGCTCTTGAAATGAAAAGGAAAAAATGCTACTACTTGGAAAATGCTTTCATGCCTATTACTGCATTTGGTCCTAACAACATGTTTTACTGTTGAGAACATGGCTTTCCAGAGAGCGAGGAGCAGGGACAGAATTAGTTACTACCTGGGCCAATCTCTTGTTAGTCTCCTGCCCCAAAAATGCCACTACCCTTTGAAGCAGCCTTCATCCCCTTCCCTGGGAAGCCAGGAGACAGGAACTCAGGCATGAGGCCTCCAGCCTCAGAGAGGACCCAGGTGAGGAAACTAGACAACGATGATATTAAATAATAGCCACGATACCTGGTAATTCTCTAGTCTTCCCTCTGTATAGCCGTATAAAGTAGGTATGATTATCATCATTCCAAAAAGAAACTGAGACACAGAAAAGTTAAGTAACTTGCCCAAGGTCACACAGGTGTTAAAAGAGAGCCAGGATTTGGACGAGGCAGCTGGATTAGAGTTGGACAACCACAAGGCAGGGAGGGTGGGAGGAAGCTGGAAAGGAAGACAACAGGAGGGCACGAAACCCTCTGAGCAGGTAGCAGCATACCACTCCCAGCCAGCCAGGGGCCACCCCGAGAAGGACAGAGGCCCTCTCCTGTCCCTGGCTCCCAACCTCCGCTTGGTCACTGCCACAGCCTAGCCTCTCAGAGCAGACGAGGCAGAACCTCTCACCCGCTCATTGTACAGAGGAAGACATGGAGGCCAGAAGTGAAGCCACCTGCCGAAGACCAGGTCGCTAACTGGTGCAAGGTGGGGATCAGAGGTGAGGACCCCAGCAGTTAAACTCCCCATGTGGCCGGGATACTGTGCAACTGCCCGCCTTCCACACTGCGCCAGGTCCGAGACGGCGGACAGCGTGCCCGGCTGACTACTCTGTACCCACCACAGAGCCTGGTAAACACCCAAACATCTCCCTCTAGGGAAGATCTTCACCACCTTCCTACTTCCAACCAGTTTTCCAGCTGTCTGTGCTGTGCAGCTGGGGGACAGCACCCAGTTTGCCCACACTTCTGCCCTTGGTACAATCTAAAGTTGCTGTGGCCAGGGAGAGTGCCCCTGCTGGGTTTGTTGGGGTACTAGCCCCAGAATCTGAATCCTTCCACCCTGGAACTGGGCAACCCAGAAGTCACCGAGCACCCCCAGAGGACCGAGATGACCAGGAACTGAGCCTTTGGCCAGCGCACCGACTCCTCCCACTGCAGCTTCCAGTTCCTGCGAACTCCGCCCTCCTGGCCTCTCACTTCCTTTTCCTCCTCATCCCCTTCTGCTGCCCTCGCAAGTCTGCAGCCTCTGCTCACTCCTGCTCCACAGCACAGCACGCCCCAGCGAGGTCACTCTTCCCACTGATGGGAGGCCGAGGTGGGCTGCCATTGCTCCTCCGCCCTCCTGTGCCACCTGGCAGTGCTGTCCACACAGCTGGCATTCCTGTCGCTGCCTAACAGGAATGGGCCAGTAGCTGACCCCCTGCCTGTCTGCCTCTCCAGCACCTGGCCCGGCCCTCGCTGAGCAGAGCCCTCCTGGCCAGCTCTACCCTCCCCGCCTCTCCTGGACATGCTCACGTCCTCTCTCCTGCCCCAGCGCAGGTTCAGGAGGGAGAATATCCAGGCTCCATGGAAACAGGAACCCTCGCTGAGCACTCGGGACATTTGTCCCAAGTACAGTTCTAGACCTCTCATGTACTGACATTTAATTCTCACAACAACCCTGAGGCACACAATAGTATTCTCCTTTTCCAGATAACTAGAAAAACCAAGGCACAGCAATCTTTAAGAGCTGTCTCAAGTTCATAAAGACAGGAGGAGGCAGAGGCAGGCAGAGGGTTCCGGAGACCACACTCGGGTTGGGATTTGAATCGCGATTCAGTCACCGCAAACAGAGTGCAGTGCGGGGCCGCAGGTGGTCAGGGGGCAGTGGAACCACAGCTGTGTCTTCAGGACTCTGCCCCGAATCTTCAGTGTGGCCTTACGGCTTGTCCTCTTCCTCCTCTCTGTCAGAGCCCAAGTCCTAAAGCCATGTCATGGGAGATGCGGCTCTGCTGAGCTCAGGAGACATGCGTGGTCCAGAGGCCAGGTAGGTATAAAGTCTGGCCACCTCAGAGCCTTCCCTCTCCCTTGTCCTGCTTCTCCCCCTGGGGAGAGCTTACCTGAGCATGCAGGGCGGCAGCGGCAGCAGCAGTGGCAGCTGGGTAGGTGAACGCAGCGTGTGAGATAGCCGGGGTCAGCTCTGTGGTGTACAGAGGGTAGGGGGCCCAGGCCTCTGGGGATGTGGGGATCAGAGCAGTCCCCATCAGGTCATCTACAAAGGGAGACAATAGCCCCCATCGTCAGAACACTCCCCTTCGGCCACCTCATGCCAAACAGACAAGGGGACTCAGCACTATGGTTGAAGCACAAGCTCCTGTCCGGCCAGATACCCCTCAAGACCAGATAAAGAAGCCATGTTAACTTGGCCTGGCAGTGAGAGCGTCTTGTCTGCTTTGAGAAGCTCTCAGATGGGCCTCCGCCCATCTCAACCAAGAGAAACCAGAGAAGGCTTCAGGGAAGTCTGATGGCTCAGCCTGTCTGAGGCCCAACAAAGGCTGCAGGGAGGACGGAAGTGTAGAACCCATACGGAGGTGGCTGTGGATGCAAGCAGCCTCCTGGAAAGGGGGCATGCAGGCGGACAGTCCCCCAGTGAGAATCTCAATGCCTGCTCTCTGTACAAACCCCCTGGGGGCCCCGAGCCCAGGCCTAGTGCAGGGCAGCAGGCTGCAGCTGAGCGCCACTCACTCACAGGGGTCCCGTGCGATGAAGTGTGCTCCTAGGGCGGGGTGAGCGCTGGTGGGATTTGGTGTAGCCATTAGCTTGTTCTTGGCCATCTTGGTATTGGCTTTGGCAAACTCTAGCCTCAGGGTCTGCGGGTTCTCGGGATCAAAGCGAATACCCTACACCGGAAGGAAAGGAAGGGAAAGACTTTACTCTGTAGAACCCAGACTGTCCACTGCAGTGGGTACAGAAGGGCCCCAGAAATGATCTTGCCCGAAAGACTTGCCTGCCTGGGGCCAAGACAGAGGACATGCTGCTCCAGCCTTGTGAGTAGTGACGTCTGGCCAAGACAGCACAGCCAAGGACTCTGCCCAGGGCGGCTGGGAAATAAGGTCTGTGGGCCCTCTCCTTGGGCGTGGAGCGGGGAAAGGTTTGCAGAAGACAGAACAAGGACACCCCATGCCCAGGGGATTATGGGTCAGAGAAAGACCTGTTCTCCATCTACTCACATTCAATGCATTCTTGGCTGCTTCTGCTCCTGCCCGGCTGTCAAAGATCACAAAACCAACAGGCTAATAGGAAAAAGAGAGAACACCCTTGCATCTCTCCCAACATTCCATCTCTCCCGCAAAAACAAAACAAAACCCCAAAATAATAAAAAACAACTCTTGCCCATTTCCACCCTAAGCTCAGTTTGGAACAATATAAGACTCTTGTGCACCAAAAGTCTCCAACCCAGGTACCACATTGTGGGAAATGATGCCAACAGAGCTTTATCTCACAGCACTAAACATCACCCTTCCAATAAGTCTTTCTTTTTTAAAAAAAATATATTTTATTGATTTTTTACAGAGAGAAGGGAGAGGGATAGAGTTAGAAACATAGATCAGCTGCCTCCTGCACACCCCCCACTGGGGATGTGCCCGAAACCAAGGTACATGCCCTTGACTGGAATCGAACCTGGGACCCCTCAGTCCGCAGGCCAACACTCTATCCGCTGAGCCAAACTGGTCAGGGCAAGTCTTTCTTTTTTTTTTTAATGCATGCAGGTAATTAAGAGTAAGCTCTAGCCCAGCCAGCGTGGCTCAATGGTTGAGCGTTGAAAACAGGAGGTCACAGTTCAATTCCCTGTCAGGGCACATGCCCAGGTTGTGGGTTCAATCCCCAGTGTGGGGCGTGCAGGAGGCAGCCGATCATTGATTCTCTATCATCACTGATGTTTCTATCTCTCTCTCCCTCTCCCTTACTCTCTGAAATCAATAAAAAATACATATATATATATAAAAATATCCTATCTAATAAAGAGGGAATATGCTAATTGACCATCACTCCATCACAAAGATGGCTGCACCCACAGCTGAGGCCAAGTTCCCATAACAAGCCTTAACGAGCAATCAGCAGGGACCTGAGGCTATGCCTTCCCCCGCCATGGGGCTTGACAGGGGACCTTAGGCCGCGCCCCCCCACCAGGTGGGTCTTGACAGGGGACTTCAGGCCACATCCCCGACTCAGGCACCAGGCTGGGGGACCTCAGACCGCACCCCCTGCCTGGTGGGGCTTGACAGGGGACCTTAGACCGTGCCCCCTCCCCCAGCACCGGGCCAGGGGACCTGAGGCTGTGCCCCCCTGCCTGGCTGGGCTTGACAGGGGACCTCAGGCGGTGCCCCCCACCCAGCGGGGCTTGACGGGGGACCTGAGGCTGTGCCCCCCACCCAGCGGGGCTTGACAGGGGATCTCAGGTCATGTCCCCCACCTGGCAGGGCTTGACAGAGGACCTCAGGGTGGGACTGGCCAAGTCTGGATCTAGCCCAATGGGAGGGGGCGGGCTGGCCAAGTCTGGGTCTCACGCGATTTTGAGGTGCATGTGGGTGGGCAGGGACTTGACTCTGGGTCCCATGGTGTGCCCCAGACTCTGACAGGAGGAAGGTTTTCATATACATTTTACTAATTTTCTTTCATCTCTTGACACGTCTATTGTAGAGAAAGGGCAAATCGCAATATTAAATTATTTCCTCTAATTAATCCCCTTTTGATGTGCATGAATTTCATGCACCAGGTCACTAGTGTGTGTGTGTGTGTGTGTGTGTGTGTGTGTGTGTGTGTTTATCACCCTTCCAATAAGTCTTATATATATTCATGTTCTAATGTTTTCCCAGGAAGAGGACTTCAATACATCAAGTGTCTGAGGAAGTTCCAGATTCCATCAAGGGGAAGAGGTTGAAACTTCTCCAACTTCATCTTGCCAACGTTCAGTCCAGACCCCAAATGGCCCTCAGCCTTGAGCCAGGCTGTGGCTTCTCAAGAGTCAGAGAGGAAGGACCAGGAGCTGACTGGTAAGAAGAGGGGATCTGTGGAGGCCACTGTTTCATCAGCCCAGGACAGAACCAGGATACAGGGAGAGGTCTCAGCTCCCTCAAGACTGAGTAAAAGGCACAGACTTCATTCCAAGCTCAGCAGTTGGGATTGGCTGGGAGGAAGAAAAACCTTGCAGAGAAATTACCTGTCTCGATGTGAGCTTGATCAGGGACCCTTCGTACCCCTGCAGAGAGAGGCAGTCATTAACAGGGAAGGTCAGAGCCACTGCTGTGCTGTCCCAGCCACCCACTCCGCCCTCCACCACTGTTGGGCGCCCTCCATGCTGCATCCTGCACCACACGGAGTACCACGTAGGTGGGCATGGTGGTAGCAGCCATTGTTTCACACATAAATTCCCATTTGCCACACTAGCTTGTAATCCAGACGCACAGATCTTACCTTTTTAAGTTTTCTCCTCTGCAAATCAAAAAGGCTACACTGAATCTCAAAGATTACTTACACAGCAAAATCTACAGAGATTCTCCATGTCCCCACTTTACAGATGAGGAAACAGAGGCTGGGAAGGGCTAAGTGATCAACAGAAAGCAACATGTGAATTGACAGGTCTGTGATCACAGTTTCTGATACTCTGTCCTACCTCCTCCTGCTGCCCAGCCCAGGTCAGAGACTCATTCCTGACGCTTCGCCTTATCCTAGGCTCTGCCCGTGGGTGGCTGGGCCCAGACTCACCTTGAACGGCCTGAAGAGTAGGTAGAGTTCTCTGGGCTTAATGTCCACAGGGAGGCCACTGACGAACAGTGTCCGGACCTGGAGATAGAAGGACAGGAATGATGGCCCTTCCTTCTAGAAGGAACTGGAATCCTCCCAGAGTTTAGGGAGGAATTTGGTATTTCCTGGGCCTCCTTTGGAGGCCGAGAGAAATGAATACTCAGAGGTTTATAGCATTTAACTTTTTTGTTATTGTTGTTAATCCTCACCCAAGAATATTTTTCCCATTGATTTTTAGATTTTTATTTATTTATTTAAATTTTTTTTATTTTTTAAAATATATTTTTATTGATTTCAGAGAGGAAGGAAGAGGGAGAGACAGAAACATCAATGATGAGAGAGAATCATTGATTGGCTGCCTCCTGCACGCTCCCAGACTGGGAATGATTGGAATAGAACCTGGGACCCTTCAGTCCGCAGGCCGATGCTCTATCCATTGAGCCAAACCGGCTAGGGCTGATTTTTAGAGAGAGTGTAAGGGAGTGGGGAAAGAGCGGGGGGGGGGGGGGGGGGGGGAGGGAAAGGACAGAAAGAGAAAGAGAGAGAGATGTGAGAGACACATCAACTGGTTGCCTCCTGCACATACCCTGACTGGGGCCAAGTATCACACCTACAATCCAGGTATGTGCCCTTGACCAGGAATCAAACTGAGACCCTTCAGTGTGCGAGCAGATGCTCTAACCATTGCAACAAGCATGTGAACTAGGCCAGGGCACAAGCATTTAACTTTTCAAAGGCCTTCCTGTACACTCTCCTTTCTCCAGGTTCATCCTGCAGGTGTCACTCAACGAGCACCTGCTGGGCACCTCTGTGCAAGACTGACAGCTGAGGAACAGCTGCAAGGAGAGAGCCCTATTTAATAAGCACGCAGATCACGGATCCCTCTTCAGATCAAGGACCCCTCTGACCTCCTGAGCAAACTTGGTGTCTTACTCCCCACAAATACACAAGTTAAAACGTATATAATTTGTAGCAGATACCCACAGACCCAGGTTGAGAGGTTCCGTCTGGTCCAGGGGAGAGGCAAAGATGTAAATGGAACGTAAGTCCTACGCTACACCCTGGGATGACTTCAACAGAGGGCCCACCCTGTCACACCCATCTCCTAGGCACTGCTTCTGATGCTAGATGTAAGCTCTTCGATGGCAGGAATGTGTTGTATTCTTGCCTCTATGTCCAGCTCCTACTATGGTGCTGGTACTAAATGTTTACTGAATCAGAGACCTGGGTAAGGAGTCAGGGATGGGACAATTATGCTGGGTTTTGAAGAATGAGTAGGATCTTGCCAGCTTCAAATGAGGCAAAAGATGCTGTCAGTTACAAGGCTTGCCCTCACCATGGTGACAAGTTGGTGGTGAAGCCAGGTCTAGACACCAGATTTCTATCCTGCGACTCCAGCCAAACCTGACTTCCTGAACTGCATGATAGCCTGTGGGACCCAGCCAACAGCCTTTTTATAGACAATGGATTGAATCAGGAACCTGGGGCAGCCAGGCAAAGTTACACCCAACACGCACGCACGCATGCATGCACATCCTCAACAACAGAGCCAGGAGTGACTGCGGAAACCAGCATGGACAGCTGCTGATAGCCAGTGTCACCATCCTCAGCCCATGCCTGATAACAAATGGGTAAGGACAAGTTTCTTCACTCACATGCGTTTTCTGCCAAGAAGCATACCCTTGCCATTTAGGGCACATCGTTCCTTTCAGTCATGCCTTTCCCTAAGCAGACATGCCTCTGCTCCCAGGCCTGGGGGGAAGGTTCTGTACACGTCACAGCCCGCAGCTCTGTGTCCCTGTCTACACAGTGCTCAAGTGCTGCCCTGCTCCCAGAAGCACCTGGGAGAAACTGGACAGCCGAGGCTCCGGGTGCGCTCAACGGAGTCCCGGACTCCAGAGGGCACCCTCCTCTATACTCTGCCCTTTGATGGGAGGGCCTTTAACCTCCCTGTAATCCCCCAAAGGACAGTGACCTGCTTGGGTCATCCGGCTTTTCTTTAAAGGCAGCAGACCCAGGACCCATCTGGGCACGTAGAGGTGATACTTGCTTCTGGGTGCCAGGACTTGAGCACCCAGCCAGGGCCCTGCTTCTCCCTCCTCCCTGGGATGGCGGGTCTCGGTTTGGGTCAAAGATGCAGAACCAGAGCCACCCCACAGAAACCTCTGCCTCCGTTCTCCCCAGGGGCCACCCATTTCACCCCAGCTAATTTTAAACCCTTCTTCAAATGGCTCCTTTCTGGCCAGACCTCCCCAGAGGCCCCCTTAAATAGCAAGTTCTCAGCACAAAGTTTCCTGCTGGGTGGGGGAGGGGAGGACGGAGGATCTTTCCCTCCTTCCCAGCTCAGATCCCTGGTTTCCAGCCTGCCCTCTGGGCCGGATGTTTCCAGCCTTTTTTCTTCTGGTTTCCATCATTTAGGTTCTGAAGTGTTCACAAGGCCACAGTATCGCTCCCGCCCTGTCCCTGGCCACCTCTCAGAAACAAAAGGAGGCCAAGGCAGTTACGGACGGATGAGGTGGCGGGTCCGTCTGCCAGGTCACAGACCCTTTGCTGGGATATCAAAGTCTGGGAGGTTAAGTCACAGGAAACCTGGCCCAACTATTCTCTCAGGTTCTTACTTGATCTTAGTCACCCCAGCAGATGACGGGATCCCTGACTATCCTCTGTGCAGACAGGGAAACTGAGGCCCAAAGGGGCTCATGCAGCTTAGTTCACCCAGGTGCCCTGACTCAGTCTTCGGTGCCACCAGCAATCCGTCCAGCTGTGGGGACAGATGGAGTGGCACGTGGGTGGCCTTGTTAGCCTCATGGGTAGTAGGTAAAGTATTGTCACACATCCATTCGGGAGCCCTTCCTTGGGGACTCGTTTAGGATGACAGCAAAGCTGGAACAGTAGGGTAGAACAAGAAGAAACTGGCAAAGCAAGGTCGAAGGGAGCATGAGCTCAGCCCCACGCTGAGAGGAGAAGAGGTTTCAGAGCCCACGCCTCTACCTTTCGGCTTCAGCTCCCTCTGGTCCTGCCACAGCCCATCTCCTCCGGGTCCCCGGCAAGCTCCATGTGCACCAAAGGCAGCTGCCCATGCTGCCTCTCGGGCCACCCCTCCCCGGCTCCTTAACTGAAGGGCACCCCTCACATCCCTCTACTTCCTCACTCCCCCTTCCTTCCTATGAAGTCCTACGGGGGGGCCCTCAGAACCTCCTGCCGCACATCGTTTCCACCCGTCTGAGTTTATCCTGGACGCTAAAACCCCAGAGAAGGGAGCCACGTCTCAAAACTTTCCTACCCTCCAAAGTTCCCAGAGCCAGGCCTCAGCACCTGCACAGTCCCCACGCACCTCGGTCCTTCCAAAGAAACTCCCAGCCCAAGACAGATGTGGCCCAGCGTGGCAGAGGAATGCCATAAATGGCAAAGACAACAGGCTTCAGTTAGGCCGCCGCCTGCACCCCAGCTTCAGGCTTGGCTAGGGGAAGATGCTTCCTGCCTCCGAAGCTGTTTATCTGTACAACACGGATACCATCTACCTCCAGGATGAACGGTTCGCCTCACTCCATGCCTGGCACAACAAAACGCACGTTCACATAGGGCTCCTGTAATCACAGTGGTTACCTGCATGGAAACCTCACCTATCAGGTACCCCAAGCCTTTTACCTGTAAGTGCCTAGTGAGGCGGGGTCGGGTCCGGGTCAGTCTGGAGCTGGCAACATGGGTGACACGATCTTAAGAGGTCACTGGTTCCTTTTCCTCTTTCCCAGGGAGGTAATATTGAGGTGAAGGCACAATGGAGATGAACTACAACACCCGCATTTTACAGATGAGGAAACTGAGGCTCAGAAGAGGAAACTGAGGCTCAGAAGAGGAAGGTAACAAAGCAAGGTGACTGTATAGTCAGGATCCTTTAGGGTCGGCTGGGACAGAGACATGCAGTTACTTCTCCAAGGCCTGGTCGACTAGCCCCTGGCCCAGGCCGGCCTTGGAGACCACTCCCATGCCACTTGCTGGTGCCAGCCTCACAGGGCCCATCGTTCATAATGAGGTGGGTGCAGACACCAACAGCTGGTTGATGCCAAGATGAAAAAGACCAATCAGAGAACCCATGTCCTGCCTATTCCACGAATTTATTATAAGAATTCAACACACACACACACACAAAAAAAAGAATTCAACACAAAACTGCTTTCAGTATTTGAAGGAGCATAAGGGGTGGTTCCCACAATCCCAGGTCCTAGAAGTCACCACACTCGTTTACCTGGTCCTTCTCCTTCTGGACCTCAGCCCTTCTCCAAAAGTGCCCACACAACCATAATCCTGAAACATGGAAAGCAACCACAGCCCTTTTAAAAAGGCCATCTTCGCCCGGCCAGTGTGGCTCGGTGGTTGAGAGTCGATCTATAAACCAGGAGGTCACGGTTCAATTTCCGCTCAGGGCACATGCCCAGGGTTGTGGGCTCGATCCCCAGTTGGGGGGCTGCAGAAGGCAGCCAATCAATGATTCTCATTATTGGTGTATCCATCTCTCTCTCCCTCTTCTTTTCTCTCTGAAATCAATAAAAATATGTTAAAAAAATAAAATGGCCATCTTCAATGGCAGGTACGAGCAGACAGTGCCAGACCACAGCCATGCCCTAAGCCAGCCTTGGGCAAACTACGGCCCGCGGGCCGGATCCGGCTGTTCAATCCGGTTCTCTTGCTCTCCCCTCCGCTCCTTTACTTTGAATTTATATTAGTTCACACAAACACTCTATCCATGCTTTTGTTCCGGCCCTCCGGTCCAGTTTAAGAACCCATTGTGGCCCTCGAGTCAAAAAGTTTGCCCACCCCTGCCCTAAGCACAACTGGAGCTATGCTTGGAATGGGGTAGAGCGAGGACTGGGGGAGAAGTGGAGAATCCTTAGAAGTCGGTGAAAGGAGGAACTTGCTGAGGAACAGCTCTTCAGATGGAACCCACTGGAAGCACCACATTTCATATGGACAAAGAACTTGGGCAGAGAGGTGGCCCAAGACACAGGACATCGCAGACATGGCTGTGTGGCCCTCATGGCAGTTGGGAGCAGACTCAACCTTGCTGGAGGTCCCAGCCAGCACCAGGCCCACTGAGGGGAGCCAACAGGCCTTTTGGCACAACTGGGCCCTTGTCCAGCAAGGCTTTGGGAGCTCCTGAGGCAGCTCTTTCCTTCTGAAGTCCTGCCCATCTTCCTCTGAAGTTGCTGGGAGTGAGGGGGCAGGGCAGTCCAGCCCCTTGGGTAAGCCCACGGGCTATCACTAGTTAGCAGACTTCCTGGGGCTGTTAGGTCTCTGCTGGGTGTTCCTGGGCTCTTTCCCTCCAGCTGGTGCTGGATCTAGGGTGCCTAAGGGTTCCCCTCTTGACCACTCCTCACCTTCTCTACCGGTGGCCCCTGAATCTCACTCCCAGTGTTTCAGGGAGGGGCAAAAGGGCATTACCTGAGAGGCACAGGAACGGGTGGTCCCGCATCCTCAGCCTTGTTCTTGAGGCCCCTGGGATGGGGATGTCCCCTCCCATAAGGAGCCTCTCAACTGCTCTTTCTAAGCCCAGCAAGACAGAGGACCCAGGCTCCCGGAGCAGCCCAGTCCTTTCCTTGGTGACAGGAAGGGGACTGCAGGTCATCATCTAGGATTTCCTCTCCTCTCAGCAGCCCTCTCCAGCCCAGAGGCAAAGCTTAATGTTGTACAGGGAAAAGGGAAGTAGGAAGAAGGAGCTCTGATAAACTCGTTCATATCTATGTGTCAGTGGTGTTCTTCTATCAGACAAACTGAAATCTGTTTAAAGATCTTCAGATAAAAATGAAATGAAACAAAAGCCTTCGGGAGCAAGGTGATAACACGCCCAAGGCATTGGCCTCAGAGCACAGTCAAGCTTCTGTGGGCAACGCTTCCAGACAGGACTTCGATCAATCTCGCTCCCCAGGGGGACAGCTCTCTTGCCTCTGCACTCTGATGGGCAGACCTGTCATTCAGGTGTCCCCAGGCCAGGCCAGCTTCCTCGACAGTGGCTGCTCAGGTCTTGGGCCAAGCTCAGAGGGGACCCTGCAGGAATTAAGGGAAGGGGCTGGCAGGGGAGCAGAAGGAGGTGGGTGTTCTACACAGCAAAGCCCCTGTATGGGACAGGACCTGGGTACGGGGTCAGTAGGGGCCACAGAGCCCTCCCAACTCAGCCAGAGGCCAGGCTGGCCACTCTGCTCTTACCAGATGTGTGCCCTCCTCTGCAAGGGAAAGGACATGCCTGATGCTGAGGGCTCAGTAGCTCTAACGTGTCCCAACCTCTGGACACAAAAGACCTCCTTCATACTCAGCATTAAACACGCAACTTCCCAGTGAAGGGTGGCAGTAGGGTATTGTGGCCCACAGGCTCCCCAAGTTCCAGCTTTGATTAGAGATGGGAAGGTTAGACAGGGCTTTCAAAACCAGTGGTATGCCCCTGGATAAGAGACCCTCTTATCTTTTGACCCTGAAGGACACCACAGCCTTCTTCCCACCTTGGCCTGGCAATCTCTCCAAGATTGCAGCCTGGACTTCAGGTCCACCTGCCTGGAGGGCAAACCTTTCTCCACAAAGGCTGCGGAGGCAGGAAAACACCAGGGCCACTCCCCACGCTGCCACCACCCCTCTCCCAAGTAAATGCCACAGGTCCACCAGGAGCCCCCTCCTCTGGGAGGCAGACTCCTGCCTTAGGCAAATCCCTGCTGCACAGGCTGGGATTCAGGGAAAGACACACTCGGGAAACTTGACTCTGGCAATAGAAACATTCTACCGAAGAGATAAAGACGATGTTTGAAAATTGATTCTTTGCAGCAATCCCTTAGCACCTGTGAAAGTTAGAATTCATCCCGGAAAGGAAAAACTGTCCTAACTGTCCACTCCATCAAAATGTTCAAGTAATGCGCTTGCTTTGAATCCCCGCCTACTGGCTGCTTAGGAGCTCTCCCAGTGTCATCTGGATGGAAAACACCACTTAGGGAAGGGGGGCGGAATCCAAAAAGGGAAAAACAAGCCTCTCATAAGCCCCTCCCACATCCTTCCCCAGCTCCCAGCCCTCAGCAGCAACTGAAACGCTGAATATTTGAGCTGGAAGAAACCTTATTTTTAGATGAGGAAACCCAGGCCCTGGGGTCCAGCGAGCCGCTCACGGTCACCGAGCACATCAGAAGCAGACCCAATGTCCCCAGGTGCTCACCAGTCAAAGCTCTTCTGCACACGATGATTTCACACCGCCAACCCACTCAGACCCCAGTGGGGTCAGCCTTGGGCATCCAGGAATAGGTAGATGGCCGTCAGCTTCTGAGTTAAGAGGGCAGAAACAGCTCCTCACAGAAGGCTGCTTGGGGTCCCACTGGATGACCCCACGGTTAATCCGAACAGCGTGACTTAGAGGGAGGTCAAGGGGAAAACTGCCAGACTGCCAACTCCCAGCCACTGGGTGTAGCCCTGTGCCCCATTCACTAGGAGAGTGGGGATGGGAAGCCCCTCGAACACAGGACAGGGCAGCTGGGCTCTTGTAGCTCCAGGAAGCTGCAGCCAGGCCACCCCGCCCCCGCCAGCCAGTTCACAGGGTTTATGAGCTGCAGCCTGCATTGTATACAGATTACAGCTTTCCTGATATGAAGATAGTGAACATCCTTTTTGAACTTGTACTAGCCATCATCACACCCAGCTCTGGCTTCTCCAAGGGAAAGAGACCCCACTGAGAACCAAGGCCGGGGACTCAGGTTCAGCCTCCTGCTCAGCAAACAACTGCTGACCAGATATGCACACAAAAGAAAAACAGCCTCAAACCAACTGTCAGGGAGCTTGGGTTCGAGTCCCAGCCAGTCAGGTGGCTTCCTGGCCTTCCTCACAGCCTGGGCAACAAAGGAGGGGGGTGGACTAGCCTTAGGGTCCTTCACACCCCACCTTCTAAGGTACCAGGGAAACAGGTGTCCTCCATTTGCTCAGAGTTTGAACACTTTCCTTCTGTCCACAGGGAAACAAAGAAAGTGGTGACGAAGGGGCTAGAGGAGAGGGTAGGAGAGCAGCAGTCAGAAGCCAGGCCCTGTCCAAGTGAAGCCTGGGGGTTTGAGCGGGGTCTCTGCTGGAGCAATACTGGGGTTGCCTAACAGAAAGCTCAGAGCAGTCACACCCTCCCAGGCAGAGATCGCGTGGCCAGGACTTTTCTTCTGCGCCTGTGTGTAGGGGGCAGGGTGGGGGCTGGGTTCTGCCTGGGTTCCATGCTTAAGCTTGGCACGGCAGGTCGCTCTTACCCCTCCCGGGGGAAAGAAGTCCCTCTGAGCGAGGCCACTTGACGAGAGGTGGATGGAATGTGGCGACATGGCCCGCAGATCCAGGACTTATAAGGGCTGAACAACAGCATAGGACTAAAGAGCACGCAGATACAGCCAGACAGTGAATGGGAACCTAGACACACACACTCCCAGAGCCCCAGTGCTCCCTCGTTTCCTCCAGGGAGCTCTGGGCCAGGACGCCAACAATGCCATCGGACAGCCCGATCTGGTGAAGTCCCGGCTCAGGGCCTGTCCCAGTGCTGCTTGCCCCTGCTAATTCCAGCCCAAATCACTTATTATCAGGGCTTGGCTCTCAGGCCCCATGTGGGCAGCACTTTATGGTTTCTAGTTTTTTCACGCTTACCATTGGCACGTGAGCCTGGCAGTCCTTCCATGTGATAGGCAGCGCGGTACTGGCCCATTTCATAGATGGGGAAACCAACTCAGGGATTAGGTGCCTGGCCAGCCAGTGGCAGAGCTAGGGATCAAGTCCAAGTTGCCTGGGAAGTTGGGGCTCTTGCCCTATAGCCTGCAATGTGTCCAGGACTATATGTGTGTGTGTGTGTGTGTGTGTGTGTGTGTGTGTTGGAGTGGGGAACCACGCTGGGATGATAAGAAGTTCTTTAAAGGGAGGGCATGTTTATGTTTTTTTTGTTGGGCTGGCTTGTATAAAGTGTTCAATAAGACTTCAGACCTCACACCCCAAGCTAATTCTAGCTCCAGGAACAGGCGTACCGTCTTAGAAGCACACCTGTCAAAGGCTGTTGTGAGCACCAGCCTACACTTCATGTAGGGAACCAGACCAAACAGTATGAACTGCGCCACGCAGACGACTCGGGGCTATGTCCAGGCGCCTGCTTTCCACTTGGTTTCAGACAGAGCCAGGGTCCAAGGCTTTCCAGACTCACAGGGCTTCCAGAATGGAGGGCCCACGGGTGAGGCTCCCTCCGCTTCTGCACCATACACCTCCCATCCTTCCTGGTGCTGTGTGGTTGGCCAATGCAGACCTACTGCTTGTCCCCTGGACTTGGCACCACTGTCACACACCACCCCACAGATTCAAAGCTTTGGCCTAAAGGAATCTTACACCCCAACCCCAGCTCCAAAATCAATACCTCTAA
Source organism: Plecotus auritus (assembly GCF_963455305.1). Taxonomy (NCBI): domain Eukaryota; kingdom Metazoa; phylum Chordata; class Mammalia; order Chiroptera; family Vespertilionidae; genus Plecotus; species Plecotus auritus. Next base: position 50,757,456 of record NC_137770.1, on the reverse strand, counting down.
CCCTTAAACCACGTGATGTTATTTCAGCGTGAACAGGCCGCACTGGGAACACAGCACTAAGCCCAACACACTGCGCATCATCTGACTGAGGCAGGTGATGCCTGACAAGAGATGTTTCCTGACGTAATGCTCCTGTTGAGAGAGGGTCTCTATTCAGGGATGGAAGCTGCACTCTGGTCGGAGCTCCCCTGTCACAAATACATCAGGATCCCTCCATTCCCAGCTGTGCCTGGATATGACAACTATCCATCGAGGACAGGGGCCAGTCTGGCCAGTTCTCAGCCTTCACAGCGACAAGGGTTCTCCAAAATGGTTTGAGGCGCTATTCCAGTAACCTCTTCTGACCCTCCACCCCCATCCCAGTAAAAGCCCAGACACATTTCGGGGGGTGGGGGGGTTGGCTCTTCCCAAAAGCTAGATACTGCAGACACATATCTCCCATGCCTGGTCCAGGTCAGGCCCTACCCTACCTCCCTGGGAGTCCAATATGCAGGTGGCCTTGATGACTTGTGACAGCCACGAGCTTCTGCTCAGTCAGCCATAAATGACTAAAGGCCATGGCAGATGGGCCTAGGCAGACCCTCCCACGACACACATCCCCTGTTATACTCCAGAGGCCCCAGCACAGATGGATCCACCAGTGGACTGTCTTCAGGAAGGGAGGATCCACCAGTACTGCCACCTGTCTAGCCTCGGCACATCTTGGAGACAACCTTATTCTTTCCATCCAAGGACAGAATAGAGGAAGAAGCAGAAAGCCAAGGAGCCTGTGCTGGTCCCTGGGCAGACAGACAGGGTTCTGGCATATGAAGCCTCTTGTCTACAGTTCCCACCTCACAGCAGCATGGTTCCCGAAGTATGGCGGACGGGCCCTGCCACCGCCTCATGGCTTTGCCAGGGGCGTGAGGACCCTTCTGAGGCAGCCATGGCCAGGGGATGGCGGGGGAACTCTAGCACTCTCCTTCAGCTCTGAATAACGAGAGGTGGGTGGCCCTTGACCAGGCGCTCAGTGGTCAGGGCAGGCAGGAAGGCTCCTCCTCTTCTCCACCTCTCAGGACTGCCTGGAGGTCCAGTGCAAAGCACGAGAGCCAAAGGCTCAGCATCCTGCAGGTTCATGCCTTGCCTCTATTTACAGTGGTCACCAGCTGCCCACTGAAGATGGGGATGAGAAGTCAGATGTGCAAACACTGAATGAGGTTTAGAAGCCGGTTCTTACTGGGGCAACCTAGGCAGGCTGTCTGTGTTTAGGGAAGGAGAAGATAAGGAGAACCAAGAGAGTACTGCCCCCGCCCCCCGCAACTGACAGGTAGTCACTTCATAGCAAGCATGGTTTCTTTAGTTAAGATGCCTAAAGCCACAGAGTACCAAGGGTGTATGAAGGCAGTCAGCCCTGGTACAGGCAACAGGGGAGCATACTGTCTGCAGAGAACTGAAAACTAAAAATGACTTGGCCTGGTTTTTATTATCATGAGATGGCAATTCTAAACAATATCTGTGATAAAACATTCCTCCTGCAGGGGCCCACAGCTCCCCTCACCCAACCCTGGGATGCCACGAGACCAAAGGGAACTAGCCTGCGGCCAGTCTCTGAGCTTCTATTGAGACCCTGGCATCACCCAAAGCTCAGGCTTCAAAAACTTTAGTTGCAAGACTTTTTCTACCCCTGCCCCCAAGTCTCACCAAAAACCCTAATAACAGAACTGCGGGTATAGTGTGGTGAAGAGAAACTCTGGGTTCAAATCCCAACTCACCCACTCGCTATCTGCGTGCGAGTTATCTAACCTCTGTGTCTACTCCTCGTTTATGAAATGGTGATGATGATGTAAGTAATTCACAGGGCTGTGGTAAGAGTTGAAGGAGTTCAAATGGTAAAGTGCTTAGAGCAATGCCTGGTACAACAAACACTACATACAGGCTCACTATTATTAGAACAGCCTCTCCCATAGTTTATTTGAGCAGAGGCGACACATCCACAACACCCAGAAAGAAAAGCCTGATCTACTGGAATCTGCCTGAATCCACTTGCCTGGGCCCTGTTTCCAGGTAAAAGCCCAGACGCATGGATGCCTCCCTTCAAAAGCCTGCAGACAGAGCACCAAGAAGTCCCAGAGTCTGTCAAATCTTTTGATGGCAGAGAAAAAAAAACAGGGAGGTGCCCAAGTTGCACGCTGGACCCAGAATTCCTTCACACTCACCTAAAGTGCTAACTCTGGATGTCCTGCCAGGGGCTAGGGATGTGGCTGGCTCTTAAGAGGCCCCTGGAGGCCCTAACCGGTTTGGCTCAGTGGATAGAGCGTCGGCCTGTGGACTGCAAGGTCCCAGGTTCGATTCCAGTCAAGGGCATGTACCTTGGTTGCGGGCACATCCCCAGTAGGAGGTGTGCAGGAGGCAGCTGATTGATGTTTCTCTCTCACTGATGTTTCTAGCTCTCTATCCCGCTCCTTTCCTCCCTGTAAAAAATCAATAAAATACATTTTTTTTAAAAAGAGGCCCTAGAGGACACATGATGGACCCAGAGGTACCAGGCCTGGACCCAGCTACAGTAAACACAATGGACAAGATGGGGGTGAGAGGACAGCAAGAGACCAAGGCCCTCAAGTCAAACTGACACCCCCTTAAGCTGCCATTAATCGGTCTTTCTATGGTTTACCATTAGGCTAACATAAAAACGTCTTTAAGGAAACAACAACAACAAAAAAGTCTTTACTTTTTGGAAACTCAACCCCCTTCCCCCAACCCAAGATTCCAAATTCTACCCTTCCCTTAGGGGGCCCCCAATGACTAATTACTGTAACTTAGTATTACCTTGTATTATAAAAGTAAAGTCTCCATTTTCAAAACAGAATGTTTACAAACCACACACACCCCTCCCCAGAAACACTGTACTACCTAGCCATCCTTCAAGAATCCCTAAAACGGGACATGTTTGGGTCTGAGGTTGAGCAGCGTTGCATTGCAAGCCAGTCCTTAGCAGGCTTCATGTGCTGTATTCCCGCACCTTTGAGCTTGGGCACCAGGCATGACCTGCCTGGGGTGGAGTATTGAGACCGACACTTAGTTCTTCCCCTTCAGACCCTCCCCTTAATTCCTCCTGCTCCCCTGAGCTTTCAAAGGGTATCAATGCTTCTAACACATCTCCTTCCCTAGAGGCAGAAAAATGCCAATGTCCCCTGAAGCTTGCATGAGCACAATGTGCCCCCCAATAATGCTGCAACATGGCAAACTTCTGGTGGTCACCCAAGCAAGCCATGTGGTTCCACAATCAACCTCCACTTTTATACATGCTACTAGAGACCCAGGGCACGAATTTGTGCATGGGTGGGGTCCCTCAGGGTGGCCTGCGGAGATCAGGCCCCAGCTCGCGTCCCCAGCCTTGAAGCCCTGCCTGGCACCCCGCCTTGGCCTGGTGCCACCCCCTCCCCTGCTCCACCATCCCGCCTGTGGGGCAATCGCCTGTGGGCAATCAATCGGGGCCAGGCCCTCCGCTCCCCTCCCACCTCCCGCCGCCCCCCACCCCCAGCCCCCCCCCCTCCAGCCGCAGCTGGTCGCAGTCTGTGGGGCTATCTGTTGGGGGCCAGGCCCCTCACCACTGGTTGCTGTCTGTGGGGCGATCGGGCCCTGCTCGCACCCACCTTGGCCTGGCGCCACCCACTCTCCTGCTCCACCATCCCACCACGGTCCTGGTCCTGCTTTTGTCGGGGCCCATTAGGGCTAGCAGCGCCTCCTACAATTCCAAAATGCCGCCCGCTACCAGCGCCACCTGCCATGTTCTGCACTGCTCCTTGATGGTCAGCACACGTCATAGCCAGCAGTTGAACTCCAGTAGATTGACTGCCCAAGCGCCCAAGGGGACAATTTGCATATTAGGCTTTTATTATACAGGAGGATTCTCTCTTCTTGGAATGCCTTTCCCACCCTCACTGACCTAACAACCTCCTACTCAGCCACATCTCAGGGAGGGCAGACCTCGGAACTTCTCAGTGGCACCACCCTATCACTCGCTGATATCCCCTTATTTTATCTACCATTGTATTCAACATTCCCTCACTTGCTGGCAAATCCTCCTGACCCCCCAGTCTGTGATCTTTCACCTATATTCCTGACCCTCGTCCAGAAAAGGAACCTAATATTTATGATATGGATGAAGCGCCCATGGGTAAGGTGGGCAACCAGGGAGAGCCCAGGCTATAAAGACAAAGCAGTTGTCCAAGAGTCAAGGCTACACAAAGATGAAACCCCATCCTGGAACCATGAAAATGCACCCTTCTCCAGTGATCTAACACCTTTAGGAATTGAGGTCTTATGTGGGCCAAGTAGGATTCCTTGATTTTCTAGGGTTGCTTTAGTTAACCTTCATAGTCAGCTGGGAAGAGCCAGCCTAGGTTAGCTATGAGAGTAAACCCTACTGCTAATGCAGATTCCCCAGGGGGTGGCTCTTAGGGGTAGCGGAACTAACCACCTAGGGGGCATCTAAGCTAAAGGGAAGGAGTCCAGTTCCAGCTCAACCCACCATTCTAAGATGGAACCCCAGCAAGAAAGCTCTTGGCCCCTTCACTGTTCAGAAGGCTAATCAGGGAAGGGGGCCAATCCTTGTGCTTACCTGATCAGGCAGACACTGGGCTCCAGGAGATCCCCAGAGCCCTTAGTTTTAGATCTTTAGACAGGGCCCTCCACCAATACCAGCTGCACTGACTCCCTGAACCCTTATGGTGCTGCGGCCACCTCCACCCCCAAGGAGTAGCAAGGATTCCACTTCTTGAGGATTCTGCCCTCTCTCTCAGAAAAGGCACTTAGAAAAAGTAACAATACCTGAAATGTTTTCTCCAAGACTAGCCTGGCCACATGGTTCACCCTTCCCACTTCAAAGGGGTAGGTCTGAGGGTTAGCCCAGCCTCTTGGGCAGTGTGAGGTCCCTGCTTAAGTCAACCCTCTAGCAGAAGTGGCATTCTGGGTCCTTGTCCAGCTTTGTAGGAGACAGCTTCTCTCCCTCAATTTCAGCCCACCCGAAGGCCAAGCAGAGGCCCCACACACCAGCAACCCTGTCACCCTCCCCCAACTCTAAGGGGGAGATTCTGAACAACCAGGTAGAGTCAGGGTGGGGTTAAGGTCCAAAACGCCAAGACCTGTGGGCATCAAGATCCAAGGAGGACAAGACCTTCAGGAGCCAAAACAACTCCACCACACTAGATCCCACACCACACTAGTGGACAGATGTCAGGCCCTCCCTTGCCACACTCAGAGTGAAGAGTTGTGTATCCTGCTTCCCCCCTCCCTGCCCCCAAAAAGCTGAATTTAGACCTAGATTCTCAAGATGTCATGCCATTGGTGGACTGGGGCTGGCAGCAGGCTCTGAATTGCTAAGAGTGGGAGCTGGCAGTGTGACCCTCCCACCATCCCTCCCACTTTGAGGAGCCCAGCCCAGCAGTGGGGCTGTGGCCGCCATTCTGCACCAAACCTATAGCACGGCCAGGCCAGCGGCAACATCACTGGATTGGAGGGGGTAGCAACACCAACCCCCACCAAGGGGCTCTGCGGTTTCTCCCCCAGACCAAGGGGAAGGGAGCTCAGAATGGATAACTGGTCCTTGGTTTCCTGGGCAAGAGCATGACAGGGTGGGGCAGGAAGGGTCTCTTAGCCCTGGAGTGACACAGCAGAGGCCTAGGCCCTTCAAGGGAGCTGCAAACCCTGTCCCCTGTCTACACCAGTTTTTGTTTTTGCGGCCCAGCTCCTGGTCTCCATCCACTGTTAGCCATATCCACCACCTCACCCCCCCACACATCCTCCCTGATTTCACGATCCCATTAACCACCCAGCTGCTGGAGATCCCACGAAGCCACCTCATACTCCCAAGTCTTAGCACATGGTTGGTGGACCAGACAGCGTCGCCTCTACTTTCGGAATCCATCCAGGCCAGCTCTGGGGTCCTAGCTTGGCTGCCTGGGCGAAACCGAAGGGAGGAGAACTGGGAAGTGTCTTTAGGCATCTCCTTCCCAACTCTAATTAATTGCCGGCTGACCTCTTTGCCAAAGCCCAGGTTCTGGGGCTGTGAGGGAAGCCCGTCCACCCGCCACCACTACAGCTCCAGTGAATCAAGGTGCCGGCGGCTGCCCCAGGCCTCCAAGGTCACGGGGAGGGGTCAGGGTGGAGAGGGCATGGGACGGTGCCGCCTGCCCGCCGTGCTAATCCCTCTCGGTTCCTTCCAGCCGAGGTGGGAGTCCCGGCCATGCGGGAGAGGCGCCGGGAAGAGAGCAGCGAGTCGGGCCGAGAGTGGAGAACGAGGGACGCGCGGGCAGGAGGCATGAGGAGGCATGGGGCGGCCGTGGTGCCGCTCGCCCACCACGGGACGCACGGCCCGCGGCCGGCGCACGGCCCGCCCCAAGCCCGGGAGGGCGGGGAGACAATGCCCGCCCGGCGGGGCAGTCCAGGCCGTACGCCCCCGCCCGCCGGACACGGGCTGCTCCTCCCTGGTCGAAGGGCAGCGGCGGGAAGGCTCCGGGAGCGATGGCCGGACCGGCGCGCCCTCTCTCCCGCCCACCTCCGCGTGCACTTCACCAGACTAGTCCCGAGGCGCAGACCCACCTCCTCCTCCAGGGTGCCGCCGGAGCCCGAGCCCGTGCCGGTGCTGGTGCTGTGCTCGTCGTCCGGCTTCAGGTTGCTCATGGTGCGGGGGGGTGGGAGGGGTGACGAGAGGAAGGGAACGCGGAGGGCGAGCGCGGCGCCGGCCCCGGCGAGGAGGTGGGAGGGGGCGCGGTGAGCGGTGCGCTCCGGGGGTGCGGGGCGGGGTGGCGGTGGGGGACGCGCGGGGCGGTGAGAGGGGCGGCCGCCGCGTCGGGCTGGGGTCACATCAAGTTTGGCGGGTGCGGGAGGCGTGGAGGGGGTGCGGCGGGGGAGGCACTGCGAACCGGAGCCGAGCCGGAGTGGCCGCCGCCTCCGCCTTTTCACTGCGACCGCCGAGTGCGCCCGCGGCGGCGGCGGCGGCGGCGGGGGGCGGGCGCCGGGGGAGGGGGCGGGCGCCGGGCGGCGGCGGGGGGCGGGGGCCGGAACCGGCCTCAGCTGGGGCCGGGCCAGCCCCCCGCCCTCCTCGCGGTCTCCGGGGAACGCGCAGCCAATCCCCGCCGCCCACTGAGGACTCGCCCCGGCCGGGCCGCGGCGCGCTAGCCCTCGGCAGGGCTTTCCCCCTCTCTCTCCTTGTCTCTCCCGCTCTCATCTTTCCCCTTTTCCTTTCTCCACAAGTTTTTAAACTTTGATGAACTTACCCAGCGAACTTTCTTAAAGGGGCCGCGCTGTCCCAGCCTACGGGCTGTGGAGCGGGGCGCCCATTCGTCCCTCGCCATCCCCGCCCCTGCGACCCCACGTGGGGGCTCCCACAGCTGGACTCCTGAGTCGTCGGCTTCAGGAAGTAGGCTCCGCTTGTACCCTGATCCGGGATTATAGGGCCCGGTGCACCCATTTCACCCCAAAATTCAGCGCCCAGACCTGGTCCACGCTCTCCTCTCTCCCAAGAGCTCAGGGCGTTGGGGGCCAGGTTCTGGGGAAGATGGCGGGGGCGTGGGATGGGTGCGGACACCTGGGCTTTGGCCCCGGCTGGGCGCAGTTTTGCTGCGTGACCTTGAGGAAATCACTTCCCCTCTCTGGCCTCAGGCTTCCAGCCCCGAGGGTGGGACTCAGATCTCACGCTCCCTTCCCAATCCCGGTCACCGATAGGACGGGCGGGGAAACGAGTCTTTGGGATCCAAATGATTCTAAGCTCCAGCAGGGGGTACCTCAAAGACTGGGAAGGTTCCGTTCGCCCTCTCCTTCCCTCTTCCCACCCTCCAGCTTTTGGGTCCTCTCTTACCACGGCTTCCATGCCCCCCACACTAACACACCTTACCCCTCCAGTTCAGAGCCCGAGGGCACAGGGAAGGGAGAGCCACCTGCGGCTTGGGCGCGGCGGTAGTGACTCCCCTCCTCGGGTCTCAAGGGCGCGGCCCTGGGAGGGGTTTTCCTCTGACTTTTGAAAACCCGCTGGGGACTGAGGCCGGCCCCTGCCGCCACCTTGTAAAAACCGGTTCCCCCCACCTGGGTTTGCTCTTCAAGCGCGGCAGCGCCGAGACCGGTGGAGCTGCCCCAGGACTGGACCTCCCTGGCGCCCCTGGCTCTGAACTCGAGCTACGACCCCGGGAATTCCGGCCAGAGGCTCCGTTGGGACGGAAGAGACCAGCGGGACCTGGCCTGGATCAGGCGTTGCCAGGCGTGATTTGCCTCCCTGCACCTCGTTTCTGTTCACTTTCCCGGGCAAACCTGGTCGCCGCACCTAAGTTATAAGGTTGGACGCGACGCACAGCGTCGGTGGAGTGAAGCTGGGTGGGCAGACACAAACCAGTTAGGATCCCAGCCCCTAGACCAGTGACTCAACCCTTCAGAGCCTCAATATGCCGCCCTGCTAAGTAAGGCTAGCGCTACCACGGGGGAGTATCTAGTGTGATGTCTTCAACGTTCCTGACTTAGTCTCCGCAACAAATCCTTTTTTAAAAAATATATTTTTATTGATTTCAGACAGGAGAGGAGAGGGAGAGAGTATTAGAAACATCAATGATGAGAGAGAATCATTGATCGGTTGCCTCCTGCACACCCTTACTGGGGATCGAGCCAGCAACCCTGCCATGTGCCCTTGACTGGAATCAAACCTGGGACCCTTCAGTCCACAGGCTGACGCTCTATCCACTGAGCCAAACCAGCTAGGGCTCCGCAACAAATCTTAATCTCCCTAGCCTGCCACTTCACAGTTAGGTAAATTGAGGCCTAGAAATAGGCAATTTCTTTCCCAAAGACATATTCTTCCAGTAAGTCATTGTTGAGCACCTACTATGTGCTTGCTGGTGGGTAGGCCAGAAGCACCCTGGTTTCCCCTCCCCCCCCCCCATTGTGAACATTAGGTTCAGGCTCTAATATGAGAGAAACTGCCTCCTATAGGAAGCAGGCACTGCCATTCCATGAGAAGTGCTTCACTTTACCCAAAAGTTTTTAGGTACTTCCAGCCTCTGGCACCTCCAGATGGAGCCAACTTTGTGAGCCTGTAGATATCCTGACCATCCTTCATAAGCCTCAGTCCACCTAGCATTATCTCCCCCACCCCTGCCCTAGATCTTCCCAGCAGGCATACCACCAGCTTTGTCCCATCTAGATTATTCCTCCTCTCCCTCCTCCTCCCTTTTTCTTTCCTCTCTGCTTTTCCAGCCTTATCAATCCAAATCCTCACTTCCCTCAAATTCCTGCTTCAGTTCAGCTCCATTTTTTTGCCTGGAGGAGAAGCCTAGCCAGTTTCCTAAACTCAGGTATCCTAAATTAGTTTGGAATTTTTCAAAGAGGAAGGGCATCTCATTTTGCCCTTCAGGTTTCCATTTTATAGAGGAGGAAGCTGAGGCCCAAAGAAGTGACAAATGACATAGGGTCCACAATTGACCCCCATTGCTGTATTTTTCTATGACATGAAGCTGGTGATTATTTTAAAATATTTATTATTTTTCTGATGATAAGAGCAATATATGCACATTGTTGAATAGTTATAAATTAGTTTAGGAAACAATCTGCCATCTAGAGAGCAATTTATTAATATTTCCTTCTAATCTTTTTGTCCGTGCATAAATTTGCGATCTGTGCTGAACATAGTTTCAGAATCCCTTTTTTCTTAAATTTGTCATGAACATTTTTTAAAATTGTTCACTCATAATTTTTTATTATTGTTAACCCCCACGAGATGTGCCATAATTTTTTTAATATATTTTTTTTATTGATTTCAGAGAGGAAGGGAGAGAGAGAGAAACATCAATGATGAGAGAGAATCATTGATCAGCTGCCTCCTGCATGCCCTTTACTGGGGACTGAGCCCACAACCCAGGCATGAGCCCTTGACCGGAATCAAACCCGGGACCCTTCAGTCCACAGACTGACACTCTATCCACTGAGCCAAACTAGCTAGGGCGATGTGCCATAATTTGACATCTTTTGTTATTAGACATTTGCATTATTTCCAGTTTTATTCTCTTTTGCCTTCATGAGAAACACCTTATACGAGGATTCTAATTGCTTCAGAAAGCTTCCTAGATGTGTGACCAGGCTTTAAGCATATTGGAGGCAGCAACTGTCTTATTTATTCCTCCTTATATCCCCCATGGCCCCTGAAATGGAAGAATCTCTGATTCCAGAGGGATTTGGAGATTATATAAATGCAAAGGTCCCACCCACCCTGGTGTGAGTGAGTATTCAGTTGATGCAAATGGAGCTAGAGAGAAGAGTTCAGGGTATACAGCTCTGGCCAACTGCCCGGTGGGTGAGAACCTTTAACTCCGTCTCCTCCAACTCTGACCTGGTAGCCCAGCCTCTAGCAACCTCTTCACTGCCCCCTGCTCCCCTGGTGCCAGGCTTCCCGTTGCCTCTGAGCTTCTCACATTCCTGTTCCCTTTGCCTGAGGCCACCTCCCACCTCTTCCCCAGCTTCCACCCCCACTCCCCTTCCCAAATGCTCTCACAGGGCCTTCTCTGTGTCCTCTTGAGCCTGGGAATACCTTGTCTTGCAGTCTCACCTACCAGGTGTGAAGATCTCTGACTCTGAGATGTATCCACAAACCCTGCTAAGTAAATATAGCCTCACCTTTCCATTTCTGCAGAGAGCTTGATGAGTGATGGGCATTTGCAGTGGTAGATGTTCCATAACCCTTTGCTGAAATGATACTGGACTGGACTATTCCTGGGGCCTCTCGGTTATCTGGGGTATATGGCCTTTTCTCTTTGATTTACTGTACATGCATTATCCTCTGGTGTTTTATTCTTAGGGGATGGGAAAGATTCAGATGGCCTCACTCCTGAGAAATGCTGCCCTGGGACCCACCCAGCATCCTGAGGGTGTGTATTCCTTGCTACTTTCTAACCTCAGCTTCCCCACCATCAGGAAAGCCTGGGCAATGAGAAGGCAGGTAGAGAGGGTGACCTTGAAGCCCAAAGGCTGGGCTGTAGCTAAGGTGTATTTTCTTGGCGTTTACAGGTTTAAGCTCCACTTGGTGTAAGAGGTCTCAGGAAGGGAAGGGGGCTGGATGGTGGCATTTTTAAAGTGCCTACTCCTTCCTGCCCCAGGCAGTTAATGTGCAGTCTAACTTAATCTTCCCATTATTCCTGCTATTCCTAATTAAAGATTAGAAAACTGAGTCCCAGAAATATTTGGGAACTTGCCTAGCTACTAGTGGATGACATGGATGATGGGAAAAATGTGAAATAGCCCTGCGACAGGATTCTGATTCTGTGACCTTGGGCAACCTACCAGCTGAGTATCAATGGGTTCATCTGTAAAATGGGAATACCAGTGCACAACTTCAAGGATGTGTTATACAAGTTAAGTAAGAGCTCATGATAAGCTCTTGTTGATTGTGATTATTACCCTTGATCCTACTGCTAGTTTAAAGGTCAAGGTCAGAGTGGCGCAGGTCAAGACCAAAAACTGGGTCTTTCCAACCCAACGTTCCTGAGCTCTCTCCTTCTCCTCTTGCCTCCTTTACTCTGGTCCACACAGTTACCTAGATCCCAAGTTCAAATCCAAAGCAAACATATTTCTAAAGAACAAAACTGTGTCAGAAGGCCCGGGTTTGAGTTTACGTGACTGCAGGCAGGTAGTTTAATCTCCCTGCGGCTTTGTTTTCTCATAGTAAAACGGGAGATGCCTTTCAGGCTCTCCTGAGTGTTATCCAGGCTTTCTTGAGTGTTAAATGAGATCCTAGCTCTGGAAGTTCTATGAGGGCCTCAAAGCTCTGGGGCAACAGAAGGAGTGATTATAAAATCAGCAAAGGAATAGAACCAAGAACTTCACTTCGAACCCAGTCTTCCCAAGAGTCAGTATCTCTGCCCTCCCTGCACATAATGTTATTTTTTCTGTTTCCACGTGGCTGAAAATTAGGGGAGGACCCTGAAGACAGGGGTGGTATCTTTTTCTGATCTTTGAATTCTCAGTGCCTAGCTCAGGTCCTGGTAGAGGGGGTTTAGTAATGAACACTGAATGAATGAAAGGCTTGAGTTGCCATGGAAAAAAATCCCTGAGAGGGGTATTTTTATACTAACATGTCAATAACTGCTTTTTCTTCCCTCTCCCAAAGTGGGAGAGAGAGTGGGATGCCAGGAACCTGAAAAGCACGCAAAAGATGAAAAAACAACAATCAGAAACCCAAAAGGGGTGTCTGGGCAGGTCAAAGGTTCCTGGCCTAGACTCTGGGTTCCCAACTTACACCTCCCTCTCTGCAGCCAGAGCCCCTGCCCCCCTTGCCAGTTCCTATCCAGCCACTGGGCCAATGGTCTTTGCAAATGGGGAAACTGAGTTTCAGCGGCTGAAATCAACATCTAAGGTTACACAGCCAGGCACTGAGTTCATTTTATACTTTCTATTTAACTTCAAAGCAGATAGCTTGGAAGAGTTCTTTCTAAGGAAAACAAAACCACAAAAAACACACAAACTAATCACAGATATTTTCATATGGAGCCCTCAAATGATCTTTTATCCTCCAGAAAGTATGTGTTTTAAAAAAAAAACGGTTCTGGCAACGATTAAATGGCACTTGCTAAACTTTTACTGTTTTCAAGTCCTTCCCAGGGAACCAAAGGTCACTGAGAATGCCACTCTGGCCTGCTTCCCTGCCGGAGTCCCAGGTCTCTCATGGCCTGAGAGAGGGCCCCCCACGCCAGACAAATTGCAGAATTGCCTGGCATGCCGGGAAGCTGGCCCCACTAAACAGTTTCCGAGAAAGACCTAGGGACTGAAAGTAGAAATAGTTGTACTTGACCCAGGGTCCAGTGGGGCAAATGACAATCTTCTGGGGACTGGCTCTGCATAGAGTGGGGTGGGGAGGGGCAAGGAGGGAGGATGAGCTGGCTCTACCTTCCCCACTGAAGGTGCCAGTGAGGCTCCTTTTACAGTCTTTTTTGCCTTCCAAAAGCCTCTTATTCATAAGGGAAAGGGAGCAGGTGCACTCACTTCTTCTCTCTTAGACTTCAGGGGTTTAAGGAGGCAGTATGCTTCCCCTGAGGTGGGCATTGCAGATCATAGAATCTGTATTAGAAGGGACCCTAGTAGTCATTCAAGTCAGTGGACCTCACACTTGGCTGCAGACCAGATTGCTTTTTGAGGAAGACAGAATCCTGTGGCCCATCGAAAACAACTACATCCAAATCTCTAGGGGCAGATCTTAGGAATCTCCTGGTACCCTAGCAACTAGAACCCTGGGACCTGAATCCAACTGCCTGCAGCAAACACTCGAATCTCCACCAAAGATTAATCCAGCCTTGGCCTGAACTTGGGGAAAAGCAACTTCACCCACCCCAAATGGCTCATTCCACTGCTACACCTCCAGCTCTACTTACAGCAATGTTATCAGATAATGATTAGTGATAATGAATAGATGTCAAGCACTTGGCCATTGACCTCTTAGCATAGAAGCTGAGCTTCCAAGTTCTAGACTGAGACAGGCCTAGGTTCAAACCTTGGTTCACTTTATATTTGTTTTTGTGACTCTGTGCAAAGTGACTAAGGACTCTGGGCCTCAATTTCTTCATCTGTGAAATGGGGACGGTTTGTGTAGAATTATACAACAGTGCTTGGCATTATGTCCTGTCAATTAAAAATTTAAGGTGTGCCTCTGGTTAAACCCAAATCTGTCTCCCTATTCCTTTAGGCAACTCCTCCATATATGTGGCCCTGAGCTTTATAGCGCCATAGAGCAAACCCATGCTCCCTATCATAGGGTAGCCCTTAGCAGACAGCGGGCCCCATTGCCAGCACCTGACTCTGGTTCTTGCCCCCTCACACCCTGCTTGGCCTCTCTTCTGGACTGGCACTAGGGATGGGGAAATATTGTGGGAGGGGGACTCTGCTCAGCAGGGCCAGGCCTGCAGGAATTCTTTGAGCATGTGAGGAATCAGAGAAGCTGATATGAAAAAGGCTGCAGAGCACAGATCTCAGGATAGAAGAGAGTAGCTTCCAAACCCTGCCTGCATAAGGCTGCTAACCTGGCTGCCAGCTGTGTGCCCGGCTCAGAGCTAGGCATAAGATGTCTCAGAACTCATTCAGCTCTCATAGCTGGCTGGATAGGTGATTTTTCTGTATTTTACATTTGTGATGCAAAGAGGTTAAGTAACCTATATAGTGATGCACAGCTACAACTGACAGGACTGGGATTTGAACTCGGGTCTCCCTATACTCTACCACTGGAACTACAATGAAACAAAGGAATTGGAGTGTAAGTCCAAAAATGCAGTTTTCTTCCAGGAATCCTCTAGCTAAGAATTTGCTAATTTTGTATCTAGCAATAATCCCTTGTATTTATACAGTAAGCTTTCTTTTTAAATAAATATACACCTTCATTTTATATATTTTTTTCTTTTTGTTTCTAGAAAAGCTAATATTTGTCATGGTGCTTATAGTATAAGATTCACAAGGTACAAAAGAATATTAAAATCAGTTTCAGTCCTTAAGAAAGTTAAACATAGAATTACCAGATGACCCAACAATTCCACTCCTAGATATGTACCCGAAAGAACTGAATCCAGGTATTTAAAAAAAGACCTGTACGTGGTGTTCAGAGTATGCTATTCCCAATAGCCAAAAGGTAGAGACTACTCAAATGTACATCAATGAATAAACAAAATGTGTTATAGTCATACATACAATGGAATATAAAAATCCATGAAAAGGATCAACGTGGATGAACCTCAAACATACTAAGTGAAAAAAGCCAGACACAAAAGGTAACATACTATATGATGCTATTTATATGAAATACGTAGACTCATTAGCAATTCTGTAGAAACAGAAAGCAAAAATAGGGAGTAACTGCTAATGGAGGCAGTGGTGTTTGGCTTTTTTATTTTGGTGTGATGAAAATATTGGGGCTACATTGAGGTGATGGTTAAACAACACTGAATGTACTGAATTGTACACTTTAAAATGGTTAAAATGACCTGGCCGGTGTGGCTCAGGGGTTGAGCATTGACCTATGAACCAGGAGTTCACGGTTCAATTTCCTGTCAGAGCGCATGCCCAGGTTGCAAGCTCAATCCTCAGTGTGGGGTGTGCAGGAGGCAGCCAATCAATAATTCTCTCTCATTATTGATGTTTCTATCTCTCCCTTTCTCTCTGAAGTCAATAAAATGTATTTTAAAAAATAAATAAAATGGTTAAAATGATTCATGTTATGTGAGTTTTAACTCAGTTTTATAAAAATACTAGAGGCCCAGTGCATGAAATTCGTGCATGGGTAGGGTTCTGAGGCCTGGCCTGTGATCAGGGCCAATTTTTCCCGTCTGCCGGCAGCCAGCCCTGCCCCCTACTCCAACGCTGGTCGCCCTCTGTGTGTGGGGTGACCAGTGGGGCGGTCCGGGGCCCGCTCACTCTCACCTGCCTTGGCCTGGCGCCACCCACATCCACCACCACCACCCCCTGTTCCCTGTTCCCCATCAGGCAATCGGAGCCTGCTGGTGGGGGAGGGACCGAGAAGTTGGCTGGCAGGCCCTGATATGGTGATCGGGGCCTGTGGGCTGGGGCAGCTCCTGCGTTGAATGTCTGCCCCCTGGTGGTCAGTGTGCATCATAGCAACCAGTCGTTCCGCTGTCTGGTTGATTTGCATATTACGCTTTTATATATATACTAGAGGCCCGTTGCAGGAAGATTCCTACAATAAGGCTTCCTGCAGCAGTCTGCTTCCCTCCCTTCTCCACAGGCCGCCTGCTTCCCTCCCTTCTCCCCTGCCCCGCCTGCTTCCCTCCCTTCTCCGCAGCCCCACTTGCTTCTCCGCAGCTTCGCTCCCTTCTGCAACGGTTGGCTTCCTTCTATGCTGTCTTCAGTCTTCCCTCTACTCCTGGATATGCAAAGTAGCCACCATCTTGGTTGGGTTAATTTGCATACTCGCTCCTGATGGGCTGGTGGGCGTGGCTGGTGGGTGTAGCGGAGTGATGGTTAATTTGCATATTACTCTTTTATTAGATAGGATAGATTGAACATTAAGGCTCCCCTCAACCCCATTCCCTGGCAACTGGTACAAGTTCCAGGGCTATTCTGAGTATTTATAAACGTGTGTATAAACTTTTCAAATAAATGGTAGACACCCTGTATACACTGCTCTGTGCCTTCTTCCTTTTACTTAACAGAGATCTTGGAGATTGTTCTACATCAGCACTTAAAAGACTGGCTATGTTATTTTTAACATCACTATAATATTCCATTTTGTGGATTTGCCCAGGTTTATCTAGCTTGCCCCTCTCTTTTTTTTTTTTCTTTTTTTTTTTTTAGCTTGTCCCCTTTTGGTGGACATTTAGATTGTTTCCAGTCTTGCTGTTTCAAACAAGCCTGCTGTACGTAGCCTTGACATGGTCATTTCACACAAACTTCTCTACCTGTGGGGAAATTCCTAGAAGTGGAATTGCTGGGTCAAAGGGCACGTGCATTTTAATTTTTTCAGTTGCAAAATTAATGCATACTTCCCTAGCCAGGCAGTTGAGTTGGAGGGTTGGAGTGTCATCTTTTGTTATTATTGTTGTTGTTAATCCTCAACCCAGGATATTTTTCCATTGATTTTTAGAGAGAGTGAAAAAGGAAGGGGAGAGACAGAGAAACAATGATGTGAGAGCAACATATCAGTGGGTTGCCTCCCACCCTGATCTGGACTGGGTACCAAGCCTTCAATCAAGATACGTACCCTTGACCAGAATCAAACCTGGGACCCTTCAGTCCAAGGGCTAACACTCTATTCACTGAGCCAAACCGGCTAGGGAGGAGTGTCATCTTGATATGCCAAAGTATCGGGTGTGATCTCTGGTCAGGGAACATACAAGAATCAACCAATGAATGCTTGAGTGAGTGGAACAGCAAATTGATGTTTCTTTCTCTCTCTTTCTCTAAAATAAATTTTTAAAAACACACACAAATATACAGATCTTGTAACAAAGAAACCCAGACCTGACACCTACATGATCATGTCGACCAATGTCACCCTGATAAATTTAATAAAACACACACACACACACACACACACAAAATTAATGCATACTTATAATACAATTTTCAAACAACTCTGAAGCTCAAAGGCATGCCTCTGAGGCGGGCTTGCTCCCACTTCTTGTCTGCCTCCCTTTTCTGACACTTCCTTCCTGGCCCTGGGCCTGCAGCTCTCAGAGCCTTCCCTGCCTGCCTGATACTGGGTCTCCCTTCCTCCTACTCCCTCACCTCTTCCTTCCTTCATCCCTCATAGAGATGTTGCCATCTGTCCCCAGGGTCTGGGCTGGGACTGAGGCTCATAATCAAATATAACCTATTATCTCCAAACCTACCAATGTCAGGCCCCTGGCAGTGCTTTCATGTCATAGAATATTCAAACCAAAAGGCTAGGAGCTTCTCATCTAACCCTCACAGTCCACCTTACATAGGAGGCAACCGAGGCTCAGAGAGGGAAATGTGGCTCAGTGAGTGGGTTTAGCCAGGAAGAGAAGATACACTCTGTACAAGAATCACTTCATTCACTTAATAAACAGTTAATGAGTAGCATATGAAAACCCACTGTTAGGCACTGGGCTCCAGCAGTGAATGAGACAGAAACTTCACATTACGTTCAGGGAGACCAACAAAAAAAACAACAAGTAGACAAAATATTTTGCTTACAAGTGCCATGTAAGCATTAAGAGTGATTTGGCCCCAGAAGAAAGTGGTGATATCTGAGCTGGGACCTGAATGACGGAAAAAGCCAGTTAAATCAGCATATGCAAAGGTCCTGAGGTAGGAAGAAAATTTGTGCATTTAACAGACAAGAGGAAGGCCAATGTGACTGGAGCAAATGAGGTATCAAAGGTATACAGGTCTAATCACTTCGGATCTTGGAGGCAGTGAGGTCATTTTGCAGAGCCATAAAGTCAGCTTTTCCCTACTCACTCCTCCGTCCCCAAAAGCTCATCCTGGAGGACACAGCAGGTTTGTAATAGAATCCTTGAGTCCGGCAAGTATAGCTCAGGGTTGAGCATCGACCCATGAACCAGGAGGTCAAGGTTTAATTCCTGGTCAGGGCACATGCTCGGGTTGTGGGCTCGATCCCCAGTAGAAGGCATGCAGGAGGCAGCCGATCAATGATTCTCATCATTGGTGTTTCTCTCTCTCTCCTCTCTCTCTCTCTCTGCAATCAATAAAAATATATTTAAAAATAAATAAATAAATAAATTCCCCAGATCACTAGTTATGTAGCTTGAGGCCCACTGTTGTTCATCTGTATTACCACCATCATAATGGCAACAACCCTTAGAGGACTCTGTGAGCCACACAGTTACATCTGTGTTGCAACTACTCTATAGCTATAGTGGGAAAGCAGCCACTGACCTTACAAAAACATGTGCATGGCTGTGTTCAAATAAGAGTTTACTGCCCTAGCCAGTTTGGCTCAGCGGATAGAGCATTGTCCTGCTGACTGAAAGGTTCCAGGTTTGATTCTGGTCAAGGGCACATGCCCAGGTTGCAGCCTCGATCCCCAGTGGGGATGATTCTCTCATCATTGGTGTTTCTATCTCTTTCTCCCTCTCCCTTCCTCTCTGATTAAAAATATAATTTAAAAAATTATTTTTAAAGTTATGTATTAAAAAAAATCTAAAAAAAAAAACTTTTACTTACAAAACCAGGCTGTGAGCCAACTCAGGTATAGTAATAGGAACCTTACATGTATTAACACCTTTATAATGAGAGGCCAGACAGATAACTGTTCTGTATCTCATTTGGGTCTTGCTCTCCCCTCAACTCCCCCTTGAGACTCAGGTGGCATCTCTGGATGCTGGCTCCACTGAAATCCACAGACATACAGAGTTGTGCACACAGCTTGGGAGGTTAAGCGCCTTGTGAAGCCTTTGTGGGCCCCCTGAATGGATAATTCCTAAGGCCTCTTCTGCCTCAGACAGTGAGGTGGTGATAGTAGTAATTGCAGAATGCCAGCAGGGAAACAGAAACAGAGTAGGAACCATGGACTTTCGGAATGGATAGTGCAGTCTGGGACCCCAAAGGAATAGCTGACAAGAGGATTCCACTCAACCTCTTTGCCGGAGTCTATATCGTAAGCTCGAGACAGTTGTCTTCCCAGAGAAAGGTGGCTCACTTGGCCCCTGGGGGACTTCCTCTCCAAAGTGAATGGCAGAAAAAGCCTAGCTTGCAGAGGAGCCCTACGGAGGCCCCCCTCAGTCACTTCTGTGCCTCCACTGTATAATGCGGTTGGATTAGACTCATTCTTTCCAACTACGGGTGTTTATGAGCACCTACTATACATCAAAGACTGCATTGGACCCCACCAGTGATGAAGCAGCCTTCAGACAGGCCAGCTGGGAAGGCACGTGGGAGGTCGCGGCACTGGAGCCCGAACCTGAAGGGGGGTAGTTGGGGGCTTTCTAGGCAGAGGGAAGGGCATGGGTGTGGGAAAACTCGGGGTGTGAGGGCCTGGTTTGGCTGGAGTGTCAGGTAAAAAGACAAGGAGAATTGGGTCCACGTAGGGCCCTGGTGTGAGCTAGACCAAGGGTCATCAGGATGTAGGGAGAAGGGTCATCAGGATGTGGGGAGAAGGACACGCACTGGGCCTCACAGAGCTTTGTAAGAGGGTGTTAGGGAGGGACAGGGAATGTGGGGGCTGGGCTGAGGGCAGCCGGACTGGATGGAGAGGAAAGCGGGATTTGATAGGAAATGTGTCTCAGGAGGTTGGAAATGGGAGGCTCGAGCTAAGAGATTATGAAACAGATTGCCCAAGGTGAATGAATAGCAGGCAGTGCGCGCCTTCTCAGGGGAGATACCGGTAGGTGCTGCAGGGAGTAAATTTGGGAGGCCCCATTCCCCGCTCCCCTCCCAAAAGCTCTGGGAGGTCCACAGTGTGCATTAGCATGTGAAAGGCTTAGAAGGAAGGGGGATGTTGCAGAAGAGATCGATTTAGCGGCTGAGTGGGGGTTGTTTCACTACGGTTCACTAGGCTTCCTGGAGGAACATCCCAGACAGGTAAACTTAAGCAGGCATTAAAAGATGTAACGGGGGGGAGGGGGCAATGGTAAGATATGTACACATATAATACCTTAATAAAATAAATGGGCAAAAAAAAAGATGTAACCATCTGATAAGGTTGAGTCTATTTTTTCAAATGGTTTGAAGTAAACTAGCCTCAGAGGGATGGATGGAGTAAGTGTGGTGGGGGCAGGTAACCTGAGCCTTGTCTATTGCTAGAAGAATCCATCTCCCCTCACAAGATTTCTAACCCAAAAGGTTCAATCCCTTTTCCACATGTGGCTCAGAGAGGTTTAGAAGCTGCCCCAAGATCACAGAGCAGGAATGTAAGGAAGTCAGGACAGGACTGGACGCCGAGTATGTTTTACCTCAAACCCCTTGCTTTTAACCTTTTGGCAATTTAACTCTTAATTAGGATTAAAAGTAGCAATGCTCTGGCTAGTGTGGCTGAGTTGGTTGAGTACCGTCCCATGCACCAAGAGGTCACTAGTTCGATTCTGGTCGGGGGCCCGGTCTCGGGCTTGATCCCCAGTAATGAGTGTGCAGGAGGTAGCTGATCAATGTTTCTATCTCTCCTTCTCCGTCCTCTCTCTCTCTAAAATCAATAAAAAATATATATTTTTTTAAAAGTTGGGATTAAAAAGTTAATAGCGTCCTAGTTAGTTTGGCTCAGTGGATAGAGCGTTGGCCTGCAGACTGAAGGGTCCCAGGTTTGATTCTGGTCAGGGGCACATGCCCAGGTTGTGGGCTCCATCCCCAGTGGGGGGCGTGTGGGAGGCAGCTGATCAATGATTCTCTTTTACCATTGATGTTTCTACCTCCCTCTCCCTTCCTCTCTGAAATAAATAAAAATATATTTTAAAAAATAAAAAAAGTTAGTAGCAACATTAAACCCATGGTGGTAGATGAAGCAGTCAGGTCCTCCCTCCCTCCCCCCACCTCCGTGCGGATTGCCTGCCTGGCCCCCTCCCCACGCCTCCAGCCCTACTGCTGGTTGTCCTGGTCCACTGAAGCTGGAAGAAATGGCAGGGGTTCAGGCCGGGGGGCGTGGTGGTGCTGCTGGTAGAAACCAGAAGGTTGAGAGGAGGAAACGATTTTTAGGATGATCATAGCTCATTTGTCATCGGACAGAGAGATCTACCACTTATCAGTATGTGACCTGGGACAATAAACTGAACCTCAGTTTCCCTGAACTGTAGGGTGGTACTACAGTGGAAACTCAGTTCTCGAACTTAATTCATTTGGAAGACTGTTCCAGAAAGGGATTGTTTGAAAATGGAATCATTACCACCTCCCCCACTTAGAAATAATGTAAATTGAGTTGATCTGTTCCAGATCCCCAAAAGCAAAACACACACACACACACACACACACACACACACACACACACACCATACTCTCAGAGCACAATTTCCTGAGATGTTAAGTACTTGAAGTTTAGCAGTAAACTGACTCACACTCACACATTTTCTCTTTGTTTGTTGCCTGAGAGACGTGTGATTGATCATACAGGTATCAGCAAGGTTGTTGGGTCAAGAACTGAAGTTTTGTTCGACAACCAAGACATTTTTCTGTGAACAACTTGGTTGAGAACAAAATTGTTCGAGATGGGAGATGTTCGAGAACTGACTTTTTTTTTTTAACATCTCCCATCTCAAACTTTCTTGAACATCTCCTCCTTTTCTTTTTTTTAAATAGTTTATTCCTTTTTTTTTAATCCTCACCAGATGATATTTTTTCCATTGATTTTAAGAGAGAGTGGAAGGCAGTGAAGAGGGGGAGAGAGATCAATGTGAGAGAGACACATCAATTGGTTGCCTCACACGCACTCCAACTGTGGCTGGATTGAACATGCAACTCAGGTAAGTGCCATTGACCAGGAATCAAACCCGAGATCTGGTCCGAAGGCTGGTGCTCTAACTGCTGAGCAACACCAGTCAGGGCAAACATCTCCTTTGTCATTGATTTCTAACTTTATCCCATGTTGTCTCACGTTTTTATTTTTAAAATATCTTTTTATTGACTTTATAGAGAGAGGGGAAGGAAGAGGGAGATACATAGAAACATCAATGATGAGAGAGAATAATCGATTGGCTGCCTCCTGCACGCCACCTTCTGGGGGTTGAGCCCACGACCCCGGGCATGTGTGCCCTGACGGGGAATCAAACCCTGACCTCCTCCTGGTTCATAGGTTGATGCTCAACCACTGAGCCACACTGGCTGGGTGGTATACTTTCTCTCTTTTTTTTTCGCCTGGGTACAGTGTACTTTTTTAAAAAATATATTTTATTGATTTTTTACAGAGAGGAAGGGAGAGGGATAGAGAGTTAGAAACATTGATGAGAGAGAAGCATTGATCAGCTGCCTCCTGCACACCCCCCACTGGGGATGTGCCCGCAACCCAGGTACATGCCTTTGACCGGAATCGAACCTGGGACCCTTCAGTCCACAGGCCGACGCTCTGTCCACTGAGCCAAACCAGCTGGGGCTGGGTACAGTGTACTTTATTGATGGTACATGCTAAGCCCCTCACCTTCTTCAGGAAGTCTGGGGTGGCAATTGTGTGAAAGGTGAGAAATTCTCAGAGTACTGAGAGATTTAGTTGGGGGCAAGATCTCTCAGCAGTTAAGACGGCATCCTGGGCTACACTGAAGACTAGGTTGTCTCCTGTGGCTTTAACAGTCACACCCACTATCCACCTTCTATGCTGGGGCTTACATCTCTTTTCTGGGGGGTGAGCCTTACATTGCTCTCAACAACCACTTTGTCAAGCTCATTTCCTAGTATGACAATGAATCTGACTACAGCACCTGGATGATGGACCTTATGGCCTCCAAGAAGGAAGAGTGACCTGGACTACCAGCCATACCCAGAACACAAGAGGAAAACTCACTGGCATGGCCTTCCATGTCCCTACCTCCTAATGTATTCACACCCATCACAGAAGGAGCATAGATATGACCCATTTGGCTCCAACCTTCAAGTGAGCCGCAGCCTTCTTCAAGGTGGTGAAGACACCAGTGGACTCCACTCAGCACCAGCATCACCCTATTTGATGTTGGTGGGATCTGGCTCCGGGGAGATGGGGATGGGCCTTCTATTGATGACAAGTTACCTGTTCTCAGCCTTGGCTGGGCCACTGAACTTGCCATGGGTGGAATAAGACTGGAACATGTAAACCATGAGGCTCAGTTCAGTGAGGAGGTCATTGATGACAACAATATCCACGTTGCTAGAGTTAAAAGTAGCCCTGGTGACGAGGCACTCAGTGTGACCAAATCTATTTACTCAGTCCTTAACCATTATGTGTCAGACCTGGCTGGCACCGCACAGCAAGAGGTGGCTGCCTGTGGAACGGGGAGGATCAGAGCTTGGTATAGTTTCTTTATGTTTATTGTGCTTGGGGTTTATTAAGTATCTTACGTCTGTAGATTTATAGTTTTCATCAAATTTGGAAATGTTTCAGTTTATTTTTCTTCAAATAATCTTTTCTGTCCTTCTCCCTCCTTTGGAGATTCCAATTACACATAGATATTAGGTCACTTGAAGTTGTCTCAGCTCACTGATGTTATTATACTTTTTTAAGCTTTTTCTCTCTGTTTCATTTTAGATAGCTTTTATTACTACGTATTCAAGTTCACTAATTTTCTGCCATGTCTAATGTTCCATTAATCCATGTAGTGCTTTTTTTTTTATCTCAGACATTATAGTTTTCATCTCTAGAATTTCAATTTAAGTCTTTTTTTTTTTTTTTTTTTTTTTTCAATTTAAGTCTTTAAAAGACATCTTCTAGCCCTTGCTGGTTTGGCTCAGTGGATAGAGCGTCGGTCTGCGGACTGAGGGTTCCGGGTTCGATTTTGGTCAAGGGCACATGCCTGGGTTGCGGGCTCCATCCCCAGTAGGGGGCATGCATGAGGCAGCCAATCAATGACTCCCTCTCATCATTGATGTTTCTCTCTCTCTCTCCCTCTCCCCTCCTCTCTGAAATCAATAAAAATATATTTAAAAAATATCTTCTATATCTCTACTTAACACAGCACTCTCTCCTTTATCTTCTTGCACCAATGGAATCGAGTTTTAATAACTGTTTTAATGTCTGAACCTCCTAATTCTTTCATCTGTGAAATTTCTGGGTGGGTTTCAATTGATTGGTTTTTCTTTCCATCATGGGCCATATTTTCCTGTTTCTTTATATACATGCTAATTTTTACTGGTTGCCAGACATTGTGAATTTTATTTTGCTGGGAGCTATTTTTGTATTTGTATAAATATTCTTAAGCTTTGTTCTGGGGTACAAAAGTCATTTGAAAATAGTTTGGCCCTTTCAGATCTTGTTTTTGCTAGGTGGGGCCAGAACAGCATTTAGTTTGACCTACTTCTGAGCCAAAAATTCTTCTGCGTGCTCCACTCAATGCCCCATTAATTGTGAGGTTTCCACTCTGGTTGTGGGAACCAGCACTACTCCCAGCCCTGTGTCAGCTCCCAGGATTGTGCTAATTCCTTTGCGTGGTTCTTACCGGCTTCCAGTAGGTTCCTCACATGGAGGCACTGCGCTGCGTTACCGAAGAGGGACCCTCTGAGGAGCTCCCGAGTTCTCTGGGCGGCTCTTGCCTTTTTAGTTCTCTGCCTTGTGTCCCCAGGCCCCTGGCTTCACCTTTCCAGTGCCCAGACCACCAGACTCCACCTGCCTGCCCTGGTCTGGAAGCTTCGGGCAGTAAAGTGGGGCTCACCACATTTGTTTTCTGACTCACAGGAGTCACTACAGGGTGTCCCCCCAAAAATGTATAGACACTGTAACAGAGGATAGCTCAGTTTTGAGAAAGAAATGTATTTTTTTAAATCTTTATTGTTGACAGTATTACATAGGTCCTCCTTTCCCCCCATTAACCTCTCCCAGCCCGCTCCCGTCCGCACCCCCCAAAAGTGAAATGTATTTTAATAAACACTGCCTTTATAATGATTCCAAGTGTGTTTACATTTGGGGGAGACACCCTATGTTTTTCATTGTCTGGCATTCAATGTCTTCAGAGCCACTGTGTCATATATTTGGTTGGGCATTTCAGTTGTTTTAGGTGGGAATGTCAATCCAGTCCCTGCTGCTCCACGTTGGCTGGAAGCAGGAATCCTTATGATCGCTCGTTAATTTGTTCAGCTGGCATTTATCGATGGCGAGCCTACTGTGTGCCCACCTCACTCTGGTCCTGTGGCTCTCAACTGCGCCACATGTCCCTATCTCAGGGTCTTCCGTGGGCCCTTGCCTCTCTCTGGAATGCTTTTCCCAGCTACACATCCTTTCTCCGCTCAAAGGCCTTCTCTGTTTTCCTTGTGTAAAGCGAATTGCTCCCTTTTATTTCCCATCACACGTAGCTTTCCTTTACAGCTTACTTTACTAGAGTAAATAGGAATGTCTGTCTGATTCCCTGCAGCCGGCTCAGGGCCAGGCACACTGTAGGTGTTCAATAAATATTTATGAATAGCGAGGTCTTTGCATATTTCACAGAGCCTGTCATATAGCACCTCAGTCAAATTGGGGATGCTTGGCTGATGGGAACACATCTCCCTGCCCTAAGGTTGCTAGCAGGGAAGGGATTCGGGGCCCCTGGCCTGAAGCCACACTCTCCTTAGTGATAACCAAAGGCCAGTGAGCCGGCCACGGAGGGCTGACAGGTGGGGTTGATGAGTTCCAGACCCAGGCCTCGCAGAGCTCGGCAGAACCGGACGCTGGGCAGGAGGCAGAGCCAAGCTTCCATGACGTCGTCTTCAAGGGCCGGGCCCCTCCCTGGGCCCTGGGTGGGGCTTCAGGTCTCACCCACCCCTCTCAGAACCCTCTGCCACCAGGTTCCGGGGGAAGATGGCCATCCTCCTGGTTCCCGTCCCAGGTCTAGTTGTGTGACCGTTGCAACTATTACAACACACACAGGACTATAGGTTGGCTATAAAGTGAAAAATACTTTGTAAACAGAAAACCTTTTACAAGTACTCAATGAATTGGAAAAAGCCTTAGGAAGCTTCTGTTCCAAACCCCTATTTTTGACTGAGGAAGAGCCTGAGGTTTCAGTGAGGTAATGTATATAGACTGCTTAGCAGCAGGCTTGGGCCTTTGTGTTTTATTCCAGCCTCTAACCAGCTGCCCACCTCTGGCTAAGCAACCTGTGCCTTGATGCCTCCCTGCTTCTCGACAGCCCTCCTCCCCACCCTCAGCTGGGGGCCTTGATCCATCTGTCATCAATAAGGCTTATCGCTAGCACATTTTGAGCATATATGAGGTACTAAGCTTCGGGCAGTAAAGTGTGGCTCTTTCTAAGCACTTTGCATGCATCATCTACTTCTTATCTAATAGGTAGTATTATCCCCACTTTACTGAGGAGGATACTGAGGCTTAGAGACATCAGGTAACCTGCCCGAGGCCCTACAAGTGGTTGAAGCGGTGTTCAGATCCCAGAGTGGGTGGTCTCTAAGCTTCTAGGTCTGGCTTCTCTTCCCTTAGCAGTTTCTTCTAATAACATGTATTTTCTACCAGCTACCAGTTCCTGGGTCTTTGGGGAAGCTTGCTTTCTTTTTTCCCTCTTTTTATTTATTTATTTTTATTGATTGATTTTAGAGAAAGAGAGGAAGGGAGGGAGAGAAACATCGATTTGTTGTTCCACTTATGTATGTATTCATTGGTTGCTTCTTGTGTGTGTCCTGACTGGGGATTGACCTGCAACCTCGGTGTAGTGAGATGATGCTCTGACCCTGGGAAGCTTTCTGAGTCTTTTTTTTATTTTTTTAATATATTTTATTGATTTTTTAGAGAGGAAGGGAGAGGGATAGAGAGCCAGAAACATTGATGAGAGAGAAACATCAATCAGCCGCCTCCTGCACACCCCCCACCAGGGATGTGCCCGCAACCAAGGTACATGCCCTTGACCGGAATCGAACCCGGGACCCCTGAGTCCGCAGGCCGATGCTCTATCCACTGAGCCAAACCGGCCAGGGCTTTCTGAGTCTTTTTGATTTTGTGAATCATCTGAACAGGGCAACACAGGGTCTAAAACCTCCAGTTAAGAGTCTGCCTTGAGCCGAGACCGGTTTGGCTCAGTGGATAGAGCGTCGGCCTGCGGACTGAAGGGTCCCGGGTTCGATTCCGGTCAAGGGCATGTGCCTTGGTTGCGGGCACATCCCCAGTGGGAGGTGTGCAGGAGGCGGCTGATCGATGTTTCTCTCTCATCGATGTTTCTAGCTCTCTGTCCCTCTCCCTTCCTCTCTGTGAAATATCAATAAAATATATTTAAAAAAAAAAAAAAAAGAGTCTGCCTTGAGCCCTAACTGGTTTGGCTCAGTGGATAGAGCGTTGGCCTGCGGACTGAAGGGTCCCAGGTTTGATTCTGGTCAAGGACATGTACCTTGGTTGCAGGCACATCCCCAGTATGGGGTGTGCAGGAGGCAGCTGATCTATGTTTCTTTCTCATCAATGTTTCTAACTCTCTATCCTTCTCCCTTCCTCTCTATAAAAAATCAATAAAATATATTTTTAAAAAAGAGTCTGCCTTGAGGCCCAACTATGAGCTTTTTTTGAAGTTGGTGCTGAGGATGTCTCTGAAGGTCAAAGATAATCTGTGTCAAAAACACAGCCCAGGGGGAAGGTAGGGGAGTGAGCTACAGCCCACAGGCCAGCCTTTCCCTCAGCCAGTGCCTTGCCAGCTGGTTCTCTAGGAGCCCCCCTTAGATATTGCCCACAGGATGGTGGGAGCTGCAGGTGCAGGCAGGCGAGTGGAGCCCAGCCCTGTGGGAGCTCCACGTGGGTGAGGTCGCCTCTGATGGGGCCCCAGATGGTGGCCTCTCTAGGAGGTAGTGCGACTTGGCCGGCCTTAGAGGATCTCACCTGGTAGCTAGTGCATGTCAGTTCCTACTGACACGAGTGAAGGTGAGTGAGGGTGGGAGGGGCAGCCTTTCCAGCACAGAGAGCCAGGAGTGCCGGGGAGTGTGTCCACACCACAGTCCCCCAAGTTGAGGGGTTGTTAGTGTCTTCGGCACATGAGGAACTGAGTCCAGGGTCTGACTGCAGGCGAGATGTGCTGACTGCCCGGTGATGAGGTGGCTTACTCTGAGGGAGGCCACTGGGCACCATGGGAGGTTCCCAAGCCTCCGAAGGTTCCCTGAGCGATGTGTGTGTGGGTTCATCAGAGGGGAAGAGAATGGAGGAGGCCAGCAGAGGCTGTCGGAGCAATCTTGGGGAGCTATGAGGTGGCCTGGGCCAGAGCAGGAGCCTAGAAAAGAGGCCTGGGGGAGTAGGGCTGGGCTGATGGGATGGCACCTCATCTATCATCTACCCAACCCATCTGTTTTACACAAGGAACCTGAGGCCCAAAGTGGAAAAGGGGCTTGCCCAAGGGCACATATGGGTTAATGGTAGCACCAAGCTAGAAAGACCCTGGGAAGCTCAGGGATACCCCCATTAAACAAGGAGCTGAATCTCCTCCTATAATAGACCCTCCTCCCCCCAGGGATCAAGTCCACACCAGCTTGGCTTCTGTCTCATAGTGGGACCCCTGGCCTCCCTTCCCCTTCTCTGGGCCACACTTTGCTCATCTGTGAAATGAGGCCACTGGACCAGCTGACCGATATGGCCCTTTCTGTGCTCAGTGCTTGGAGGAAGAAGAGGCTAGGCCTTCTTCCTCACTCTGTCCTCCGACCCCGAGTCCAGCCTCAGCCTGACACTGATGCGGGGAGCGGGGAGGGGGCACAGCCTGCTGCGGCTCACATGTCTGAGGAATGAGTGCCTGGTCCCAAGGAGGCCACATGATCTGCAAAGGATCCCTGACCCTCTCCCTTTGAACCCTGGAGAGGGCGGCTCAGTCATGTGAGGACCACAGGGGGATTCGTGGGGCTGAGATGGGAGGCTGGGGAGGCGGCCACCTGGAGAAAGACTGGGAAGAGGGGAGAGAAGGCATCAGGAGAGAAAGAACTGAGCTGCTGGGAAGGGCTCTGCTGGGTCCTGCAGTGGGAAGGTGGGGGTGGGGGTGGGGGTGGGGGTGGGGTGGCAGGAACCCAGGAGGAGGGGAAGAAGTGTGGTGGGCCTGCAGAAAAGAGGAGGGAGGCAGAAGGAAGGAGTCGGGGCCCACCTGAGAGGTGAAACAGGCAGAGGAAGAGTATGTGCAGGGGGCTTTGAGTGATGCCTGGTGCCTGACAAGAGTCACTGTCAGGTGTCCCATATAGGCCCTTCCGCTCACTAGCTGTGTGGCCTTGGGCAGGTCTCTTGGCTTCTCTGAGCCTCAGATTCTAAAACCAAAGAGCAGTTGTGTTTCATCCTTCACACTGGGCAGGCTGTGAGATCAGATCTCAGTCCTACCCCAGATCCTCCCTCTCCCCTCACTGGCCACCCTGGTTGCACCATTTCTTCACCCAAGTATACCCCCGCCCACCCCGCCCCCCCCCGCCAGGGCCTTGGGGGCTAGCATTATTCCCCATCCTCCCACCCCCAGGTTGTGAGGGGCTGTCTCGGCCCCTCTAAGAGGTTCTAGCCAATCTAGGGCCTAAGAAGTGAGGGGACCAAAAGGGGAGGGGTCTGGGATGGGGCAAGGACTTTCCCAAGCTCACTGTGGGAGGAGGAAGCCATGCATTTTGCCCCCATACCTCCCCTTCCCCCTCCAGCCTCTGATGGGATACTTGGGGCTCTCCTCCTCTTTCCCAAAGCCCTGCTTGTCTTCTGCACAACAAGGAGAGAATGTTATTTAAAAGGAGATCAGGAGATTTGCCTTAAATAGGCATGGAGTGCTGTGCCAGGGCCCAGGGTGAAGGGAGGAGGAGGGGGAGGGAGGGAGGGGAGGAGGCCACCCTGTGTGATGGCAAGAAAGGCGTGGAGCTGAAACCCCCCTCCCCCCCAGGGGTGTGCACAGCCCTTCACAGTTTACCAAGCACAGTCCCAGGATCCACCCCGACAGCTGATGGTCAAGCTGGGCTTATTCCCACCCTACCTCCATTCTGAGGATGAGGAAACTGAGGCCCAGGTCAGGGAACTGACATGCACTGGCTACCAGGTGGCAGCTGATGCTGGATGCCATGGTCTTCCCACTGCAGCCTCCAGAGCTGGGAGGTGTTCAGGAAGGCGAAGAGCCTAGAAGATAGGGCTTCCTATAGAGGGAATGGGGGCGTCTGCGGGGTGGGGGTGTCGTGGAGCCTCTGAGACACCTGCCTCCACCCTCAGTTCCCAGGACTTTGGCTCCTGCCCCCAGGTTGCCCTTGCCAGCCCTCCCAGCCCCAGCTTGTAACTGGATGCCCTCCTCACTCTGCACCTTCCCAGGTGAGCTGGGGCTCTGCTTACCCCGTACAAGCCGGGGGAGGGAGGCGAGGGGCAGCCTGGGAGAAATATCTGCCGGGAGACTGTGAGGCTAAAGGAGGGAGCTGCAGCCAGGGGTGAGAGGCAAGGTCACTGCCCTCCCTGGGAGGCTTGTCTGGTACCTGGGATTCACTCACTTCCCTATTCAGTGTCTCCTTCCAAGCCTCTCCCCTCCCCTCTTGGCCCCTCCCAGCCATTTATGGCTCAGCGGGTGATGCTCTTGGAATCTTAAAGAAATGGAATCTTGAGTGTGGAATTTCTGGGACAAAGCTAGGGGCCAGGAGGCACCCCTTGCTTGCTCCTTTTTGCAAAGGCCCTGAACACTGTGGTGCAGCCTCAGACACCTGGGTGTCCACCCTGGCCTCACCATCAGCCTTGAGCTGCCCACCTGTGAGTGTCTGTCTCCTCCTCTGTAAACTAGATCTAAAGATGGCCCTCATACATGCTCAATAAGAAGAGGGACAGAGCTCTAGCCGGTTTGGCTCAGTGGATAGAGTCACAGCCCTCGGACTGAAGGGTCTCGGGTTCCATTTCTGTCAAGGACACATACCTCAATTGCAGGCTCGATCCCTGGCCCATTCGTAGGAGGCAACCAATCGATGTGTTTCTCTCACATCGATGTTTCTCTCTCTCTGTTTCTCCCCTTCCGTTCCACTCTCTCTAAAAATCAATGGGAAAAAATATGGGTGAGGACTAACAAAACAAAAAGAAGAAGAAGAAAGAGGAGGAGAGGAAGAGGGGGGGAGGAGGAGGAGGACAGAGGGAAAAAGAGGAGCAGAGAGGGGGAAACTTCACTCTCCCCTTCCTCTTAGTGGGTGGGCACAGCCGGTGTCTTCTGGAAGACTGAAAGAAAGCACTCACTTAATCTGGGCCCCGGTTAATTCTCTTTGTTATTCTCCAGGCCACTCAGGAGGCAGAGAAAGGGCAGGGATGGGGAGGAGGGGTGCAGGAGGGCCACTTTAGGTAAGTAATGAAGGCCAAAGGGGGCCAACCAGGAGGGTTTACCTCATG
The DNA here is from genome assembly GCF_963455305.1 of Plecotus auritus. Lineage (NCBI taxonomy): Eukaryota > Metazoa > Chordata > Mammalia > Chiroptera > Vespertilionidae > Plecotus > Plecotus auritus. Next base: position 50,726,108 of record NC_137770.1, on the reverse strand, counting down.
CCTGGCCCCATCCAGGTCTTGCCCTCACTTCATTGACCAGCTGTTAGCCCCATTTCACTAATGCTGAAATTAGGGCTGAGGATTTAAGCAGCATGACCAAGGTCACACGGGAAGTGGGAAGCCAGTATCTGACTTCAAGGCCTTCTGCGAAAAACCCCAGGATCCTGGGACTTGGGTTCCAGACTCAGCTTGCAGTGTAGCCTTGGCCAAGTCACCTAATCTCTCAAGAGATTGATTAGTTTTCTCTCCCCTTAAGGTGGGGATAATGTCCCCGTCTTCTCGGGGTTACTGTGAAAAAACAAGAGGGGTAATGACCACAAACCTTAAGGTACTCAACTGATACCAGGCGCAAGCTCCTCAGCAAAGGAACCTCCTCCTCTCTACTCTTACTGGGCTCCCAGCTCCTGAGGTACCCATGTGCCCCAACGAGGCTCACAGACAAAGGATCTTCCAGGTCTCTGGGAAGGGACTGACCGACCACTTGGCACCACCTAGTGGTCTGTGGTGTGTGGTACTTGGCCAGGTTGCTCTGAGATTGAGGGTTTGAGCATGACCATTGGCCCTGTGGGGGTGGGCAAAATATGCCAGCCCATCAGCAAGGATGAGGTCATGCCTAGCTAAGCCCTCCCCTGGCCACTCCTCTGAGGATCCATCAAAGTGGGCACTCCACCAGTCCACCTTCTCAGCCCACATCTCACTCCCAAGGGGAGGCCAAGGGTTCTCTTCCAGCTCTGCCACTGCCTCCCTCCCAGGACTGAGCCACCTCCCCTGCAGAACTGGAGTAAACATTCCTGCCTCTCAGGGAACCTGGAACTGTGGTGTGTTCTTTCATTTATCAAACATTTTATGAAGTGTCTCCTTTCTGAAGTCATCATGCTGAGAGCCGTGGGGATACAGGACTGCTAAGCCAAGTTTCTTGCTACCAAGGGACCTGCCTGATTCTAGGCCGCAGTGGTCGGCAAACTCATTAGTCAACAGAGCCAAATATCAACGTACAACAATTGAAATTTCTTTTGAGAGCCAAATTTTTAAAACTTAAACTTCTTCTAACGCCACTTCTTCAAAATAGACTTGCCCAGGCCGTGGTATTTTGTGGAAGAGCCACACTCAAGGGGCCAAAGAGGCGCATATGGCTCGCGAGCCGCAGTTTGCCGACCACGGTTCTAGGGGAAGACAGACTTGTAAGTTGATAATTGCCCTCAAGGCAGATCACAGCTGGCCCTGAGGAGGAGAGCATCTGCACAATGAGAAGGGGTTGCTGAGGATGGGACTTGCTGATGCCCAGGCAGTCCCATGAGGAAGCCATCTTTAAGCAGAGCAAGTGCATATGAAACGAGGGAAAGCTGACACCAATGCCTGGGTGAGGGGAAGGGCTGGGAGGGTGAGGGGCGCTTTGGCAGTGTGTGTCAAAGATGGGGTCGGAGAGGAGAATCCCAGGAGAGGACCCTCAGGCATCCTCAACAGCCCAGCTCTGGGGATGATGTAAGATTCATCTCCCAGCAGAAGCCCTGGTACCTCCCGAGGCTGCTGGACCTGCATGGGAGACCAAGCCCAGGCAGCCACACACCTGCCTTTAGGTCTGGACTGAGGGATGTGAGCAAGCAGAAGAGTTCAGGACTCCTTCCTCTGAAAGGCGTCCAGGGGTGGCCAGAGGTCCTCCTGGCCAGCTGCTCCCAGCTCCAGCTCCACTCCTGCCAGTGGTTCCAGCCTCCCTGGTTCCCACTGTTTCCAAGCCTGGGTTTCTGAGCTCCTCATAGCACTCCTTCGAGCTAGCCTTCTGTTCCATTACCTTCCTTTCCTGCTTAAGTTATCCGGAGTCTGTTTCTCCTGTTTCCATCCAAGAGCCGGCAACCTCCTAGCACATAGGAAGACGCTCAACCAACTGAGCGACACCAGCCAGGGCAGGGGTGTGCCTTCTTAAAGAGAGCCGAAGAACTCACAGTCCTTACATAATTCACAAGTTTATTTGTCCTAAATAAATACAGTCTGAGTACGCATATATGCATCACCCACGGACACAGACAATAGGGTGATGAAGGCCTGGGGCGGGGGGCGGGGGCAGGCTAGAGGGAGTCAGTGGGGGGAAGGAGACATATGTAATACTTTCAACAATATTTTTTAAAATAAATAAATAAATACAACCGGAGAACATCCATTTCAATCCTCACTCACTATTTCTTTCCCCAAAAAGCAGCTTAAGATACAGGTGCACAGTTTGCTGTGCGTGTTCTCACTTCAGGCTCAGGAGGGTGTTGGTCCTCGCTGTGCTAGGCTGGGCCTGGCTGTGAAATCACCTCAGGTTCCTTTTTCCATTTGGGGCCTGTACTCGGCCTGAGTCCCACAGGACCCACGTGCCTGTTCCTGCTCCTGGAACGCCTCTCCCCTCTGCAGCCCAAAGGGGGCGGCCCTCATGACTGTGGTCCCATGGCCAGCCCTCTGTCCTCTAACACCAGATACCACCACAGGCCCATTCCCAACTGGCAAAGAAAGATTATTCCTGACCCTGGAAGCAGCTCACCCAGGGCAAGGGGAGAAACTGAGGCACAGCTGGCAAATGGTTATCCCTATACCTGTGCCAGGAGGCTGAGAGACCCTCAAGAAGGGAGAATGGGCACTGACCATCCTCCCCTGTTATCTCCTGGGGTCCTAGCTCACTCAAGAGTACGATGAGGGGGAGACCATCCTCTGTCTTCTCTTTGTGGCTCAAAGGTTTGGATCCACATTCTCCTGGTCCGAGGCTGCTTCATCATCATCTGGAGACTCCTAGATTGAAGCCAGAGAACCCGAACCATGAGCTTCTGCTGTCCTCCAGGGCCACAGCCTGGGGGCCAGCATCTTCTTCCTCTTGCCCCTGTCCACAATGGAGCCAGAGAAGGCTCTGTCACCCCTACCCAGGGTCCCTTGGCCCACCACTGGGTGACTCCCTCTTACCAGGCCGAGGCCACTGCCATGCCGCAGGGTGGCATAGAAGCGCAGCACACGGGGGTCACAGCGAACCACCATAGGATCAAAGTCCAGCACACGCAGGCCCTGCAGGCTGCGGGCCCGGGAAAGAGCCACATAGGCCTGGCCACTGGCAAACACTCGGCCCAAGGAGATCTCCACGCAATCCAGGGTCATGCCCTGGGGATGGAGAGACAGAGATGGAGCCAGCTCTGCCTGAAGTCCTTTGTGCCCAAGAGCCTGACCCCACCTCACCAGCCCAGCTATTGCCTCTGGATCTCCTGGCCCAGTCCAGAGATTCTCAGGCAGAGGGATAGGCTGACCCTGGATGGGTATCTGAATAGGAGGGGCTCCAGGAGACACATCCAGGATAAGAGAGAGGGGTAGGGGTGGAAGGAAAGAACTCAGGCCTGGGTCAGACAGGCATGGAAAGGAATCCGGCTCTGCCTCTCACTAGTTGTGTGGCCTTGGACATGTCATGTAACCTCTCTGAGCCTCAGTTTCCTCCTCTGTAAAACAGGAGTGATTACTACATCTACACTTCATACAGGTGTTGTAAGTATTAAATTCACCATGTCTGGTAGTGGCTCAGAAAACGGCAGGGCAGGAGATGACAAAGGGCAAGTATATGGATCCCAGAAAGGAAGAGCATGGGATGGGAAATGCATTGAAGAAAGGTTTATCCTACAATTGGTCTGGAACTTGGCAAGCTCAACTCCCATAAAGCCTTTAAGGCCCCCCTCAACATCCCCCTCGCCTATTTTGTCCCCCCTCTGCCCTGCCCTGACCCATCCCCTGCACTGGCTGCTCACCTGGCTCTTGTGGATGGACATGGCCCAGGCCAACTGGAGGGGCAGCTGCTGCCGGCTGAGGAGCCGGCCCCCAGTGGTCTGCACCGTCCAGCGTTCAGCACGGATGACCTCGGTGACTCCACATAGGAACCGTACCTGGGGCAGCCCTGAGGGAGGCATGGAGAAGTCCAACTTTTCAGCCCTGTTTCAGAGCTCAGAGGTGAGAAGCAGGCCTCACCTTTGCATCCTAGACTCTTTCTCTTCACACTTACCCTGGGACCCTGTTGACCCAAGCAGTAGGTCTGCACCCCCATCACTTACCTCTCCCCTCAGTCTCAAAGCCGACTACCACCCCTCGGGCACCATTCACCAGGCCCTGGGACACTGCTAAGTTCTTCACCAGCATCACCTGCAAGGGAAAGAAGGCATGGAGAGCTGCTCCATTCCTATACCTGGCCTCGGGCCCAGTGGCCACTGCTGTGGTTTGGGGAGGCTGGGGCTGTCATGCAGGGGCACTGAGTCCTATTTTTAGCTTAGCCACAGGCTGACTGTGTCCCCCTGCAGCAAGATGCTTTATTTTCCTGGGTCTCAGTTTCCCCTTGTGTCAAGGGGACTGACATTGCTCAGGAACAGGTAAAGAGCTATAAGGTAACAGACATCATAGGGCTTTGAAAACTTCCACGTCTGTTGTGGGGCATATGTGGGCCACAATCTTGAGGGATAGCCCCCAGCTGCCATCCCTCTTCCAACCACATGGTGCCTGCACTTTCTCCTTGGGTGCCCTTTGGAACCTGAGGAAAGGCTCCCATGTGGCCCACCCCCAACATAGTGGAAGGAAGGAGGACTCTCATAGTATAGGATACACTATGGAAGGCAACTGTGTGGAGTAGATATTTCACTCCCTGATTGAGAGATGAAACAAAGCTTCAGCAAGGACAAGGGACTTATCCAAAGCAATGCTGCCTGGAGCTCCACATGTTGAAACAGGAAGGCAGTGGAAAGCTAAAGACAGGAAGGTGGGTGGGAATAGGAGGAAGGGAGTTCGCTGTGGTCACAGCTGGGGCAAAGGTTGGGGAGGCCCAAGCTCCCAGGGTCTAGGCCAGGGGTGGGCAAACTTTTTGACTCAAGGGCCACAATGGGTTCTTAAACTGGACCGGAGGGCCGGAACAAAAGCATGGATGGAGTGTTTGTGTGAACTAATATAAATTCAAAGTAAAGGAGCGGAGGGGAGAGCAAGAGAACCGGATAGAACAGCCGGATCTGGCCCGCGGGCCGTAGTTTGCCCAAGGCTGGTCTAGGCCCTGCTTCCCACGCACCTGGGCCCCCAGCTTTAGCTGAAGGAGCTTGCTAACGGGACACTGGGCATCCAGAGTCCGGGCTTGCTCAGGGTCACTGTCCATGGCTTCAAAGCTGTGTACCTCACCTGGGGAAAGAGTGGGGCAAACAGATTACTAGTCACTTGTGGCTTAGTTTCCAAAAACACATATCAGACCAGGGCATGGGGGGAGGTAATAGGGATAGCTCAGGCCTATCTGGAGCTTTAGAATCAGAGACCTGAATTTAAGACTCACTTCCAGCATTTTCTGGCTGAGTGACCTTGACCCTTTCAAGGTCACACCTCTCAAAACCAGTTACCTCTGTAAATATAAGGGCCTTATGGCCACAGAGATTGAGGCCTAGATATTTATCCCAAGGTCCCAGGCTGCCAGGAGATGGGGTGGGGGGGAGAAGGGGGGGCTGACATACCTGCCTGATAGCCCTTCCCAGCTGGTACTGCCCAGCCCTGGCTCCCTGCTCACCTGGCAGGTCCCGCAGCCGCCTCTCATTGGTAAGAGCCACATCATCCTGGTGGGTGCAGAGCCTGGTGGCCACAATTCCGTCTCGCCCCACCTTGTGGGTGGCTGTAGCCTGGAGCTGGCGGGTCACCTCATTTGAGCACCTGTGGGAGCTGGGCTGTTAGGGCAGAGCCCATCTGAATGCCAGGGAAGGTGGGTCATGTGGGTGGTATGGCCCAAGCTGCAGGCAATGGATCAGGCCTGGGGACTGGAAAGGGGCCCGAGGGCAAGATTTGCTGGCCAACTTATCCTTTCTTCACTTGGAACCCGCACTTGGGGACTGAGCATAGTGTGTGTGTGGGTTTGTGTGGGGGGTACTTGGCTGTGATCATGGGTGGGTACCCTTTCCTTTGCCTGCCCCCAGGAAGAAGCTGGCCACCCTCCCATCCCCAGTGCTCCTTGGGAAGTTTGGAATGCTGAGTGAGCACAGTCCAGAGGTTAAAAGACCTAGACCAGGCGCTGATTTTGATACCTGTAATACTGGTAGCCTATAATCTAGATGACAATGTTCTAGCCCCTAGCCTGCTGCCTTGGGGGGAAAAATTGAGCCTGTGTTTCTATTTCTCCCCATCTACAGTCTCCCTCCACCTGGGGAGGGCTGGGTACAACAGCACTACCATGGGAGGAGGGGGGACAACTTGGGTCCATCTCTCCCTGCTCTGCCACTCAGCGTTCCTCTTGTCCCCGTGCATGCTGGTGCGTGCTGTGCACCTTCCTACCTGCCTCCTGTCCCCAGGCATGGAGAGCAGCTCACCACCACTACCTTCCCCCAAGCCCATCCCAATCTGACCTGGCTTTCAAGGCCCAGCTCTGGCTCAAGTCATCTGCCCTCCTGGCCTGTCCACTCCCATGTTAGAGTAGTTGTAGCATTTCAACCGTTTGTCCTAGCTGGGCAGGGATCATGTCTGGGATTAAATTCCAGGCCTGACCTTGGGCAAGTCACTTTACCCCTTAGTACCCCAGCTTTTACATCTGTGAAATGGGAGTGTTGATATCTCTGAATTCTTCTTGTGTGTCCATCTGACCATAGTTCCCTGACACCTACTCTGTGCCAGGCCTTGTGCTGGGTGATGGGGACCCACCCTGGGGAGGCAGGATCTCAAGATTCACAAAGTGACCACCTTCTATGGGCCCAGGAAGCATTTCTCCCTCTTGTTTGGGTCCCCATGCTCCTCTGTGACCTACACTTGGGTCCTCATCTGCAGGCCCCTCTCTATTCACAGAGCCCACCTGCCCAGTCTCACAGCCTGCAGCAGAGAGACGAAGGTCTGGTCTGCCTGCCTCCACACCTTGGTCAGCTCCAGGGTCACTGGGACACACCTCCTCCAGCTCTTGGCCTGATGGGGGTGGGAAGGGGGTGTCAGGGAGCAGCGCAGACCGCTGGGGTGGGGGTGGGGGGGCAGGACAGGAGGGTGAGTGGTACCTGGAAGCAGAACTGTGGGGGCTGGAAGCCCTTGGTTACAGGCGGCAGCTGCAGGAAGTCCCCACAGATGATGAGCTGGATCCCTCCGAATGGCTTATTCTGCTGCCGGACAGTTCTGGAGGGGAGAGGAGCGAGCAGTGCTTTAGCAGCGAGGATGGGCAGGTTCCTCACGGAAACCACCAGATCCCAGCCCTCATCGCACACACTGACCTGGCCACGGCCTCTAGCTTGTCAAATAGGTCTGCCTCCACCATGGAGATCTCATCGATGACCAGCCGCTGGCAGTTCAGCCAGCCCTGCCGCACACCTGGCCGCTGGGCCAGGGCCACACATTGGGCCAGGGGGGCCTGACCCGAGCCGATGCCTGTGAGTGACATTATTCAGCTTGGGCTGAGACCCCAGCCCTGTCTCAACCCTGACTTCCCCTTCCTCCCTTCCCACAGGCCTGGCTTGCTCCAAGCGATAGCCCCAGGAGCGCTCGCTCACTTACCTGCAAAGGCATGGAGGGTGGTACCCCCGATGTGGCAGGCTGCCACCCCCGTGCTGGCAGTGGTCACAGTGCCTGTGGGAGGCAGTGAGCCCAGGATACGCTTCAGCAAGTAAGACTTCCCTGTCCCTGGGCAGAGGGCAAAGTCAAGACCACCTCTCCTCCATCCCACCCGCCACCATTCTCCCCCGACTCTGCCCCTCACTACCTGCACTCCCAGTGAAGAAAATGCTCTGGCCTTTCAGGACGACCCTCAGCACTGCAGCCTGCTCCTCAGAAAGCTGTGGTTTGGCGGGGGCCAAATTCAGCTTCTTCACAGGCAGGGGCCACCTTGGGGCTTCCTGGGGGGACAGGGCTGTCTCAGAGCCTCCCCCCAAACTCTAGGCATTGCCCCCCTCCACCACCTTCTTGGCCCAGGTGCAATGCTAGGCTGAGAGCCCTGTGTCTCTGCTGGCTCCATTCCTCGGAGCCCTTGGGCAGCCTTGGTTCACCTGGAGATCTTGCCAGTGACTTCTGGGGTCCAGGTCTCCCCTTGAGGAAGGGATTGAGGCTGGGTCTCCACTGACTCCTGGTGCCCTGAAGACCAGGGTCTGGGTCCTTAGCCTCCTCCCGGGGTTCTGTAAGTCTCCTGGTCCTCTCTCCCATCCTTCTTTCTCACTTCTCACTGCAACAAACCTGTTTCTCACCTCAAAACACCCAACCTAGGTGAACACCTGCCTAGCCAGGTTCTCTTCTCCCCCACCTCCATCTTCCCACCCCCTTACTCACAACCCCTATGGTCTGAGATCAAAAACTGTCAAAACCACCAGACTTTGTCCCTACCCCCATCTGATCGGGGGGCTCCCCTTATACTGCTGACCACTTAGTTTTTTCCAAACGCCCCTCTCCTCTTTATCTTTTGAAGTTTCCTTTCCAGGCTTCCATCTCTGCTTTCTCTTTTAATGTGACCTGGGCCACCCTTTTCCTATTGCGGCTTACCGGGTCTCAGAGATTGCACTATGAGGAACACTCGCACAATTCCTGCATTTCGGTTCTACTCAGACGTCCGATGGGTATCTCCTCTGCGATAACCAGCAGCCCCCTAAAATACCACCACCACCACCACCCCCAAACTTGGGTCTCCTTGGTCCCTTCCAACTCGGCGGCACACCCAGTCCCCAAGGCATACCCCCTTTCCTGTCCTCACGGTGTTGGGCTCAGCCCCCACCCGCGACTCCGTGGGCCGCTCCACCGGCGTCATGTCCTGGCCTCGGGTGGCCGCTGCGCGCCGCAGCTCTTCGGGCTGCACGGGGCTGATGGTGAAGAAGTCGCGGGGCCGCGGGCCGAGCAACTGCGTGCGGGCGGAGGACGGCCCGGGACCTGGCGCCGTGGCCAGTTTGAGTCGCAGCAGGCGCAGGAAGCGGCGCAGGCGGTCCGGGGCGCAGTCCGAGAGCAGCAGCTGCACCGCGCCCGCTCGGGGCGAGCCGTCGGCGGGGAGCCGCAGGGTGCTGCGTCCTGAAGCGGCGAAGCGCGTGAAGAGGCGCGCCGCGCGCAGGGGGAAGCAGCGGGGCCGCTCCGCGGGCCCCGGCGCCTGCAGCCGCAGCATCAGCTCGCGGCGCTCGTTACGACCCAGACTCAGCTCCGCGGTGCGCACGGCCTTGCGCCTTCGCGGCTGCCCTCCGGGGCTCAGCTCCTCCACAGCCACGCGGCACCGCAGCTCCGCGTCCTCGCATTCCGCGGCCGCCTCCAGGGAACCGGACAGCATCGCAACCGCCTCTGCAGGTCTGCAAAGGGATCGGAGCACAGGAATCACTCAAGGACACAACAGGTGGTATAGAGGCCGTGACGGGGAGCCCGGTCAAGGCCACATAGGATCCTACCCCTCTCTGGTAACACAAAGAGGTTACAGTGATGGTAAAAGGACCCTGGGGCAATTTAGGAAATTCATTTAGAAATTACATCCTACACAACCATTTCCAGAGCGGCGGGTGGACAGCGTCAAACGCACCCGGGTTTGGGGAGCCTCGACTGTCTGGCAAGGCCCGCAGAAGAAGGGGGACCCTGAACAGAAAAGAAGACAGCTTCAGAGACCGAGGGACGGCACGGGAATCGAGTCCTCTCCCCGGGACGCAGGGGAATCTCACGTGGGGAGATGAGCAAGGGCGCTGCCGCTCATCATGTCAGCTGCTGCTGCGTTCACTGGTTCATACGCAGCCGAGCAGGTATCACTATTCCCCGTGGACAAAAGTGGGAACAGGCTGGGAGAGGCCACACGCCTGGTAGGAGTCCGGGCTAGTGTGATTCCGAAGCCCTGGCGCTTCCCATGTGCAAGGTGGGAAGGGGTAGAGTATTTGGCTAGGGAAATCGCGGGGTGACCCTGGAATGTGTGTTCCCTCCATCTGACCGTCTCGTTTGCACCCTCCCGGCAGGGACCCATTAAAGAAGCAGGTTCTCTTCCTCCCAACTCTGAGATCGGGTGGACACTCACTTGCGCCGGAACTCGGACGAACTAGCTGAACCGAGCGGACCTGCCGGCGAAGCTCGGGCTCTATAACTTTCAAATACTAGCAGTAGAGAATCATCCTATCACTGGCCGGATCTTTAAATTCTCCAGCCATTCAGAGACAGGGGCGTGTCTCTCACCCTCCGCCCCCTGCCCTAGCTCGGGCTGTACCAATCGCACGCTGGAGGAAGGACGCTTACTGTGGTGGCGGAGCGTGGAGCATACCAAGTCGCGTGGACCAGTGGGCGTGGCGGGGGTGGGCGGGGGACTGCAGTAGCGCCGTAGGTGGTGCGGTGTCACCCAACCCTGCTCTGAAGATTTATTTTCAGAGCCATCCACCGAACACACTCCCCCTCCCTAGCCCTTACAGAGCGGCTGAACTTGGCGTTGGGGAGAGCTGGGACGGATCCTCCCACCTCTGTTTCCACTCGCAGGATCATTGCTCACTCCTGGACAGACCACCCCAAGGCCTGCCCCGCCTCTCAACTCTTCCGACTCCTCTTTGCCTTTTTAAGGGTCCTTTTACTCATTGTCTTTCCCACCCAGCTGAGGCCCATCAGTGAGGAACTTTTGAGACCTGGGCGATGAAAGCATGTGAGTTAGTCTCAGGGAATACTTTTTCATTCTCTTGTTGCCCAGGATTTATTTTTAATTACACCCCTGCCCCTCCTCATTGACACTTGGAATTACATAGCTGGAAGGGATCTTACAGGTGAGTACTGTCCCCTCTCCCCTCTTCATTTTATTGTCCTCATTTTGCAAATAAGGAAACCAAAGCTCCACGAGGTTTACCAAAGATCACATAGCTTGTAGATAGCAGAAACAAAGCCTTGAAACCAAGTCTAACCTGGCCTAAGCACCTGCGTGTTTTACTACTACACCACACTGCTCCCAGGTGATTGGTCTTCATGGAATCCAGGCCTGGACTAGAACATCAGCTCCTGACAGCCACTGCAATGCCCAGCCTTGCCATTAGATGTTACCCTAAGCAAGTTCCATAATATCTCAAGCCTTTGTTTCCACAAACATAAAAATGATGAAAGATGAAAATGTGATGATTGCACAACTCTGTGACTACTGAAAACCATTTGAATTATTTGCTTTAAATGGGTAAATTATATGGTATGTGAACTATATCTCAAAGCTATTAGGAAAAAATAATGAGAAATGTTTCCTCTTCAGTGTAGTCTTTTTTAAAAGTTATTGAAATAGTTTATTTTTAGAGAGGAAGAGAGAAACATCCATGTTGCCTCCTGAATGCCCCCTACTGGGTATCCAGCTGGCAACCTGGGCATTGTGCCCCTTGGCCGGGAATCAAACCTGTGACCTCCTGGTGCATGCTCAACAAACTGAGTCACGCCAGCCAGGGCTTCAGTGTAGTCTTGACATAGGAGTAACATAAAATTTCAAAGTCACTGTAGTAGGCAGAAAAATTGTTCCCCCACCATGTCCAGCCTTAATCCCCAGAACTTGTGAATATGATACCTTACATGGCAAAAGGGACATTGCAGATGTAATAAATTAAGGATCTTGAAATGGGGAGATTATCTTGGATTTTCCGGATAGGCCCAATGGAATCACAAGGGTTCTTATAAGGGAAAGAGGGAGACAGGAGAGTCAGAGAAGGAGATGTGATGCAGGAAGCAGAGGGGGTGGGTGGTGTGTGAAAGAGAGATTTGAAGATGTTACTGTTGGTTTTGAAGATGGGAGAAAAGGCCATAAGCCAAGCCAAAGAACACAGAAGGTTTCTAGAAGCTGGAAAAGACAAGGAAGTGGGTCCCCCCTACAGTCTCCAGAAGGAAGAGTGCAGTGCTTGATGTTAGCTCAGTAAGACACATTTCAAACTTCCAGAACTACAAGATAATAAATCTGTGTTGTTCTAAGCTACTACATTTGTTACAGTAACAATAGCATTAAGAAACAAATAGGTTTTTTAAATAGTAAACATTTTATTGGTTCCCTCAGCAACTCCAGCACAAGTTTTCTTGAAAGGGAGGCAGAATCAAGCTACCCAGAGGTGGGACGCAGTCGGGTCGGAACAAATATAGTTATTCAATTAGAAAGTGAAAGATCTAGGATTACGAAAATAGGTCTGTTTCCAAAGACTGTGTTCTCTTCCCACTGACTTCTACTCCAAGTGGAACTAGCACAGTCACTCACACAGCCTGCTCCTTTCGCCCTTCCCTTTGTGCAGAACCCCGACTGCCCCTAGGGAAGCACAGAAACTTTCACATGGATTTTCTCCCAATATTTTTTTTCTTTTGGCTTTCAAACTTTTTTTTAAATTGTAAAAGATATGTAACATAAAATTTACCATATGATTATTTTAAGTTACAATTAATTGCCATTAGGTAACCACCATCACTATCTTATTTCCAGAAAATTTTCATCATTCCAAACGAAACTTTGTACCCAATTAGACAATAACTTCCCAATCCTTTCTCCTCTTAGCCCCAACATTTTATTCTGAAAATATCCAACATACACAGAAAGGTTACAGTGAACACCCATTAACCTACCACCAAGATTCTACAATTAATATTTTGCTGTATTTGTTGTATCACATGTCTAGCAATTTAGCCATCCCTCCATTTATCAATACATTTTTGTTACCCATTTCAAAGTTGTAGATAACAACACATTTCACATCTAAACACTTCAACACACATAGCATTAATTAGAGTTTATGTTTATCCTTTAATATAAACTTTACATACAGTGAAATGCACACATCTTAGGCTTATTGTGAGAGGAGTTTTGACAGATGGATATGCCTGTGAGACCCAAACCCTTAGAGGAAATAGAACTGTGTTGTTCAATAGGGAATCCACTAGCCACATGTGGCTAATTTTAAATTTAAAGTAATTAAAATTAGCCCAGTCAGTGTGGCTCAGTGGTTGAGCATCGACCTATGAACCAGGAGGTCATGGTTTGATTCTAGGTCAGGGCACATGCCCTGGTTGTGGGCTTGATCCCCAGTGTGGGGTGTACAGGAGGCAGCGGATCAATGATTCTCTATCATCATTGGTGTTTCTCTCTCTCTCCCCCTCTCCCTTCCTCTCTGAAACCACTAAAATATATTTTAAAAATAATTAAAATTAAATGAAATTTAAAATGCAGTTTTTATTTGCACTGGTCACACTCCAAGTGCTCCATAGCCACAGGTGGCCAGTGGCTACCCTGTTGAACAGCACAGATCCAGGACATTTCCTCCATTGCACAAAGCTCTAAGAACATTACCATCACCTTGAAAGTTCCTTCAGGCTCCTTTGCAGTCAGTCCCTGCCCGCAGTCCTCAGGCAACCCTGTTCTGATTTTGTTTTCACCATAGATTATTTTAGCTTTTTAAAATATATATATATTTTTATTGATTTCAGAGAGGAAGGGAGAGGGAGAGATAGAAACATCAGAGGGAGAGAGAATCATTGATTGGCCGCCTCTTGCACGCCCCACACTGGGGATCGAGCCCGAAACCCAGGCATGTGCCCCGACTAGGAATCGAACCGTGACCTCCTGATTCATAGGTCAATGCTCAACCACTGAGCCATGCCAGCTGGGCTTATTTTAGCTTTTTATAGAACTTCTTATACATAGAATTATACAATATTTATTCTCTTGTGCACAGGTTTCTTTCACTGAGCATAATAATATTGAGATTCATTCATGTTGCAGCGTGGTTCCTTTTTGTTGCTTAATAGTATTCCATTGTGCGGATACACTAGTTTATCCACTTTCCTGCTGATGGATATTTGGGTTTTCTGTGGATTTGTACTTTCTTTTGCATAAATACTTAGGTAAGAAATTGCTGGGTCATAGGATAGTGTATACTTAGTTTCATATGAAACTGCAAGAGCTTTTTCAAAAGTGGTTATGTGCCCACTCATTTTTAAAAAATATATCTTTATTGATTTTTTTTACAGAGAGGTAGGGAGAGGGAGAGAGAGTTAGAAACATCAATCTGCTGCCTCCTGCACACCCCGTACTGGGAATGTGCCCGCAACCAAGGTACATGCCCTTGACCGGAATCCAACCTGGGACCCTTGAGTCCGCAGGCCCACGCTCTACCCACTGAGCCAAACCGGTTAGGCCCACTCATGTATTTTTAAGAGCAGCAACAGTAGATCCTTGTAGGGAAAGGAAGCGAATGAATAACTGGATGCCGACTCGCGGCGAATTAACGGTCCTCAGCTCCGGCCTCCTCCCCGCCCATTCAGTGCAGCTGCAGCTGAATCCTGATTGGTCGGCGGAGGAAGGAGGCGGAGCCAGAGGGAAGCCTCAGCTCTGGGGCCGGACTTCCTCCCTTGGCCTTGGGCAGCCCTGGCGTCCGCCTGGTTCTCTGCCTGCTGCCGCCTTGGTGAGTGAGTGCGAGTGGAGCGCAACACTGCGCTGGGGTCCCCTTGCTTCACCCGAAACCTGGTTTGGACGCAGACTCTCAGGAGGAACGGGTTTTCTTCATTATGAAACTTCCTTCTCTAGAACTCTTTCCTTACGTCTTATCTGCGCTCTCTCACCGGTGGTCTCAGTCCAATCCCCAGGTCATTACTAAAAACAACAATGGCATTAACACAGGACTGGGCAGTTTACAAAATGCATTTTCGATGTTATCTCATTTGATACTTAAAAGAGCCCTTCCCCTCCATCTCATGGTCCTTTCTCTCCAAGCTTTTGCCCTCCTGTATTACAAGGACAGTCTACGGCGTAGAGAAGCTGGAAGGGTGGTCTTCCCCCTTCCAGAGCACTGGGCAGCAGACACTTTTTTTCCCTTATAGACATGTTTTTTGTTTGTTGTTGTTTTTATATATATGTATATTGATTGATTGATTGATTTCAGAGAGGAAGGGAGACGGAGAGGGAGAGGGAGAGAGAGAAACATTAATGGTGAGAGAGAATCATTGATCTGCTGCCTCCTGCACACCACCTAGTGGGGATCAAGCCAGCAACCCCGGCATGTGCCCTTGATGGAAATTAAACCCAGGACCCTTCAGTCTGCAGGCGGATGATCTATCCACTGAGCCAAACCGACTAGGACTGGCTTATGTGTTTTTTAAAATTGAATTTTCGAGAGAGAGAGGAGGGGAGAGGGAGAGAGAGAAACATCAATTGGTTGCCTCCCGTAGGCACCCCAATGCACACCTGAGCAGGAACAAATCCGAAATCTGTGTATGTGCCCTGACCAGAAATTGAACCAGTGACCTTTTGGTGTACAGGACAAAGTTCCAACTGACTGAGCCACACCAGTCAGGGCTGTGTATACATTATTATTTTGTTAATCCTCACCCCAGGGATATTTTTCCATTGATTTTCTAGAGAGAGTGGAAGGGAGGGGGAGAGACAGAGGGAGAGAAACATCGATGTGAGAGAAACACATTGATTGGTTGCTTCCCACACACACCTTGACCAGGGCCAGGATCCAGCCTGCAACTGAGGTATGTGCTCTTGACCAGAATCGAACCCTCAAAACTTCAGTCTGTGGGTCGACACTTTATCCACTGAGCTAAACTAGCCAGGGCTGCGGACACTTATTTTATTGAACCTCTGGTTGATCCTCTTTCCTTAAAATCCTCTTCTCTTAACTTCCACAACTAACCCTACTAAATACAATCAGTCACTCCAGCCCCTCCCTCTGGGAACCAGCTCTCACCACACACTGTGTACTCCTTCATCAGAGTCTTCTCAGTATCCTCCTACTGGTATATCAGCTCTCCAAGACAGGGCCTAGATCTTGTGTAGCCTGGTCACACAACGCTGCCAAAACAGGTCATTTAGTAGAAAGCACAGACTCTGGAGTCAGATGAGGTTTGAATCCTTGCACCACCACTTACCAGTCAAGTGACCTTAAATAGGTCCAAGCTTGAATTCTTAATCTGTAAAATGAGGTTAACAGTTGTATTTATTTCATGGATGGATATCTACTTGTGTGAGGATTAAATGAGATACATGTGAAGAGTTTAGTACGGTAAGCAGATAAGAGGCTCCCTAAATTCTTTGAATGAATAGATAAAAGCCAGGATGAAGTACTGGAAAGCACCCCAACTTAAAGCACCCAATAAACTTTGTTGATGAAATGGTGCACATGTAGCCCTAGCTGGTTTGGCACAGTATATAGAGCCTGCGGACTGAAGGGTCCCGTTTGATTCCAGTGAAAAGCACATGCCAGGGTTGCAGGCTCAATCCCCAGCAGGGGGTGTGCAGGAGGCAGCTGATCAATCAATCAATGATTCTCATCACTGATGTTTCTATCTCTCTCTCCCTCTCCCTTCCTCTCTGAAATCAATAAAAATATACTTATATATATATTTTAAAATAAATGATGCACATGCAAAGCAGACTCTATCACTTTCATAGTTCAAAACTTTCAATGACTTCCCATTCCCTGATGTTAAAATGTAGTCTTCTCAACACAGGCTTCAAGGCCCTCTCTATACTGAGCTTTGTCTGCTTCTCCAGCCTGGCCCCCTTACCACACACACACTCACACACACACTCACACACACACACACTCACACACTATTTCAAACCTCTATGCCATTGCTCACACTGTCCCCTCTGCCTAGAATACCTGTCCTGGTTGGGTGTCCTTCCTCTCCTCATTCACCCTCACATTTATTTTTATTTTATTTTTTTAAAATATATTTTATTGATTTTTTACAGAGAGGAAGGGAGAGGGAGAGTTAGAAACATCGATGAGAGAGAAACATCGATCAGCTGCCTCCTGCACACCCCGTACTGGGGATGTGCCCGCAACCAAGGTACATGTCCTTGACCTGAATCGAACCTGGGACCATTCAGTCCGCAGGCCAACGCTCTATCCACTGAGCCAAACCAGCTAGGACTCACCCTCACATTTAATACAGTTTTCTTTTCTGTTTACATGCCTTTCTCTCCTGATGGAGGACAGGGACCCTGAGTCTTGCCATTATCTTCCAGCTGTTAGTGTAGGACCTGGCAAGCAATCAAGGCAAATAGGATATCTGTGTTGAATGAACGCATGTGGTGTGGTGGCAACAACCAGACGGCCAGCCTGCGCTGGATGAGGCTAAGTGGTTATCAGTGTCTCATTCCTCACAGTGGCAGAGCTGGCTGGATATCAAAACCCACCTCACCCCACCTCCACCAGGAGCTGCTGCTGAGCAACAACATGAATTCCCCGGGGTATCATTTCTCCTAAAGATGGAATCTGAGTTTCCAGATACAGATCTTCTGAGTCCTCGGGCATGGGATGCAACAGCGGCACAACTCTACAGATTGAGGAAATAAAACCTCAGGCATGGGCTGCAAGAGATTGTCATACACACGGATTTTCTCAGATCTCTGAGCTGGATTTTCTTTATCCCTTTAGATAAAGACACCCAGGCCCAGGCATGAGGGAAAAGTGTGCCTCCATCTTGGCCTTTGGCTCTAGGTCCCCAAGCTGCCTCTTTCCATGTAGGGCTGGAAATGCTTGGGAGCCTGAGGGCCAGCAGAAGGCAGTGAAAGGAGAGCTCAGTCAACTGGTGCAGTTGCTGCTATGGCAGCCAGAGCCAAAGGAGGTCACCATTGATCCCACAGGCACTTAATTCTTAGCGCTGAGACATGGGGGCAACTGAGAGCTAAGGGGAAGGGGTGGGGTGGAGGGGGGGAGGGGAGGCTGTGCTGGAGGATGGATGTAGCCACTTTTTCTCTCTGGGTCTCTATTTCTCTAAGTGTAAAATGAGGGTGCACGGTGTAACTAACACCATTCTCAGCTGGTCCCTACATTTCACTCCCTAGCAAGGTTGTCAAGGATGCAAGATTACCGCTGAATGAGGGTGGGGGATGGGGTGGCCCTCAGATATTGGAACCAGAGAAGGGTACAGTTCCGAGCAAAGCCCAACTGGAGAACAGGGCATTGGGGGGAACCCTGAGAGCCAGGGGCAGAACCCCTCCCCCAAGGGGACTCCGGAGCCCAGCCCAGACCCAGCCCCAGGTCTTCCGGTTATATTACTCCCCGGATGGGACTCAAGTTCCAGGCCCCGACCTGCCAGGAGGTTCCAGGGAGAAGAGAACCAGGTCGTCGCCACTGCCCTGGCGTCGGGGAGGAAAAAAGAGGAGCCTCTCGGTGGCCTCATCTCCGGGCCGCCCAGGGCGCTCGGCCACCCCAGCCACTCGGGTGGGGAGACCTCAAAGGCGCAAACCACCAGCGCCTTAGGAGCTCGCTCGGTCCTGCCCCACCCGGCCCCGCCCTCGGGCCCCGCCCGCTCCCCCTCCCGCTCCTCCCGCTCCAGCCGGAAACCCCCCCCTCTCCTCCGGGTCCCCCGCACCCTTCATACCCACCAGCCCCTCTCCCTCCGCGGGTCGGCAAAGCCTCTCCCCGCCCCGTCCCTCCCTCTTCCTCCCGCTCGGGTTCCCGGTCCCCAGACCCCGCCCACCCCGCCCAGGCCCCTCCCGCCGCCCCGCCCGCCCGCCGCGCCTGCCCCAACCCGGGCCTCGGGACCCGCTATTCCCCTGCTGAGGCCCCGCCCCCAGCCCCCGGAAGCCTCTCCCCGCCCCCGGCCCCGCCCCCCCGAAGTTTCTTGGGCCCCGGGCGGCCGGCGGGACAGAGCGCTGCTAGCCGCCGCCCGGCCGCCGCGGATGGAGGTGGTGGAGCCCGCGCGGCGCGGGGAGTGAGCGCACAGCGGCCGATCGGTGGACCCAGCGGACTCGCCATGGAGGAGGAGGTGAGGGCCGGCCAGGCGGGGGCCTGGGCTGGGGTCTCGAGCCGCTCACGGCGGTTGGGGTCCCGGGCTCAGGCCCTGTTCCAGCCCCTCTCCCGCGGTCTGAGGACGCCGGCACTCCTCCCCACCCCCCGGCGGGCAGAGCCGGGCTGGGGCGGCGAGAGGGATCGCGTCCGGCGCTTCAACGACCCATCCTCCTTTACTATCTCTTTGGCTTCGCTCACCAACGGGGGGCATGTTATTGTTCCCATTGGATTGACGGGGAGACTGAGGCTCTGCTGAAAGCGGCCTGGGGTGCTGGGCTCGAACGCTGGTCACCGCTGACTCTCCTTGCCAGCCAGGTCGGATCTTGAGGGGGCAGACTGTGTGTATTGTGGTGTGTGTGTGTGTGTGTGTGTGTGTGTGTGTGTGTGTGTGTTGTGTTGGGGAGGGTCTGTGGGTCCTGGAGCGCCTCTCTGAGGGAATCTTGAGGCTGTGACCATCTCTGGTGGCCCGAGGACTGGAGAAGTTGCTTTTTTTCTCCCCAGTATAAGTCCCGTGTGTCCCCTTTACCCTACCTTCCCACCTACCCTAGAGTTGGCCCAATAGGGGCTAATCCTAGCCCCTGCCTTCCCCACACCCCTGGGGGGCTAGTTCCCGGAAGGAGCTGGGCAGCTGGACCAGCAGTGCCCCTGTGAGCCTCTCTCTTCCCCCTCAGGACCCTCTTGGTCTGGGGAGGGGTCAGGCACTCTGTGACTCTTGCCCTTTACTTGCAAACACTGTTCTCCCAACAGCCCCATCACCCAAACACACTGCAAGCATTTAATGTGTGCTTGTGGAATGAATACATTAGAGGAGGGGCCGGCTGAGTCTAGAGGATTTGCTTCTTGTCCTCTGGCTGTGTGTGTGTGTGTGTGTGTGTGTGTGTGTGTGTGTGTGTGTCAGCTTCTGACCCTCTCAGCCAAGGGGAAGGGTGTATGTCTGTGCTTGGGTGAGTGGGGAGGCAACCCTGGCCACCTGGGGAGCCCTGCCTGAGTGAACCAGGCTGCCTGGTCCCCATCAGTGCCCATTTCCTTTCGGCCACTGCCCAGGGGCAGCTGGGGTGTCAGGGTTCCCTCCAGGCCAGGCGCTTTGTTCCTATGGGGGGTAGATAAGTCACTTCCCCTCTCAGCTTGTGTTTCCTCTTCTATAAAATATTGGGCCTGAGGGCCTCCTCCCAGATCCAGAGAGTGTGATTGTGGCCCCTTCTCTTAGAGTGGGTGGAAGTAGGGGCCAAGTCACTGCACTGTGATTTGCTTTGGTTTCTTGCTTACAGAGGTAGGGCTGCCCTCCCCAGCCCCAGGCTCCTGCTGTGAGGACTGGGTTGTCTGGCTGCGGCCCCACCTCTTCTCCCAGAGGATGTGGGACAGGATTACTCCATCTTCTGATCTGCTCTGGCCCCCAATTAAGGGAAGTTATCTTGGGGCCTCCTGGGCCATGGTTTGTCTCGTGGCCAGCCCAGCCCTGCACTCCCTCTGGTTCTGAGTTTCTAACTTTGCCACTTACTGACAGCACCAAAAGCTCCCAAACAGCTGGGTTAACTAAGGTCTTGCTTACCTCTCCCCCACACAGCCAGGGGTTCCCTGTCCCCTACTTCCCCTTTGGCATCCCTAATTCTTTTCTTTTCATTTCTTCTCCTAGTCACTTATTCTTGTTTCCTTAGGCCCCAATGTCCCACCTTTGTTTCTCTAAAACCCCTCTTAGACCATAGTCACCTGCTGCCCTTCATGACCCCGGGCTGGCCTCATCATCTCACTCACACATGGCTGCTTTCAGCCCCTCCCCAGCTTTGAGCTTCCTCCCCATGTCCCAGCCACCTGGGTGCCAAGGCCCTTCAGCCTCAGTGACCTCCTCTGTCAGGCTGAGGCTTGGTGAATGCAGGTCTGGGCACCAGACATCTGTCCACTTGTGTTCCCAGGGCCTCACTTCCCCGTCTATAAAATGAGAGAGGTGGGAGATC
Source organism: Plecotus auritus (assembly GCF_963455305.1). Lineage (NCBI taxonomy): Eukaryota > Metazoa > Chordata > Mammalia > Chiroptera > Vespertilionidae > Plecotus > Plecotus auritus. Next base: position 50,705,497 of record NC_137770.1, on the reverse strand, counting down.
CAGATATGCAGTGATATGTGCAGAAGCTTTGAAAGTTGCAAATATCAATGTGAGGTGTTCCTAACACTGGTGTAAGGTTGCAAACCCTGGACTCGGGCTTTCCCGCTCTGCCCTGGGGTTCTACCCCTTGTCCTCTAAGTCATGCCTTTTCCTGGCTTGGCCTCCAGGCTGCTCAGTTGCCCTTTCCCATCTAGAGAGAGACAGGGCAGTGTCCAGTCCCAGGACTGGTTTTGTTACCTTGAGCTAACCTCTGGTCCTTTCTAGGCTGTACTTTCTCATTCTGTAGTGAAGGAGCTGAGACTGTAGGGCCTTTGATACCCTTTGTATCTTTCCTTCTCTGGGCCAAGGTGTGTGTCTCCTTCCCTCTCCACAGGCCTATCAAAACCCTGCCTTCTGCAAGGGCTTCCTAAACTAACCTCAAGCCCTTCCTTGTCCCATTAGAGAGCTAGGACTGAAGTATCCCTCCAGGTAGGTGCTATGTCCCTCCCAACAGGGCCTCAAGCAGGGTCTGTGTTGCCCCCCGTCAGACTGGAACTTCCTGGCAGGGCTCTGACCTGGTGGGTTCTTAGCAGAGTTTGATCAGAGCATCACTGGGTTTAGTCAAAGAGCAAAGATCGTCATCGTAAGTTCCCAGTGATGTGAGGTGTCAACAAGTTCTCTGCTGGTCTCCGTCTCTCTGTTTTGGCCATTGTTGTGGCTTTCCACCCGCTCCCTCCTGTGCACAGGGTCAGGGTGACCTGGCATCTTTTTCTTTTTAATGAATGACACAGAGACCTTCCCACCTCAGGCAAAGGGGAGCCAGGCTGGTGCGTAGGGGTGCCTCAGAAGCTGCCCACCGTGGGCAGGGGAGGTCCTGAGTGAGGATCGATGGGAGAGGAGAGAGTGAAACAGGAAGCACAGTGGTCAGCTGGTCAACAAGAGGAGAGGAGGCTTGAGAAACTGGGCTGAGCAAGATAAAACCTCCCTGTGAGTCCTGCCAAGGGGAGGGGCTACTTATGAAAACTTATTGGGGCATAGCCAGGCCCCTGGTGGGGGAATGAATGTCTGAGGGGCAGGGAGAGGAGTTGGGTGAAGGGTGGCAGGCAAGCAGGTCTCCCTTGGGGAAGCTGTTGGTGTGTCGGTGGTTGATTCCTGATAAGGAGACCCTTCCCTGGGCTTTGGTTCATGCCTCCAGCCCCTCACTCGTCACTCCCCTCAATCCCAAAGTGCCTTCTTGCCTCATCCTGGCCCCACCCATCCCTTAGGCCCTGGACTGGCTTCTCTACTTAATCCAGCCATGGTGTTCCCTGGGCACTGCTCTGCTACAACCAGAGAGGACTGTGGTCAAGGCACAAGTTTCTAGCTTTGCACCCTGGGAGCTTCCAGCTGGCAGGAAGTTTTCACAATATCAGTAGGTGAGGCAGGCAGGGGTGGTCACAAGTGGAGGGGCTTAAAAAGGGGCGGTGGTGGGCCCTGAAAAGCAGGAGGGGAGCTTGGAGCTTAGGGGTGGGACATCCAGGCAGCAGCTTCAGGTCCCACTGTCCCTACTGCCTGGTGTGAGAGACCTGTAGCCTGCAGGCCTAGGAAGGAGCTAACAATGCTGCAGTTGCTGATTGAAATGTGGGGGTGGGGTTTCCCGTTTCCCATTTCATCCCTTCCAGCCCTAGGGGGATGAGGCCCCTAAGGGTCACAAAGCTCATGGGGCTGAACATGGGGTCTGTGGGGAGGCGGGGAGAGGGAGTTGGGTGGGTGATAGGATACAAGAGCCTCTCTCATCTTGTAAAGGGCCCTGAAGTCCTCTCTCTGGTCAGGTGGCTCATACTGACCTGCAGGCAAGCCTTCCACTTCCTCATTTGTCCATCCGGGAAGACCATTTGGGACCATCCAACTTCCCCATTTTTCTTGTCATCCAAAAGTTAGGGAGAGACCCTGAGGTGTACCTCACATTCCAAGGAGCGCCAGGGGCATTAATGGCTAGGAGCTAAGCCCAGAAAGGGCCTTGTTCCAGATTCTGAACCAGGCCCAGGGAGAGAGGTCCTGAGAGGCAGAGGGAGTGGCAGTGACAACAATAATAATAACAACTGCCATTTACTACCTGGGTCTCCTAGGCACTGCTTTGTGTGCCATGTCTTTACCCAGCAAACACTGATTGGGCACTGCTGTGTCCCAGACGTTGTCTGGGCATGAGGACATAGCAGTAAACAAAACAAAACCACTGCCCTCGTGGAATGATCATCTTTGCCATTTCTGAATTCATATCTATCTCCATTTCACAGCTAAAACGGAGGCTTCGAGAGACCAAGTGACTTGCCTTTGGTCTGTGTGACTTGGGCTTCAATGCTCAGTCCCCAACTGTAGTTCAGAGCGGTGGGTGTAGTTCAGTGAGAACCAGTTTAGGGCTCCCCTGCCATGATCGAAAGCAGGGAGGCTGTGCCCTACCCAGCCCCTGGCAACTCACCACACTTCCATCTGCCTGGGCTTGTCCTTCCAAAGGCAGCTGTGGCCACAGGGTATCCCCTGGGGAGAAGTTGCTTTTAACTGGGGCCACTTTTTTGAGCTTTATGTAAATTACAAAGTAGTCAAAAATTAGTGCTAATTTCCTTCTAGCACCCTCTATATTCTGACACGCTCTTGATCCCCTCCCCCCCACCCTCCCCTTCACACTCACTACTGTGCATACCAGTCACTGAAGCAAAGTGGTTAGCAAGTTGCATGTATTTTTATTTTCATTTCACAGATATTTCTCGAGCATCCATTATGTGTAAAGGAACAGTACTGGGTGCTGGGGACCAGAGGTGAATCTGACCCCACCTGGTAGGAGGTGACCCCACACACTACTCATACACCTGGCACCCAGGTAACCAAGCAGGTGGTTGAGGGGCACAAGATGTCAGTGACTGGCCTGGAGGCCCCAGCGTGGCTGCCATATCTTAGAGAAGGACTCTGGTCCAAGGCAAATCCCTTGGAGCCCTCACCAGATGGGGTGGCTGCCCCAAAGTCCTGAACTCGGGTGGGGAGGAGCACAGAGGAGCCTCCTGTTTTGGGGCAGAAGCAGGAGGCTTCCAAGGGTGTTCTTTACTAGTTGAAGGGGAGGGTCAGGAGGCAGCTTACCACTCTGCCTGCTTCCCTCCTCTCATCCTTCTGATTCTGCTTGCATGTCCTCTCCTCTGGGAGGCCTGCACTGTCCTCTCTCACCTGCCAACCCCTTCACTATTTCCTTCGTAGCATTTCACACTTGATGTGTTTATGTCTACTGTTTATTTGTTCAGCTCCTCCTTTCCTAAATTGCCAGCTCTCTGAGGGCAGAGATCCATTATTTTTATTCCTCTCTGCCTGCTCCAGCATCCGTGACATTGCCGGTGCTCAGGACAGCATTTGTTGGCTGGTTGAATGAACACATGGGAGGCAGAATTTGTGACTCTAGCTGTGTGACTCTGGCAAGTTATCCCTCTGAGTTTGCTGTGACATGTAGATAATGGTGCCACTGCCTTGGAGGGTAGTTGTATGGACTAGATGAGATAATGTGTGAAAATGGTGGCTCAGTACAAGGGGGCTGCTGCTAATATTGTTGTTGTTACTGCTGTTATTACTGTTATTTCTAAGGCTGGGTTAAGAATATTTGCCTTGGGGGTTGTGGGGAAGCTCACATGGGAGGATATCACTAGGTACCCAGCAGAGGGACATGTCCCTAGTTTGGCCTGTGGACTGTGTGCCCCCATGTGGCAACCCTCAATGGTATGTCTGTTGCTATCTTCCAGGGTGTGAAGGAGGGGGGCGAGAAGCCCCAGCGAGCACGGACAGCGGACAAGGCTGGCTGGATCAAGAAGAGCAGTGGGGGCTTCTTAGGGCTCTGGAAAGACCGCTATCTGCTCCTCTGCCAGGCCCAGCTACTGGTCTACGAGAATGAGGTGAGCACCTGCCTGGACCTGAGGTTGGGGTGCTGGGGCGGGGGACAAAGTGAGGGCAACAGGGGGAACCCAGAACCGGGACTGGAAGATCTGTTCCATTTTTGCCATGCTGTGCCACCCTGGACGAGTACCTGATCTTCTCTGGGTCTCCGCGGCACGGGTCGGTAGCTCCAGATGCTAGTCTAGGGCTCCTGGATGAGGGGCTGTTTGAAGTGTATGTGCATAAGGATGAGTGTGTCTTCTCAGTGGCATGCCTACACTGCCACTCCCTGGCCCTGGGGTAGGTTCCACATTTGTGAATGTTCCAGAAAACTGAAGCTTGCTCCATTTATCAATGATAATGGAAATAATACTTACCGCTCATGCGTGTTTAGAGCTCTCATATGACACTCGACAGTCCCATGAGTGCAGTCATCATGTCATCGTCTACAGCAGTGGTTCTCAACCTTTCTAATGCCACGACCCTTTAATACAGTTCCTCATGCTGTGGTGACCCCCAACCATAAAATTATTTTCATTGCTACTTCATAACTGTAATTTTGCTACTGTTAATAAATTGTAATGTAAATATCTGTGTTTTCCGATGGTCTTAGGCGACCCTGCTAGCGGTTCTCAACTTGTGGGTCGTGAACCTGTAGAGCCTAAGACCATCGGAAAACACAGATATTTACATTACAATTCATTAACAGTAGCAAAATTACAGTTATGAAGTAGCAACGAAAATTATTTTATGATTGGGGGTCACCACAACATGAGGAACTGTATTAAAGGGTCGCGGCATTAGAAGGGTTGAGAACCACTAGCAGGGTCGCCTAAGACCATCGAAATTAGAAAGGTTGAGAACCCCTGGTCTACAGAGATGGATCCTGAGGCTGAGGATGGCCAGATGACTGCTCAGCATCTCAGTGAAGGAAGGAGCCAGGTCTAGAACCTAATCCAGTGCTCTTTCCACTCACTGATGCCAGCAAGTAAACTCTACAACCTATTTTGGGTGGACATTTTCTAAAGTATATTGAATATTCTCTGCCTTCTTCAGAAGAAGGCACCAGCCTAAATTGAGTCTTTCCTTGTGGCTCTGAGTCACTTATAATCAGACTGTACTTCTTGTCTTTTCCTTCTCCTTTAACATCGAGCTAACACTTGCTGCTTTGCCACTTCTGCTGTCCTTGTGCCTTGCATAGTCCTCACATTTTCCCACTGCAGGCTTGCGCCCCATCTCATTTCAGCAGGCTTGGAACCTGGACAACAAGGATGCTAAAATTGGTGTTAAGAGTTGAAAAACCTCTTGGTGACGACCGGAGGAGGAAAGGGCTTTTACTTACGATGTGTGTGTCCTGGGGTTGGGGCTATAGAGGGCCCATCCACTGAAAATGGGCTATCACTGTATGCCTCCCACAGGTGGAATACATGGGGAGAACGGCCTGGCAGCGAAAGGGCATCCTGCCTGTTCCTCCTCAGCCTCTCTCAGCGTGCCTCGGGGTATCTTGGCAAATTCATAATTGTCCCAGGCCAAGAAAGATTGGGCGCCCAGATCTCCGTGATTAAAGGAGCTACCCTTGAGAAGCACTTTGCCTGTCTTTCCCGAGGCCCAGGCTCATGGAGTTGGGGTGTCAGAAAAGCAGCTGGATGAATCGTTCAGACAGCCCCCAAGGTGCTTTATACCGCTGCTCTCACCAAATGAGGAGGCACTGTGGCGGCAGCAGTGGGATGTTTTTATAAAGGGTGTTGTCAAAGCTTCCTCCAGTCCCAGCTGCCTAAGAGTTGAGTGATGGGTCCCCAGCTGCCAGCCTGTCAGGCACTGCCAGACTTGTCCTAGGCTGCCCCTCCACATCTGGCCACAGCTGGGAAGCAGGAAGGATCTTGCATCCCCTAAACATGAAAAACCTAAATCACCCTTTTAAAATAATCACTGTCAAAAACCTCAATGAAGCGTCAGGAACTTAGCCCTCTCAGGGGTGGGGAGCTTGGCCCAGGAGCAGGAATTGAGAAATGCTTATTAGTTCAATTCCTCTTTCTTGGTGTAAGGAACTGGGCTAATTCAAATGGCTCTTGGTTGTCTCTTTGCTGTCAGTGAGGCTGACATTCCAAAAATGCTGCCCCCGCCCTGCGCCTGCTGGGTTATCCATTTTTCTGAGCTGCAGAAGAGCCAGATGATTCAGCGATTCGGGTGGAGAGGAGACCCAGGTCAGACAGCCGTGGGGAGCTGGGTGTGGAGATGAAGCACCTTTGTTTTAGCGTCAGTAGTTGCCCAGCTGGGGGAAGCATGTGCACATGGGGCAGGTGACCGGCACCTTCTGCAACTGGGGGTCCTTTTCCAGGCAGCCCCCTTCCTCTGGATGCCCAGCAGGTGAGGACTTCCTGAGGTCTCACTCTGAGTCAGGCATTCAGTCCAGCAGCTGGTCCTATATATGTTGCTCTTGAGCTGCTCCTTTGTGGGGTATTATAGGGAGAACAGAAAGGAGAGCAGACATAGGCAGCATAGGGTAGAGAGTGATGGCCCAGTAGGAAGTTAGGACTGTTCTTCCCATGGCAGAGTGTCTCTAGCATCTAGTTGAGTGCGTGCACCTGGCAGGTGCTTTGTGGATGGGGGACCTCAAAGAAGCAAGGGAGCACCAAAGCTTGGGCTCATGGGGTGGACCCGGTGGATTGTGCTGTCCCTGTGTTGAGTGGAGAAATGTGGAAGGGAATAGAGACTAGAGGTTGGAAAGAGATGTGCACAGGCAAAAATGGGAAAGATACCTGATTGGATCTGGATGGGGAAAATCAAGCTGCCTGGCCATATGCTCCCCTTTCCCTAAGGGGCTGAAGGGAGGGTACACCAGTGGTTATCCACTTCAGCTGTACAGTCATCCGCTTTGAAAAGTTTCATGTCTGGGCTCCATCCCCCAGGGATCCTGATGTAATTGATCTGGGATGTTGCCTGGGCATTGGGATTTTTTTTTAATCCCTACCCGAGGATATGTTCCCATTGATTTGAGAGAGAGAAATTATTGACGTGAGAGAGAAACATCCGTTGGTTGCCTCTTGTGCATGCCCTGATCGGGGATCAAACCCACAACCCAGGCATGTGCCCTAACTGGGGACTCGAACCTGTGACCTTTTTTGGTGTATAGGATGATGCTCCAATCAACTGAACCACATGGCCAGGGCAGGAGATTGGGATTTGGAAAAAAAAAATTTTTTTTTAAATTGATTTCAGAGAGAAAGGGAGGGAGATAGAAACATCAGTGATGAGAGAGAATCATTGATCGGCTGCCTCCTGCACGCCCCATACTGGGGATCGAGCCTGCAACCTGGGCATGTGCTCTGACCAGGAATTGAACCATGACCTCCTGGTGCTTAGGTCGATGCTCAACCACTGAGCCACGCCAGGCGGGTGGCACTGGGATTTTTAAAGGTCCTAGGGCCACCAAGGTTGAGAAACAGAGGTTCTCAAACTTTTGTATACATTAGAATCAGCTGGAGGGCTGTTAAAACTCAGATTTCCCCTAAGATGATGATTCATTAGGAATGGAACCAGAGAATTTGCATTTCTAACAAGTTCTCAGGTTATGCTGCTGCTGCTGCTGGACCAGCTACCACACTTGGAGGACCACTGGTGCAGAGCAACCTGTTGCTAAGGCACTGCCCATGCCTGCCTCTGCCCCTGGCAGGGAGGAGTGCGCTGTGCTGGGAAGAGCTCTGGCCTAGAGTCAGAGGGTGTGAGGTTGAGTTTGGCTCTGGCTCCTTATGTTTGGGTCTGTGCTCCTAGGGCAAATCAGTTCACCTCCAAACCTCATTCTCTTCCTCTATAAAATGAGGCAGGGGGTTGGTTCCAGGACCCTCGTGGATACCAAAATCCATGGTTGCTCAAGTCCTTTATATAAATGGAATAGTATTTGCATATAACCTACACATATCCTTTCGTATACTTTAAATGATCTCTAGCTACTTATAATATCCAATACAATGTAAATACTATGTAATTAGTTGTTTAGGGCAGTGGTCAGCAAACCGGGCTTGCGAGCCACATGCGGCTCTTTGGCCCCTTGAGTGTGGCTCTTCCACAGAATACCACGTGCTGGCGTGAACGTACAGTGCGATTGAAACTTCGTGGCCCATGTGCAGAAGTCGGTTTTCGGCCTGGGCGAGTCTATTTGAAGAAGTGGCGTTAGAAGAAGTGGGGGTGTCGGTTCCATGTGGCTCGCGAGCCGCGGTTTGCTGACCACTGGTTTAGGGCATAATGGCGATAAAGAAATGTCTATACATGTTCAGTCAAGAAGCAACCATGGTAGGCCTAACTACATAGCACATGTCAGCAACAACATAACTCCCCCCCCGCCCCCCGCAAATGTTTCTGATTCGTGGTTGGTGGAATCTGTGCATGTGGAACCCTCGGAAACAGTATAGGCAGATTCATGGAGGGAAATTAGGGCATTTCCTCTGCAAATATTTGAATCACTGCTTCCCAGATATTCCACCCAAAACTGCAGAGCACTGAGAGGTCTGGGTGGGTGCTCTTGCTGGCTCCGTGTGACGTCCAACAGCAGCTCCACTTGGCCAGTTCCTAGGCCAGTGCCTCCCCTACCCCCGCTGATCCAGGACTGTTTCTATTTCCCTGGAGTCTCCAGGGTGAGACTGTGCCACATCCAGGAAGTTGTTCCAGCTAAGTCTTCTGGAATAGCAACCAATTGATCACCATTGAGGGAGTAGCTTGTCCCAGGCAGCTTGCTGAGAGGCACCTGGTGGAGAAAACACTCAGGTGCCAGGCCTGGTGGGCAAGAAGGGAGTCTAGCCAGTGTCCAGGAGTGGCCTAGAAGAGGCTGACCACTGTCCTGGCCACTGGCCCTTCTGTTGATGGGGCCTCAGGATGACAGCCTAGGGGTGGGGTGCTCTTAAAGGAACCATTGCACTCTCCATTGTCCCTGAGCCAAGGGTCAGTGGAGGAAGATGCCAGTAGAGAATCAACTCAGGGTCACTGTGGTGAAGGCAGGGATGTCGCCCCAAGCATGCCTTGTTCACGCTTCCCTCTGTGGCTCTGCCTGGAAAGCCTTTTTCTTTCTTTTTTCATTTTGTGACAACTTGCTCCCTCTTCCAGGCTACCTTTTCTGCACATCTCTGCCTGGTCTCTGGGCCTGCACGGACCCCCAGGCACCCTTTCTGAGCCTCTCCAGCTTCCCGGGTTTCCTCCTACTGCCTTAGGAACATTTGAGTCAGCCTGTTCCCCATCTCCGGATGGTGAGCCCTATCTCTCATGTGCATTGTGAGCCTTGAGCGTGTCCCTCCAGCCAGCACAGACTGAATGCCGGGGACCTAATATCTCATTTTGGTGATTGATTGGCAGGCTGGGGTCCCCCTCTGACCAAGTGATGTCCTCATTGGTTGGAACCAGGGGCCTGGGTGTCTGAGGGTCTGGTGTGTCCTGCTCTCACCATTTCATGTCCCCTCTATCCCTCCACAGGATGAGCAGAAGTGTGTGGAGACAGTGGAGCTGGGCAGCTATGAGAAGTGCCAGGACCTCCGTGCCCTCCTCAAGCGGAAACACCGATTTATCCTACTGCGATCCCCAGGGAACAAGGTAGGGCTGTGCCTGCTGGGCCTGACCCTCCTCCAGGCTGGGCTCTGCTTGGGAAGGTCATCCCTGGAGGCTTTCTAAGGCGGCTGGGCCCCGGATGCAGCCCGCGCATTCTCTGTGGAGTGTGCCTGAGGGACCTTGTGCTCGTTTTGTCCTGGAGTCTTCCCCGCCCCGGGTTGATAGGAGATGCCGTAGAGCTCTGCTGAGCGCTCTGCTCCCCTCTTCCCTTCCAGGCTCTGGGGCCTCCTCCCAGGCTGCGGTTGGAAAGTAGCCTTTGGGAGGTGGGGCACTTGGCTTTCTCCCACACCCTGGACACAGGAGGCCCAGGGCTGAGGCAGGGAAGCTGGGGATGAGGCCTTCATCCCACCAGACCTCTGACACTGTGACATAGTCTGGGCCAGAGGAGAAGGAGTGGCCTCCCCTTTATCCCAGGCCTTCCTGGGTGGGCCCTCTCCCCTGGACTCAGTCCTTGGAGGCATGCAGCCTCCCAGCTTCCCTCCCCTTGCACTTTCCTTCTGGCTAATGCTGGAGAAAGTCTCCTGCCTGAGAGGTTCTCTCTCTGGGACATGCTGTGTGTACAGATGAGGTTTGCTGTTTGCACCACATGTCTCTGGCAGGCAGTTCGGGTGAGTGACGCTGGCGTCGTTTCACAGATGTCAGGAGGGAGTCAGATTGAGGTTGGCGTGTACAGTACCTCTGGCCAGATCTCCCCCTTCTGCACTGGGTCACGCCTCTCCCGACCTCTGCACATCATGTGGAGCCTCCCAGAGTGGGACTGAGTCACCGATGGGGGCGAAGGTTGGGGAGCGGGTCTGGTCTGGGCCTGCTAGAGGCCTTTCTGTTTCTTCCCCAGCTCTCAGGCCAGGAGCCCAGTCCTTGGTGGCTCTCGGCCTTGGAGGCCATGCTGTTCTACTCACGAATCCTTGGCCCTGCTCTGCCTGGGTGAGGGCACAGAAGCCGCTGTAGGCAGGGCTCTGACCCTGGGATTGGGGGTGTGCCCAGGGGGTGAGGGGCAGGTTTATAGTGTCATGAGGGTTCATGGGGCTGGGCCCAGGTTTCACGTGGCATCTGCTACTTACGGCTCTTTGAGAAGAGGAGAACCATATTTTGGTCTCTTGGGCCAGGAGCCCCTTTTCTGTTGGGGAGGCCTGCTTTCTCGCTGGTGGGCGCTCTATTTGTGTATGTGTGTTTTGAGAGACATGGAGTTCATTATGCATGAAGGTCTGCACCTGTGTGTCCAGTGCACGTGTGTGCACCTCTTTGCGTTTACCTGGCCACGGTCTGTTTGGGTCTTTGCGTGTCTCTTAGTGAGCTTATGTGGACGTGGAGCAGAGGGGACCTGGCTTCTGTCCTCTGCCAGTATTGGCCCCTCCTTTCTCCTGTTCTGAGGATCAGCTGGTGGTGGGATAGGTGGGCCAGGCCCAGTGCAGGGTGGGACATCACCTTCGGAGAAGCCTGTTTGTGTATCTACCTTCTCATCTGCTTCGGCCAACACCTCCCTCCCATTCCTCATTTCTTCAGAGTTCAGGTTGGCTCAGGGTGACTCTGGGAACAGGGTGATCAGTAGGGAGTGCGCTGTAGAGCAACTGGTGGGGGCTGCAGAGCAGTGGGAGGACAGTACACCCTGATTCCAATTCAAGGGCCCCTGACACTCGCCACCCCAGGAGCTCACACAGAGTGGGAGCGCTCCAGAGGGCACACGGGGGACCACCCAGAGTACCACATCCCCCGCATCCTCTCACCCTCCTTTCCTATCGCCCTGGGTGTTCCCCATCCTCAGTGACGCTGCCCGCTGCCTGGGAGGTCACATGACCCCGGCTGTCTGGTCCTGAGGCCGCCTCTTTTTCCTTCTAATCAAATAAACAAAGACTCCAGTGTCTTGCATGCCCCTCTCCCCCCATTTCTCCATCCCCACGCCCCTGCCATGAGGTCACAGGCAGATGCTGCCAGGAAGCAGGGTGGCCGCTGCTGGGCCTTGCTGCCTGCTGGTCCCAGCCAGCTTGGCCCTTTCCTTTTCCTGCCTCCTCTTCCCCTCCCACTTTTTGCCCCTCTGCCATTTTGTCCTCCCCCTTTCTCAGGCCAGTGTGGGTCTATTCTGTGGCCAGACCTGTTAGCTCCTAAAGTCCTTTGCTCTTGGGGCTTCTTGGAAGGACTTGGGCAGAGACCTGTGTAGCCTGGGGCTCTTCAGGACATGGGGTGGGGGTGGGGCAGGAGGAGCAGCTTCTTGGTATTCTGCTTATCCCTGTTCTGATCACCCTGTGGGATGCCTGGCTCATTCAACCAGAATCACTGGGTTCCTGAGGGTGGGGCTGGGTCCCATTTCACCTTGTATTCCTTCTCCTAGGGTGGCCCTTTGGCCTATACCCTCCTCCCCACAGCCTGCCTCAGGTGGGCTGGCCAATGGGGAAGGCCACAGTTTGGGTTGGGTTCAGTGGTTCTGTATTTGTCCCATTGAGGCCCCAAGTGAAAAGACATGTGCAGGGTGCCATTACAGGTTGGTGAGACTAGAACTCTGATCTTGACTCCCAGGCCAGTGGTCTTTTTCGCCCCACGCTTGCTGCATTTATTGCTGTATTCAAGTACATGCCTCCCAAGCTCTCTGGGATGTTAAGTTCTGCACCAGGCAGGGGCCCACCAATCAGGGCCTGCAAGCAGGAACAGCAGCTGGCTCAGAGGAACTGGCCCTGGTCCACCTTTTCACAGCCCCATCCCAGGGTTGGGTGGGACCTTGCAGAGCCTGGATGCAATGCTGTTCCTCCCTGAGCTCCCGGCAGCCCTAATGGCTGGGCTAAGAGGCAGTTGCCAAGGTGCCCTAGGGTTTCTGGCTTAACTGCAGATCTGCTGCCAGGATCGAATTTACCCTGGTCATGCAAATGAGCATTTGGCTGTGCCTGGCATGGGGAGGCGGGTGGGACCCAGGGCCTGGTATGAAGAGAAGCGGGAAGCAGCCAGGAGGAAGTTATATAATGAGGATGCTGAGGGGCCAGGGGGACTTCAGTGTTACATAACTGGGAGAGTGGTGGGGAGGAAGGCGCTAACACCGGGGGAGGGGGGGAGGTAGATGGACAGGCTGGCGACCCGCCCAACAAAGAACTAGGGCATCTTGAGGTCAGAGAGTGGGCAATGGCCCAAAAATGGGGTAAGGGAAGGAACCTTGGGCTAGTTCATTCATTTATTGGCTCATTCATTCAGTAACTATTTACTGAGTACCTACTGTGTGCCGGCCCCTGGCTTTAGTCAGGTTGAATTCCCTCAGCATTTTTTCCAGATGAGGAAACTGGGGCTGTTTTGTCCAGAAGGAAGACCATGGTGATAATTCTACTACTGAGCACTCTATGCCCAACTCCAGATTTAACACTTCAAATGTCAGTGACCCTCACAGCTCCATAGGCAGATCATGGTGGTGGTCTCCCTTTACAGATGAGGAAACTGAGGCTCAAGGTCAGCTAGCTATCAGTGGTGGTTTGTCTAGTTCAGAGACTCCACTGCTATGTCCACCATGCAAAGCAGCCTCTCAGTTTGCATGCCTCACACCTTCCATCATTTTCTATCTGACCTTGGGGCCTGGCAGGCGGGGGGCCGGGGGCTCTCTGAGTTGCCCTCTGATCTAATATAGGAGCTTGGAGCTCCTGCCCAAGATGGAAAGGGACCTGTGGGGTGGGTGGCATAGGGTCTGGAGTCAGGAGTCATTAGGATTACTTTAGGCCACCGTGGTCCAATTTCATCCCATCTGGTGAGCCTCTGTTTCCTCATCTGTAGAATGAGGAGGTTGGAAAGGACCCCAATGCCCTTTCTTATAGTCTACGATTCAAGGCCAGAAAGGAGACCCTGGGATTTTTTTTATTTGTGGCCAGGACTGCCTGTGGGGCCCCCTGGGGAGCTGAAGATGGTTCTGGTTCCAGTGGGCCTTCACCATGGACACCCCTCATGCCTGTCACCTCTGTCACCTCAGTCCCAGGAGACTAGGACTACTCCTACTTCAGAGAAAACAAGCCCAGAGGTCAGGCAGCTGGCAGGGGCCAGACCTGAGCTCCCTCCCCAGGGCAAGGCTGATTCCAATCTAAGTCTGTCAGCTGCACGCAGGGAGCGAGCCCTTTCTCGGCTGGACCTGTCCACTCCCTTCCCCTGAAGCCCCAGAGTGGTTTGCTCCTAGCCAGCTGTGCCACAGCCCACCTTGGGATTTGGGGTGGAGAGCTTCCTTAAGACCCCAAATGTGAGCCAGGTTTAACATCTGCCATCTATCCCACCCATGCCCCCTGCAGGTCAGCAACATCAAGTTCCAAGCACCCAGTGGGGAGGAGAAGGAATCCTGGATCAAAGCCCTCAATGAAGGGATCAGCCGAGGCAAGAACAAGGCTTTCGATGAGGTGTGGTGAAGTCCTGCGGACAGACAGCTCTGTGTCCCCTTTCCCCTGTGTGAGCTCAGAGAGGACCCTGCCCAACCTCACCTCAGACAACCCCTTGGTTATGTCACTGCTACAAATTGGCCAGGCTATTGTTACCTCATTTAATCCTCACAGCACCCCTCAAAGCAGGTGGTAGCATTCCCACTTTACAGATGAAGAAACTGAGGTGTAAGGAAATTAAGTGACTTGTTAAAATGAAAACATGGGTAAGTGGTGGGGTAGAATTTACAGGCTTGTAGCCCAACAGCCGGTGGGCCCCGCCAGAGAGGTTTGGGGGCTGAGCTGAAAGCCAGAAAGCTCACTTTTCAGTTTGGCCGTGAAGTGTAAGCCAGGTGTCTGCCCGCAGTGGCTACCCACCCCCTGTGCTGTAGTGGTGACGGTGGCCACAGTCAGGCTTGGGACAGGCAAGGTGTCCCCTAGACCAGATCTCCTAGGGAGGATTATCTTTGACATCGTGGGGTTTTAGCTATTTGGGCTAAAATGGTCCTGGAGGCTGCCTGGGGTGGCCCTTGGATTGCAGAAGTCTGAGACCTGAGGGGAGCAAATCTTCCCAAGGCCCCTGACTTGGGGCTCGGCTCCTAGTTCATGTCTCAGTGGGACTGGCATGCTCAGAGCTTCACTAGCTTGGAAAATATTCCCCTTTTGTGGGGCGGGGTGATGGGGGCATGGTCTGGGCCTCAGCCCAGTCTTGGTGGAGTGGGATCAGCTCCTCCTCTGAGAAACAGAGACAGTTGGACCCCCAGGTGGCCTAAGCCTGAGCCTGACCTGGGGGCTGGACAGTCTCAGCCCCCCCCCTTACCCCCACCCCCGTCAAAGGGACAGGCTGCTCCGGGATTCAGAGTCTAGATTTCCTATGTGAATCTTACTCTGTGTCTTCCCAGGATACTCCTCATCCCTTTTCCTTACCCTCAGAAAGGAGATGCTGCCTCTAGATGCTCTGACCCGAGGGTCCTGGGGGAGCAGCTGGGGCCAGGGCAAGGCCTATTCTGGAAGCAGATTCCAGGGTATCATGGGCTAACTCCTCGCCCTCCCCCAGCTAAGCCCAAACGCAGCCTCGGGGCCACTTACATATTTGCAGTAGACTGAGGGGCAAGGGCTGACAGCCCATATTAGGGCAGGAAGACTGAGCCCAAAGAGGGCAGCCACAAAGAGAGGGAGAGCCCCAGCCTGCAGCGAGATGACAAAAGCAGTGCAGAAACGGGGAGCAGAGGTCGGACATGGGGAGATGCTTCAAAGAGAGGCAGCAATGGGGCTCTCGACCCTGTGAGTGAGGATGTGGGTACAGGCTCTGACTCTGAGTTAACACCTGGGCATTTCCTTCTCTCCCCAAGGCCTGGTGGGGACTGACCTGGTTCCTTCTCCTTCCCAGATAAAGGTGGACAAGAGCTGTGCGCTGGAGCATGTGACTCGGAACCGAGTGCGTGGGGGCCAGCAGCGCCGGCCACCTACGAGAATCCACCTGAAGGAGGTAAGACTTTGTCCCCAGCTTGGACAGACGGGAGGTCAGCTGAGCCTGGGACCCCAGCTCCTTAGGATGGCAGCCAGGCTCGGGCCCCCTTTTTCCTGAGGACTCCTGGAGCTGGGGCTTCCTGAGCAGTGTGCGGGGTCTGAGTGCAGGCACATGTGTTAGTCGTGCTCAGCATGTAGATGTGCCTACTGCGCTGTGAGTCCACACACCGGCCTCAGCCAGAGTTGGTGCCTGAGGGAAACAGACCCCAAGTGGTCTGTGCCTCTCAGAGCTCAGCTCCCAGCTGGAGAAAGACATGCAAGCAGAGCTGTGTTTAGTTTTTGTACAGAGGACCCCCTGGCACTTGAGCAGCCCTAGAAGGACGGGAAGGGTTTCAATTGGCAGATGTGGTGTGAGGGAGGTGCCCAGTGGAGGGAATGGTGTGAGCTGAGGCATGAGGCAGGAGAGTGCAAAACGTGCCAAGTCCCTTTGGTACATCTTTCAGGGAAGGTGGGGTCAGGGGGAGGAAATTGGGAAGACCTTGAGTGCCGGAACTGAGGACAGGATGGGTGGGAGGGTGTGTTCCAGAGGTCAATTTGAGGCCCAGGGTAGCAGGGTTTGGATTGAGGGAAGGAAAGGTAGGGGACCAGGAGGAAGAGGAGCAGTGGGGGCTCCAGGCTCCCAGAGGGGTTGGAAAGGGAGGGGCCAGTGGGAGAGAGACTGGGAAGCAAGAGTCAGCCGGCTTGTGATTGACTACAGGCCGGGGGAGACGCCCTAGACAGGGAAGGAGGGTTGTCAGAGGAGCCTCCACGCCTGGAGGCTGAGCCTCCACGCCTGGAGCCTGGGCACAGAGAATTTGGGAGAAGATATGGGCAAGGGGAGGGGTGACTGAGGAGCCCCTTTCAGACCATCGTTGCTGAAGGGGGTGGATGGTGGGGTGGTAGAGACCTTGGAGGTCAGGAAAGAACCTCAGCACATGCTACATTTGCGAATGGGGGGCAGTAAAGAGCCAAGGAAGAGGAGGCCAGAGAGGTGAGTGGCACATCCAGGGAGAGAAGGGCACAGGACCCCTAGGTCATCAGCCAGGTTGGCAGCCGCAAGTCACAAGGGCAGGATGAGGGACAGGCAGGTGGTAATGCTTACAGCATATTCACTCAGAAAGGTCAGCTTGGGGCTGTCATGGGGTGTAGAGCTAAGGGTGCTGGAGTGGGGGACCAGAGGAAGAAAGAGGGGGAAGGGAAGGGCCAAGGTCATCGGAGAAGTTTGCTTTGAGGTGAGGCAGCCTGTTCATGTCTGTCAGCTGAGGGGAAAGCTGCAGAGGGAAGGACTGTAGTAACCAGAGGGCAAGGCATACCCGAGGCGGGAGATCTAGGAGGTGCAGGGAGGGCCAGCTGGAGGGGAGACCCTTTGAGAAGACTTCAGGGAGGGACTCTCATCCCAGTGACTGAACGTGTGTATCTCCAGTTCACCTGTGTGCATGTAAAGGGGAGTGAGGGTCCCCACCTGGACCCCACCACCTGAGGGACCAGGGAGAGGCCTGCTGCCCAGCCCTGCTCTAGGGCCTCTGAGGCTCCCTGGGAAGGTCCCCAGGACCAGGTGTGGCTGCTGGGTGTCCCTGCGGAGCCCTGGGGCCAAGTTGGTGGCAGCTGTCTGCTTGGCGCAGCTGTTCCCCTCTGGCAGTCAGCTGTGGTCTAGGGCTGCCTGTGCCTGGGGCCACATCTGACCATGTGAGGAGAGTGGGCACAAGCTGCCGAGCAGCTGGGCAGGCGAGGGCTGGAGAGATCTGGGCCAGAGGGCTTGTTGTGGGGCTGGCAGCCTGGACAGAGGTCTCCAGGAAGGGGAAGCAGAAGTGAGTGAGTGCAGACAATGCTGGGGACTTATATTGAGTCCTGGTCCTGGCACCTACTGGGTGGGTGGTTGCAGAGAGGGAACACTCTCCAGGCCAAACAGCCAGGAAGGTTCAGAAACAGGGCTGGAACCATGTGCCCTGCTGCCCAGGCCAGTACAACGGCTACTAAACAGAGCGGCCTCTTTCCTTGGCTGGAAGAAGCCGGCTGGGGCACTGAGGGGACAGCTGGCTCTGACCTCTGGCCTGTGATTCTGACACAGGGAATTCTACAAGTGAGAGAGCAGAGGGTTCATCAGAGGGCGTGGAGAGGGGCCTGGGACCTGGGCAGCCTGGATGGGAGGGCTGTAGTCCCCTTGTGGGCGGGCACATCAGACCCAAAGGCCAGTCGTCCATGATGATGTCCATATGCTGCCCCCACCAGGTAGCCAACGCAGCTTCTGATGGACTTTCACGCCTGGACCTCGATGCTCTGGACAGCAGGCCGCCAGTGCTTACCCCCGGCAATGATGTCAGTGCAGCCCAGCCCCGGGAGGCACTCCGGCCCCTCATGCCTCCTACCAAGCCTTCCCCAGCTCCCGAGGTGACAGTCCTTGGTGACAGAGTGGAAACCCCTATCGGGGAGAGAGCCCCCACCCCTGTCTCAGCAAGCTCTGAAGCGCAGCCTGAGAGCCAAGAAGACTCAGAGACTGCAGTGGGGGAGGACAGTTCCTCTGAGCAGCTCCCCAGGGTCCTGCCTGAAAAACTGAAGGTGAGCTGGGACAACTCCAGCCCCGAGGTGCCCCCTGTGCCTGAGAGTGCGGAACCACCCCAGGGGCCCTGTTCTGAGACTTCTGAGGCTTCGACCAAGGAGGGTGTGAAGCCCCCTACACCCCCACCCAAGGTCTTATCGGAGAAACTGAGAGCCTCCATGAGTGAGG
Organism: Plecotus auritus; assembly: GCF_963455305.1. Lineage (NCBI taxonomy): Eukaryota > Metazoa > Chordata > Mammalia > Chiroptera > Vespertilionidae > Plecotus > Plecotus auritus. The sequence continues at coordinate 50,687,437 of NC_137770.1, read as the reverse complement.
TGGAGGCTTCAGGGCCAGCCCAGAGTCCCGGGGCCTCTGACACCTCTGCCCCAGGCTCAGCACAGATTTCAGTGAATGGCGTGGACGACAGTCCTGAGCCTGTCGAGGCATCCCAGGCTGCTGGCACTCCAGGAATTCCCCCAAAGAACGAAACAGCTTCTACAGTGTTCCCCTGGGACCTGCCACCTCAGATCTATCCCCGCCGCTCCTCCATGGGGGACCTGCTTGGGGAAGGCCCCCGGCGTCCACAGCAACGGCTGTACCGGGCCCAGCTGGAGGTGCAGGTGGCCTCAGAACAGACAGAGAAACTGCTGAACAAGATGCTGGCCAGCGACCCGGCCCCGGTGAGTGCCGAGACACTGCTCAGCGAGGCCGTGGAGCAGCTGAGGCAGGCCACCCAGGTCCTGCAGGAAATCCGAGATCTGGGAGACCTAAGCCAGGAAGCACCTGGGCTGCGGGAAAAGCGGAAGGAGCTGGTGACCCTCTACAGGAGAAGTGCACCCTAGGGCCTGCCAGGCCGGGGCACGGTCCCTCCTGGCTGGCCTAGTTCACCGGAGCCCAGCCCTGCCGAGAAATGTGCTTCTGCTCAAGCTGTTGAAGGGCCATCGGACATGTCAGTGTTTGGCCAGGACCTGCAGAGGCTCCTGGTACCCTTCCTGCCTTGCCTTGGCCAGTGGTGCAGGTGTCACCCAGGGCCACTGTCGGGCTAACTGGCCTGGCCTCCGGGCCCTGGCTCAGGCTGGGAGCACACACTCAGGACCTCTGTGCTTGCATGGTTGTTCCGATCTGCCCCAGGGCTTTGGCACAGCACCGGGGGCTCTGGGGGTGGCATCATCTCTGCTTCTCACCCCCGGTAGTTTACAGTCCTGACTTCTGAATAGAGCACAGCTGAGCCCCCCACAGCCTCTATGTCCAGATATTCCCAGGCAGACAGACAGCCTCCTGGCAAAGGCAGCTTCAAGTCGTAACCAACCCTCCTGCCCACCTCTTCCCAGTAGCTGCTGACGCCTTGGGTCTTCTAGGCTGTAGGTTCATCCCTCAGCTGAAAGCCCCTGAAGGCAGGTCGGAGGCAGGTGTGAGAAAGCCACTTGCTGTGTGGCCCCTCTCTGGGCCTTCCTATTCTGCAGGCCTTCCCTGGTGAGTGTGACAGGAGGACTCCAGGGTGGAGGAGGAACCTGAAAGGTCTCCTAGTCTAGTCCCTGCCTCTGGACCAGCTGTGTTTAGCCCCACACATTCCTCTACAGGTGAACTACAGAATGGTCCGATGTCAATGCCAGAAAATCCTGTATGCGATTCATTCTAAATCAGCCTTCAGAAGAGAAGTCGCCCCGACTTCTGTGCCTCCCCAGATGGGATTTATATCTGGGTCTCTGTGGTTCCTCCACAACCAAACAGGTCCAATATCCCAGTCATTTATTCTTACGCTGAGGGGTTATGTTGGGGCCTGAAACCACATCCTCTCCCACCTCCCCTCACCCCTCTGGCTCAGGCCCTAGATGGGCTGCGCTTCCTGAGCTTCCTCGTGGAAGGAGCATTTTCTCCTGGCCCGGGCCAGCACCTGGGCCTCTCCAGAGCCTCTCCCTGGCTCCAGGAGCACATCTGGTCTTCATCCTGCTGTAGCAGCCGGACTGAGGGCAGAGCCTGTAGGTGCAGAGCCCTGAGGGCTGCAGCCATTCTCCCTGGGGCCCGTGGGAGTGGGAGCAGCTCCTGACAGTCTTGCTCAGGGGGTTCTGCATGTGCACTTTCGTTTACTGAAAGAGAGGAGGGGGAGGGCCACAGCTGTGTGCTCTGGCCTTTCTGCCCACTGCCCACCCCCTGCCACCAGTAGTGCCCACTGAGGCCTGCCAGTGCAGGCCGATGCCTTCTTTCCTGTACTTCTACCTGTTCTTGAGGGCAGTAGCCAGGGATCAGGAGGGCAGATAGAGGTCTACTCTGTAGCCTGTACTGGGCAGGCATGGGTGTGAGCAGCAATGCCGTGGCTCATGAGCCCCCATGGATCTCCCCAAACCACACTCTTTGGGAAAACTAGGCTCCCATGCCACATTCTGCCTGTCCGTCTATCTCCAGTGTGAGAGCAAGAACGCCATCAAGTACCCGCAACCATGTGGCCCCTGTGGTCTTGCTTTGGGGAATAGCCCTCCTGTGAGGGCTGCTGGGCTTTAGCCCATCACCTGCTTTCAGGGACAAGAGCTTCCCTTCCCCCTCTGATAAGTGACCAGGATGAGGGAGTAGCTCTGGGGCAACCTTAGTAGCCTAATGCCATTGGCTCCTATAGGGCCCCCAGACCTGGGCAGCCTGGGCTCCAAGGGGGGAGCCAGCTTCCAGGGGAGGGAGGATGGGAAATAGGCAGGGGCTGCCTTCCTGCCTCTGGAAGGAGGATGGCATTCCATGTCTTCTGCTTATGAAGCGCCTTTCTTGAAGTTTGGCAATAAATCCCTTTTTATGGAACTTTTCTGCCGCAAGCCTGTTTGTTGGTGTGGGGCCATCTCCAGGGCTGACCTCAAGGAAGCAGGGTAGGAGGTTGGTCGGTGGCCTCGCCGGTCCTCCAAACCCCGTCCTAGGGCATCCTTCTATAGGCCGGGCGGGGGCGTTGCCCTCCACAGAGCTCCACCTTTGCTATGTCACCACGCATTTACACAGGCTGGGGCTGTCATAGGAACAATGCTTTTCAATTTTTAAAAGCTTTATTTGGAAATTTCAAACAGGAAGGTTGCAGGAGTAAGAGTAGCATATAGAACACCATTACACTCATACCCTGGTTGGCTTATTGGCTTATCTTTTGAGGCTTTCACTCTAACATATGAACACACAATTTTTCTCTGAATCATTGGGGAATTATCATGGCCCTTTACCCCTGAATACTTCAGTGTGTATTTCCTAAAAATAAGTCTATTCTCCTATGTAACCATAGTATAGTTACCAATTTCAAAAAACTTAACACCAGTATAATAGTGACTATTCCTATTACAATTTTGTCATATGACCCAATAATGTCCTTTATCATATTTTTCCTCTAGTGTAGGGTTGGATATTGCTATTGCATACATGTCTCTTTAGTCTCCTTTAATCTGAAATGTTTCCACAGCTTTTATCTTTCATGACATGGACATTTTTGAAGAATACAGTTCCTCCCCTTATTGTTTTTTTTTTTTTTAAATCCTCACCAGAGGATATGCTTTCTATTATTTTAGAGCGAGGAAGGAAGAGAGAGAGAGAGAAACACTGGTGGAGAGAAACATCCATTGGTTGCCTCCCCATATGTACCCTGACTGGGAATTGAACCTGCAATCTGAGCCACCTGGTCAGACCCCCGCCCCCCGCTCCCTATTTAATAGAATATTCCTCACTTTGGGTTTGTCTGAGTTTCCTCATAATTAGATTGAGGTTATGGATTCAGAAAACTGCACGGGTGCTCCTAAGTCCTTCTCAGGGCATCACGTCTGCAGACACACGCATCCATCTGCCCTTCATTGATGATGTTAATTTTGATCACCTGGTCAGGTGTCTGATTTCTCTACTGGAGAGTTAAAACTTTTCTCTTGTAACTAATAAACAATCTGGGAGACATTTTAAGACCATGCACGAATATGTTGCATCTCATCAAATATACCCCGTAGATTTAGCCTCCATTGAGAATTCTTGTCTGCACAGGTGTTTCCTATGATGGTTCAAAATGATTCCAACTGCTATTTTAACTGGGAACCTCGTTCTGGTTAGGGGTGAGCCTGGGCCCCACCGTATGCCAATGGTACACCTAATACATCTCAGCAGGACCCCAGGACTTCACTGAGTGTTCTTTGGCTCCAAGTCAAGCTGCTAAAGTTCATGTTCCACCCAGGGACTTTGGTGAGTCTCAGACTCGGGGGTCTCAGTTTCCTTACCCACGAAAAGTGAATGGCAATGCTCCCCACTCCCCTGTGTGGGAAAGCACCACTGTGCTCCCCAAAGGCTGCCTCCCTTGCTCTTCTGAGGGCTGCTGGACAGTCCCGGTGGCCAACATAACAGGAAGCACCTGATCCGGGCCTATCGCCTATAGCTATGACCCCCATGTCCCTCCTGAATTCCCCTGCCCTGGCCTGACGTGACAGCCATACTGAGAGAGCGGCCTGCAGAAGCTGAGAGACCCCTAAGCAAACCATTTCACGTTCATGGCCAAGGTGAGGGAGAGGAGTCCCTTTATTGATGGGGTGTTCCTCTCACCCTGGCCCAGAAAGAAGGCCCCCTCTGGTGGACTGCCTTAAAGGGGACAGCTGCTGGGAAGGTGTCAGTGGCCAGACACAGGGCAAGAAAGGATATGGTGAAAACTTGCTTTCTCTCTGATCCTGGGGGCCTGTGCAGGGAAGGCCTTCCTTTTGAACACATGCTGTGTTATCTCAGTGGCCCGAAGTCCTCTGGGCAGTTACAGTCCACGGTTCTGCACATCACAAGGTGGCCACCTTCAGACAGAACCCCAGACTGAGCAGGGGCTGGTCGGGGAGGGGCACCCAGATTGCCCCTCTCTGCCCCTACTTGAGCCTGAGACTTGGAAGCTCCCTGTGTCTTTCTGGAGCCACCATGTTTTGTGTCCTCCTCCAAGTCCTGTCTTTCGGCCTCTCCTCACTGCATGAGACATGAGACAGGGCTGTCCAAAAAGGCCACATAAACCCACTCAATGGAGGTTTCTCTGTGTTATGAGGAGGGTCTGTGGGGGAACATAGATGATAGAGAGGTAGTGGTGGGAATTCTTCCCTGTTCTCATAATTTTATTAAAGGGACAACATTTCTGGAGGAAATTGCTGGGTATAAGTAGAAAAACCATGATTTTAGATTTGGAGGCAGACATGTCTAGATTCAAGCCCCAGCCGTGAAGAGTTACCTTAGGCAAACTGTGCCTCAGTTTTTCCTGTCTGTAAAATGGGCTAATTCTCCTTTCTTCACACGGTTGCTCTTAGCCCATGGCCTGCCTCATAGAAAATGGTTAATAAACTCCAGCAAGCCTGGCCCCACAGAGCACCTACTATTTGGCAGGCCTATGTTGGTCTCCCATTGTCACCATGTGGCCTCGTGAAGAAGATATATTTATGTTCACTCCATTTACAGACTAGGAAACTGAGGCTTAAACAATTTGTCTAGGAGACCACAAGTTAGTATTGGGATCTGAGACTTGCCCCACTAGGGTCCTGGCCTGGGGCCACCATCAACTGCTTTCTGCTTTTTCTCTGGAGAGTCTGTGACTTCAGATGGACACTCAGCTCAGGTGACTTCTGGCAGGCTTGGGGGAGCCCCACCTCTCCTGGCGCCTGGAGGATCCCCCGAGGCTGGCTGGCTCTCTACCAGCCAGCTGTGGCCCAAGAGAGAGGCTCTGGAGGCCCTTCCCTTATAAGGACAACAACTGAGCTGTGATGAAACTTCTCAAGCCCAGCTGGGTGGGCGGGGAAGGGAAATGACAGGCTCCAAAGGCTACAGCTGAGCACTCGGGCCTCCACAGGAACTCGCCCATGAGCCTCCTCTCTCCCCTTCCTGTGTCTGTGCTGCGCGCAGATCGGGGCTTTCCAGTGGGTCTCACTAATAGAGGGGAGGAGGAGCCAGAGCCTGGGAGGCCAGAGCGGGTAGCCCGAAGAAGGGAAGATGCATAAACTGAGGCCTGGAGAGGGGAGAGGACCCTTCCAGCAGGAAACACACAGGCTGGACTCCAAGCCGTGGCCTATCTAGCTCCAGCTCCGCCCTCAGACCATCTAAGGGCCCGATGAGGAGGCAGGAGGAGGCTCTTAGACAAGTCGCCCTTCTCCCTTTGGACATCTAGGGTCAAATCATAAAGGGATGGAGGCATGGGTGGGGCTGGTCAACCGGTCTGTTACCCTATCCTCCTCCTCCCATTGCTGTGTCCCTAGTAAATTGCCATCACCAGCAAAATTCACCAACCCACTCTCCATCTGAGAAACTAATCATGGACTCACAGGATATCAGCACTGATAAGGATCTTTAAGCCCATCTAGTCCCTCCAGGATTTAGAGAGGAGGAAGTAACAGCTCAGAGGGAAGACGCCAACTTGCCCATCTGTATTGTAAAATTAAAAAACATTACATATATATGTTATATATACAAGTTATATGTGTGTGTGTGTGTGTGTGTGTGTGTGTGTGTGATATAAATTATATATGTATAAATAAGTTTGGGGGCTTTTCCTTGGTTTCCTATTAAAAGTTTCTTTTTAAGAAATCCCAACTTGCCCGGCCAGTGTGGCTCAGTGTTTGAGCGTCAACCCGTGAACCAGGAGTCACGGTTTGAATCCCGTTTAGGACACAGGCCCAGGTTGCGGGCTCAATCCCCAGTGTGGGGTGTGCAGGAGGTAGCTGATCAGTGATTCTCTCTCATCACTGATGTTTCTCTCTCTCCCTCTCCCTTCCCCTCTGAAATCAATAATAATTTTTAAAAAAGGAAACATCAATTTTTAAAAAATTCCAACTTGTTAGCTAAATAAAAGGACAAGGGCTCTTCCACACCCAGGTCAGGTTAGCTCTGGGGATTGGTGGTTCCCTGGAGACCATGTCTGGGGCGAGAGGTGAGGCCAGGTCCCGAGGGAGAACCAGGTGTGGCAGATGGACAATCAGGCTTCCACACTGCTGTGCACAAGCTCCGCAGCCTCTCCGAATGTCCGGCGTGTCTCCTGAGGGCAGGGTGATTTTGAAGAGAAAATGAGAGAGTTTAGGTAAAGCATCTAGCTCAGGGCCAGGCACATGGAAGAGGCTTAGTAAATGCGTAACAATACTGGGTGCTGGGCACCTACTCGGTGCCAACATTACCTTAGGTACTGTGGGTTTCAAGTACAGTAAAATGGGATCCCTTCCCAACTGGCAGCTGCCCACAGGAGTCGGGGAAACAGACCCCTGAACTTGGGATGAGCCCTGAGTTAGATGGGTAAGTTCCACAACAGCACAGAGCGTGGACCAGCAGGCTGCCTTTGCTGGGGGATCAGGCAAGGGCCTCATGGAGAAGGTGACCTTTGACTGGGCCTTGAAGGAGGAGTAAGAGCTTGTCAAGCAGAGGATTTGGGGAGGGCGTTTGAGACAGAGGGAATAGCATGCGCCAAAAAGAGCAGCGTGTTACTGGAGCTGTGACAAATTCCTGTGTCATATCCTGTCGGAGGAGGTGCTGAGGGAGGGTGGGGGGCTGGGAGGTGAGGTAGCAGCGGCTGGGGGTAGATGAGAACCATTGATCAGCGGGGACAGGGGATTTATGAGAGGCTTTAAAGAGGGCAGAGCAGGCTGTGGGGTGGAGACGGGAGGCAGTGAGACCAGTTAGGAGGGGGTTGCAATGGACCCCATGTGGAGTGGTGAGGGCCTAAGCTGAGACAGTGACCTTGGCTGTGGAGTGGAGGAGTACATTTTTTTTTTTTTTTTTTTTTTAGGAAGCAGAACAGGAGATTTTTGGGTCTTGTGGATGTGAGAGTATGGAGTGGGAGGAAGGGAAATCAGAGACGACTTACAGGATGCTGGGGGTGTGGAGGCGCCCTTTCCTGAGATGGGGAGGACCAGGGGAGAGGCAGGTTGGGAAAGGATAGCAACTGTGTGGGGGTTCTGGTGAATTGCCAGAACTTGGCTTGGGAAAATCGGAAGGTCCCGGGCATCTAGAGGGTGGGTGATTGAAACCATGAGCATGGCGGAGCTGCGTTTTATATGTTGGATCTAGAGCGGTTCTCCACCAGGGGCCATGTTGCCCTCCGGGGGACATTTGGTAATGTCTGGAGATATTTTTGTTTATCACAACTGGGAGGGGTGCTGCTGGGCGGAGGCCAGGGCTGCTGCTAAACATCCTACAGTGCACAGGACGGTCCTCCACACCACCAGCCCGAAACATCAGCGCTGAGACAGAAACCCTGGCCTAGGGGAACAAGGCATAGTCCCATTACTGCAACCAGGGGAGCGTGCAGAGTGAGTGGACAAGTTGCATGCAGGCATGTAAGACACCTGTCCCTAGAGACCACATGGCAGGGGAGTTCAGCAGCTCAGACTGAGAGGCTGGGGTTTCATCAGCTTGAAGAGCTCCTGCCCTTGTACACAAGCAAAGAGGCTTTGTTTGTTTCTCTTTGTATTATTCACTTTTTGATGCTGGTCTCAGAGTGCAGCTTCCTAGGCTGGACTCCCAGCGAAGCGGCTTAAGATGTGGGCATGTCTTTGCCCACCAGCCACCCCCCTTGGCTGCTGGTGAGGAAAGAAGCCCATCATCTGGGCAGCCAGGGCCGGGCTCGCGTTCAGTCCCCCACTTACAATGTGGCCCAATCGGAACCCTGCCTCCAGCCTCCTGGCCAGAAGCGGAGGCTGGGTGGCCAAGGTGAGGCCCCGTGGCCCTGAATCCACAGAGACGCCAGGACGGCTTTGCCCACAGCCTTGGACCAGGCCTTTCTGTGCTTCCTTCCTCCCAGGCAGCCTTTCAGCTGAGTCAGCGTTTCTGGGCCCCGCCCACCTTCATTTCCTTTCCGGCTCGTGGCTTAGGGTCTAAAAGGAAGCTGGCTTGCCCCAGCTGTGGCCAGTGCCAGGCCAGACTGAGGCTGAGGCCTGTGGGTCACCAAAGTCCCCAGGACATGATGTGGGTAAGATCGTGCCTGTCAGTGGGATGAGGAGTGTGTGAACAGCTCTGCCTCTGGGGAGGGCTATGGAGAAGAACAGCCCCCAAACCCTTCTGAACTGTCTGGGGTCCCTGCTGTGGGTGAGCAAAGGTCTCCCCAGGCCAAGCAGCTCCTTGCTCTTGTCTGCTATGAAAGACCCCTGAAAGGTACTGTTTTCAGAATTGCCCATTAGGTCTGCACCTGGGGCCCCGCCAGGGCCAGTCCCTGCAGTGGCTCTGGGAGGCAGGGTCCCCGTGAGCTCTGGAAGGATGAACTCCTGCCTTCTAACCCATTTCTAAAGGCTCAGAGGGGCCCTGGAGTTTCCGGCATTCTCCAATATCCTAGTTCTTCAACAGGACTAGGTGATAGGTTGGATTTGTAGCACAGACCTTCCGGCCCTGTGACCGCTGATAAGTTGCCTAACTTCTCAGATCCTCGGTCACTTTATCTGTTAAGTGAGAAGAATAATACCCACAGGCATTAAATAGGGTCACGCATGTGAAGGGTCTGGACAGTGCCTGGCTCAGGGGAGGCACTCCGGAAGCAGCAAACAGCGGGTTCGTATTGTCATTGTGTTAACATTTCATTTTTCAGGAAAGCCTTTTTTACTCTTATCAGAAAGCCCTCCCCAGAGCTGCCACTCTAGATTTCATCACAGAAAAACTATGGTGGGAGGAGCCTCAGTGATCCGCGTTTTACAGATGAAGAGATCAGGGAAAGAACTGGCCCAAGGTCACCCAAGAATGTGCTGCCGGCATCAGCTGGGTGGAATCCCTGGGCAACATTCTTCCCAGCCCTCTCCCAGGCTCCACCCCTACATGGAAACCAGTCCCAGGCCTTTCATTTGCACCGTTGTTGGGAAGAGCCCCAGACACCCAAAGGCTATTTTTCTTCTGTCCAGCCAGCTCTGCTGATGTCTGGAATCAGGAAACAGAGTGATGGGAAGTGTCCTGACAGCCTGGCGTGGGGGGACAGGGGGAGGGCATCCTCAAAGGGCTGGACTTCTTGAAATACAGCCCTGGCCTAAGCAGTATCATTAAAAAAATAATAAAAATAAAAATTAAGCCCTGGCTGACTTGGCTCAGTGGTTGGAGCATGGGCCCCAGTTCAGTTCCTGGTCAAGGGCAGACACTGGGGTTGCAGGTTACACATGTAGGAGGCAACCAATTGATGTTTCTCTCTCTCTCATGCAACCCAGGCACATGCCCTTGACTAGGAATCAAACCTGAGACCCTTTGGTGTTTGGGCCTATGCTCTAACCATTGAGCAACTGGCCAGGGCTAAGTGAATGCCATTTTGACATTCACTTCTCTTTGTTTTATTCACTTTTTGATGTTGGTCTCAGAAGTGCAGCTTCCTAGGCTGGACTCCCAGTGAAGCAGCTTAAGATATGGGCATGTCTTTGCCCACCAGCCACCCCCCTTGGCTGGTGATCCTGGATTCCTGAAGCGCATTTGACTGGCAAAAGTTTGACAATACCAAGGTGTTGTCATGTAGACCATGAGATCTCTTAAATATATATATATATATATATATATATATATATATATATATATATATATATACATACATACATACATACACACACACGGATAGAAAGTTATATATAGAAAGTTATATATTCCCACAACTACTTTAAAAAACAAGTTGACATTTTCTTGTCAAGCAGAATATACATTTACCTAGCAGTAGGTTGAGTTATTATTCCCATTTTACAAATGAGGAAACTGAGGTCCAGAGTGATACTGACTTGCCCAAGGTTATAGCTAGTAAGTATCAGAGCTGGGCTTTGAACCAGGTTATCTTCCTCCGATGAAAAAGAGAGGGCCCTGCTGAGACACTCCCAGACACTGGGGCACCTGCTGGCTGGGGGAGGTTTTCTGTGACCCCAGAGGAGAAAGCCAAACGGAATATCTAAAAACAACACAAATGCAGACTGGTGATCATAGCCTCACAGGTAGGGAGGGCCCTTCCTGGGCTTCTGGTCCTGATGCAATATGAGTTGTGGGATAATAATTTCAGGTGCATCGCCTCCTCCTTCCATTCAGCCATGGGCACAGTGAATGCTCACAGGCACTGCTCTCTCTTGCAGCAATCAGCCCAGTGAAGAGACAGACACATAGGAGGCCCAGACCAATGCTGTGCTGGGTGGCAGCACAGGGGTTGGGCACAATGGGAGGTGGAGGGGTGGGCACTCACCCTGTAACCCAGCTGCAAGTCTGTGTCTCGTGAGCACATGAACCCTCAGAGGATCCGCTGAGTTAGGGATGATCACAGGCCTTTTATAGACAGAAAATGTAGCCCCAGAGATAACCAGTGGCCTAGCCACAGGCACATAGCTAGGGTGTGACAGAGAAGGCCTTCTGGTGCTCAGCCCTGCATCATTCCTAGCAGGTCACATTCCAGGCCCTGAAGCTAACACATGGTGTGACCTGCCCTCCCCAGCCCCTGGCTCTGCTCCTGGAATAGAGTGACTCTCCTGCTTTTCCTTCTCAAAAACAGACACTCCCTCCCCTCCCCCTTTTGCTCAGCTGTGATTGAGACAAACTGGGTGACTCACATCTAAAGCAGAAGCAAATCTGTTTCAAACCCAACACCTCTTGGTCAATTTCCTGTGTTTGGTTCAGTGGGGGGTCATTCCTATGGAGTTTTCAAACTCCTACCGGGATTCAAGACCACACTGCCTACAAGGGCATGTCTTCCTTGGGATATAAGGTGGGAGGTGGGGAATATGTGGCAGGGTCCTCTGGTTATGTGGATCCCCACACTGCCTGAAACACCATCACCAAAGTCACTCCTTTGTGTCATTTCTGCAGAAGGACCCTGATACATTAAAACACATCAAACTAGCCTGGCCAGCGTGGCTCAGGTGTTGAGCATCAACCTATGAACCAGGAGGTCACGGTTTGATTCCTGGTCAGGGCACATGCCCAGGTTGCAGACTCGATTCCCAGTGGGGGGCATGCAGGAGGCAGCCCATCAATGATTAACATCATTATTGTTTCTATCATCCTCTCCCTCTCCCTTCCTCTCTGAAATAAATAAAAATATAATAAAAGAAAATACATATCAAACTACTTGTCAACCATGAATCCCATATTATAGCTATGAAAGTCCTTTATAGTTTATAAAGTGACTTGCACATCTGAAAATGGTTTTGATTCTCATAACAACGATGAAAGGTAGGGCAGCAATTTAAACGTGTCCATGCAATAGATGAAGATGTTGAACGAGGCTCAGAGAGGCAGAGGACTTTATGGCCTATCAGAGCCAATACTCCTATACAGGTCTTTAACTCCAAGTCCCATGTACCTCAGATTACATGCAATTGCCTTGGAGAACTGATGGGACATAGAACTTGGAGGCTGATGGGACATAGAACTTGGAGGCTGATGGGACATAGAAGAAGTACACTTTGATGGATGGAAGGGATGAGGGGAAGTTCTGTCTGAAGCAGGGGAGTTGGAAGGCAGAACGTGGCTAGAGAGAGATCCTGGATTCCTGAGGCGCTGACAGTTTGAGCAGGAGGAAGGGTCACCTGGCAGTGGGGAGGAGGCCACGAAGGAGGAGTCGGGGTGAGCTCTGCAGAGTTCTGGTGGGGCCTGTCCCGAACCCTGCAGAGCCGGAGGGGACCTCTCCTCTGGGCTTGCGCCTGCTCTCTGGGCCCCGAGGGCCTCCCAGTTCACTGCCGATGTCTGCTGCCTGACTCCTGGCCAAGTGTCCTGTGAGCCTGTCCACACTGACCCAGTCATGCTGGCTCGTGACTGTGCTCCTCGTGTGACCACGAATGAATCAAGAGGGGAAGCAGGAGCCAAGGGCTTCCAGGGGATTCCCGGATGCAGGCTGCTCAGGGTCTGCGTGAGGGAGGCCTTGGGGTGCCCGGGAGGCTGGGGCTCCCTAGAGCTGAGCTGTGGAGTTGCCCTCCTCCCAGGATTGAGGGCCAGTCAAAACATCCCCACCCCTAATTCGATAGCTCTCCTGCCGATGCTTGCCAAGAAAGAAGACTAGGGAGCAGCCACAGCAGAACCCCCCACCCCCGCTCCCCGCTTACTGAGACCTAATACCTGCCAGGCACTTTATTTATTTGTAAATTTAAGCAGATTTTAATAACTACATTTGATACCATTACATATATGTGCTATAAAATAAAATAACTGATAGAGCATCTGCCTGCGGACAGAAAGGTCCCAGGTTCGATTTCGGTCAAGGGCACATGCCTGGGTTGCAGGCTCGATCCCCAGTAGGGGGCGTGCAGGAGGCAGCCGGTCAATGATTGTCTCTCATCATTGATGTTTCTATCTCTCCCTCTCCCTTCCTCTCTGAAATCAATAAACATATATTAAAAACAAAACAAAAAACTAGTTCTTTTTAATCTGGGGACCATGGAACCCTCAAAGATCTCAGGATAGACTTCAAGGGGTCTGAAAATTTGGAAGAGAAAATACTACATCTTTATTTTTACTGGCTTCAACCTGAATTTTTTTCTCTTCACTGATGTGGTCACAAATCACATCAAATTAGCAGGACCTTCTGATGGTGTCACTGGGAGAATGATAAATATTTTCAAATCCCATTACACTTTTCTCAGATGTTTCAAAATACAGTTTACGCTCACCCCTATTTCAAAATTACAGTTGCTGTTAGGCCTATTGCAGATCTTAATGTTGCTTGCGTTAGTCACTATTACTATATCAAAATTTGTTTTTTAAAACCACATTTGTTTTGGATAACGACATTTTAATAGAGTTAGTTTCCTTGATAAGCCTATGTCATTTCATTTGTATTTAAGAACATGGTTCTGAGAAGGGGCTCTGGACATACACAAGCTGAAAAGCCCCTGAGGTGGGCCCGCCCTGCCATATTTAGTGAGATACCCATATTTTAAAAATGAATCCTGCTTTTTTAAAGAACTATTTTCCAGTTACATCAGAAAGGTGAATGCTGATCTGGTTATTTTACTCAATGGGGTGAAATTCCACTCCCCACCGTCACTGAACAGTGAGCAACCTACTGCTCTCCAGTTGAACACTTCCGTCTAGTAGCATAAAAATCTTTCCCCAACAGGCATTTGAATTGTTCGACTTAACAGAAGAACAACCCGGAGTCCCTTGCATGCTTTTCTTCCTACGCACGTACACTCTCCGTAATGAGGCAGTGTCCTAGGAGCGGTGGCTAAGGAGCGGAGTTCTTAGCTAGAAAAGAGGCTGGCGGTGGGGGCTGTGGGAAGAGGAGGCAGGACCGTTGTCTTGCTTTTAGGAAGAGGCTCAGAGTCAGGATGGCGGGGGAATGACCTCCAGTCTCCGTTCTCTCCTCACAGCCCACTTCTTCCCCGGATCACCTGCCCTCGCTGGAGTCCTGGTTCCTCAACTGGCTCCCCTCTCTCCCATGAAAATGTGCTCTGAGAGAGGGGATGGTGGTGTGGATGGAGTGGCAGTCCCAACAGAGGGGCTGGTCTTAGAGCTGGTTAGGGCCTTGTGGGACTCATTCCTGCAAAATGGGCATAATTCTACGTGCTCTTGTTGGCATGGACTACATGAGAAAACGGTGACAGTCCAAAGTCACAGCGATCACCAACTCACTCACACCCAGGTTTAAGCAAGTGACAAAGCTTCCCGGTGACTTTCCCCAGTGGCCTTTGTATTTAAATTGGGGATGGAGTCTTGCTTCTTTTGCAGTGGTTTCTCCCTGCTTCTTGGGGAGGGGAGAAACCCACAGGGTCAGGCTCTGCCCTGCCCTGCTCTGTGTTTGGCCTGGAGCAAGACAGTTCACTTCTCTGAGATTCAACTTATCATCTGTTACATGGAAATAATAACAGGATCCCCCCCAAGTGTTGCTGTGATGATTCAATAGAATCCTTTGTGAAGAGCATTCAGTGCAGAGCTTTGGGAAGAAATATCCTAAAAATGTTTATTGACGATCATTCAGTATTCAAATCCTGAGCTAGTGAACCGCCATGAGTAATGAAGGCAGGTTAGGCAGTATGATAAAGGGATTGAAGGAGAGCAGAACCGCCCCAGCCCCCCCCGCCCCCCCCCAATCCCCCAACCCCCACCCCCACCCCACCCCACCCCCCCGACACACACACACATATCCCACTACCACAGGGCTTCCTACTGACAGGGAAGAGGTGTCTGGCCTGGGAGTAAGGCACTCGACCTCCTGATGTCCTGGGATTAAGGCACTCGACCTCCTGATGGCCTGTCCCTGTGGGGCTGAACCCCAGACTGAAGGGTCAGTGGGCCAGGCCCTCGCTGGGCTCTGCGTCCTCCCTCAGTCCCCGGGGTTCAGGCGCGGCCGGCTGCCAGGCCTGATGCTCAGCTGCACTGGCTCCCTAGGCCAGGCCTGGAGACAGGAGGGAGGGCCCAGGAGTGGAGTTGCCTCCTCAGGGAGTCCAGTCTCCCTCTTGCCTGGATGGCTCCTCAGAAAATGAGCAAGGCTGAAACTGAGAGGGACGGAGGAGAGCAGGAACCAGGACCCAAAATGAGGAGCTAAAACTGAGAGGGGAAGGAGCACCCAGGCAGGGCAGGGCAGGGCAGGGCAGGCCACGTGCAGTGCTTGGGCCCCTCAGAGCTGCCTCCAGGGCCTGGGGGCTTGGTCACACACTCTGAGCCCCTCCAGGCCTGCTCTGCCTCCTGCCCTCCGCCCACCCCAGAAGCCAACAGCTCTCCTCCATCTGAGTCTCCCCAGGGCCCACATTACTCAGGATGAACTTGCCCTTCACACACACCAGAGCCAGAGCAGCACCCATGAAGGAATGGGGGTGGGGGCCCTTAGGAGTCACCCTGTGTTGGCCAGCAGAGGCCCATAGTCACTGCTTCTGACCAGGAGGTTTCAAGCATTGCTTCTAAAGCTCCAGCCATTCATGAGTCGCTTTCCAGACATTTGCTACTATTACCCATTCAGTATTTTTCTTTCAATAAACCCCTTTCAATCCTTAGCCTAGTCCCGAGCAATAATACCTCTAAAACCACAAGTTTTGATGAGCTGATTTATTTTTACCTGATTTACATTTGGATCAATATATTGTTTAAAAAAAACAGAAACAGTTCACCCCCATATCATCTAAACTCACCTTACAGGCCATGTTTTTAATTTAAAAAATGTTTTTTCTTTTATTTTTTTCAGAGAGGAAAGGAGAGTGAGAGTGAGATAGAAACATCAATGATGAGAGAGAATCATTGATCAGCTGCCTCCTGCACACCCCTTGCTGGGGATTGAGCCCGCAACCTGGGCATGTGCCCTGACCGAGAATCGAACCACGACCTCCTGGTTCATAGGTCGATGCTCAACCACTGAGCCACGCTGATCGGGCTAATTTAAAATTTTTTAATCTTCACCTGAGGACATCCTTTTATTGATTTTTAAAGAGAGAGGAAGGGAGAGAGGGAGAGAGAGACAGTGATCTTAGAGTGAAACCACCCTGACCAGGGATGCAACCTGCAACGTGGGTATGTGCTCTGACTGGGAATTAAACCCACAACTTTTTGGTGTATAGGACGATGCTCCAACCAACTGAGCCACACGGGCCAGGGCACGGACCATGTTTTTAGATTCATCTCATAGTCCATGTTTTGGGAAACTAGTGGAAAGAAAAGATTTGGGGATCATACGACATAGGTCCTATTACTTCCTAACTGTGTGACCTTGGGAAAGTCACTCAACCTCTCTGGGTTTCAGTTTCTTCATCTGTAAAATCCTCCTTCCCGTAGCTGCCTGGGCACGGGTGAGAGTGCTGAGCACAGGGGCCTGGCCCTGGTGGCTTTCCCCCCCTGGAGTCCCACCCACTTCCCCGCAGGATAACAGGCAGGAAGCCTGCTCTCTCCACTGTTTTCCTAACCACAAGGAGCTACTGCCTTCCAGGGTATCCCACACTGAGGGTTTGCCTGGGAAGAGGTGTGTTCCTTTGACACTTGTCCTGGAGTCTACCAATCCCAGGAAAGTGCTTCCTGGCGTCCACCCCGTGCTGCCATGTCAGCTCCTGTACTTGTGTTCCACCCTCAGTGGAAATGAGAATTAGTTAGGGACCCTCCTCACGGGGTGGGGGCGCCTGAGGATGTGGAAAGGCTCCCGGGAAGCTGGGGTCAGTCCTGGCACTGTCACCGTCTCACTGTGCCTGGAGCAAGTCACTGGCTCTGTCTGCACACGGGTTTTCCCATCTGTAAAATGAGGGGCCAGCTTTGACTGTGAACCCAGCCTCTCCCTCACTTCCTCCCCCATGCAGATGGTGTGGGTGGAAGGGGCAGGGACTCCTGCCTTGTCCTATTGAGCAACTAATTTGTTTCTCTTCTGGTTTGAGGATGTGGGAACTGGGAGGGAGCGTGGTGGGGTGGGATTGGGGTTGGAGAGGAAGTTGTTGATGAGGGTGGGAGACTGGCTGCCACTAAACCCTTCTGCACTGGAAACTTCCTCTCTGACCCCTCCCCCATACAACCGCAAGGAAGAGTCCATGGGCTTTTGAGGATGGTCTGGGAAGGATTAGATTAACATGGGGAGGTGGGTGGGGAGGCATGTCTGGTGGGGTATCTGGACTGTGCCGGGTGCCTCCTTCTGAGAAGTGAACTCAGGACACTATTCTGAGTCTCCAAATATGAGGGGTGGGAGGGTTCAGAGATCACCTGTCCTAGTCTAATCCCCCATCCTGCTTTCACAGAAAGGGAAACTGGGCCCTAACGTGTTTGGGGTTATGCAATGACTTGGAAGCAGAGTGAGACTCTCACTAGAACCTGCCCTCTGCTGCCTTCCTTCCTGCCCTGCCTTTCCACCTCTCCTCCCAGCTCTGATGATGCTCCCAGGGAGGTGTGGAGCCCCTATAAAATACGCTCGAATGGATTTGTGTGTGTGTGTGTGTGTGTGTGTGTGTGTGCGCGCGTGTGCGTGTGTGTTAATCCTCACCCGAGGATATTTTTCCATTGATTTTTAGAGAGAGTGGAAGGGATGGGGAGAGCCAGAGACAAACTTCAATGTGAGAGAGACACATTGATTGGTTGCCTCCTGCATATGCCTATCAGGGCTGGAGATCAAGCCTGCAACCGAGGTACATGCCCTTGACTGGAACTGAACCCGAGACTCTCCAGCCCACAGGCTGATACTCTAACCACTGAGCAACCGGCTAGGGCTCTAATTGATGCTTAACAGGAAGTGTGGGCACTTTTGCTCTGAGTTGACAACCATAGCAGCTGCACACATATACACAGGCAAACAAGCACATTAGCCCCAACATGCACACACTCACCTCCCCCCGAATGTGTACACAGCTGTGTGCATACATGCAGAGCCATTCGCCTGTACTAGTCAGCATTTAGGCACACAGATGGGACACACCTGTGTACTTCTCCTTGTGGCAGGAGAGGATCCCATCTTGTACCTTCTGACCTGCCTTTTATTTCCATAGTGGAGGGTGGATTTGAAGGGGAGGAGCTCAGACAAGGTTACCAGGCAGCGCTTCTATGGGTAGTAAAGGCCCACACCCCAGGCTGGGCCCCATGGCAGATGCCCATCAGTCTGGCCTAGAGGGCTGCTCATAGTAGCAGGGCAGGCTGACAGGGAAACCACCAATTAGTCACGGGGACCCAGTGAGGCTGAAGAAATGGGGCCTTGGAGAGGTTAACTGACTTGTCCACAATGGCCCAGCATGTAAACGGCGAAGTCTAAATTTGATCTTGGGTCTGTTTGACCAAGAGCCCAGACTCATAGTCCCACAGGCATGCCTTTCTTCATGCCACAGTAACTGCTCCAGGCAGCAGCACCTCACACGCCCATAAAAATGCCACCAAACTTCTCATGGACAGAATAAAGGGAACAGTAGTATTACTGGAAGTCTAGGCTTGAGGGAAGCTTCGTGGACAAGTTGGCATTTGAAGCTGCTTTAAGAATGAATGAGAGTTTTTAGAGAGAAAAGCAGAGGAGGCCAGGAAGAGATTTCCTAGCAGAGGCAACAGCATGAACAAAAGTAGTGCAAGAAGGTGTAACTGTTAGGGAAGGGCATGGTGGCAATGGAGCAGGGGGTGACTGACCAGAGGGGTGTGTGGTCAGAGATCTGGGATGGGGCTGGAGGACTGACATGCAGGTCAGAGAGGTTGAGTGTCAGGCAAAGGTATTTGGGTGCCAGGATGTCCTGGAAGGTGCTTAAGGAGGGGTGTGAATCCATTAGTACTATATGCGGAGGCTCACTCTGATTCCAGGATGAAGGATGGTAGGGACTGGATGCAAGGAGACCAGGCTGAGGAGGAGGGACCAGGAAGAGCTGTTACAGGTATTGAGGAAGGGCTTATGGGGCTAGACCAGGCCTGGAGCAGTGGGAGAGAGAGGAGGGTGGGTAGGAGAAGAGAGACAACCTGAGAATAGATAAGGGCAAGGATGACTATGCAGCCACGAGGTGCAGACTTCTGAGGCCACCCAGCGCCCACCTCTACCCTAGCCCAGGCCACTGGGTTCAGGCGGAAAGGCCTCAGAGAAAGCCTAACCTCCACCCCAGACTCCCTGTCATTTCCGGGTGCTGCCCACCCCACCCACTTTCTCCGGAGGAAAGCAGCAGAGAAAGCCCCCCCCACACACACACACACTTTTTAAATCAGCTATGGAGAAATACTCCATCTCTGCAAAGCTGGAGGACAGCACTAGCTGCCACCCTTGGGCACAGACACTGCAGTGAACGAGGGCCCCTGCCCCTACAAATGGCTGCGGGTGCAGCTGGACGCCCGATGAGGGTCCTGCTGTGACTGCCTTAACTGACCGCCCTGGTGGATCGGTACAATCACTGCTTCAACAGCAGGTCGGGGTGGTCATGCTGATTGGCCAAGTCTGGTCACATGCCCATCCTTAGCTGCAAGGGAGGCTGGGAAAGGGTGTATCTGGCATACTGAGCCTCAATAATGGAAGCTGGGCTCCTCTTCATGAGGGGAGAATACCCCACACCTAGGAAGGGGTTTCAAATGCTGGGTGGCCAACAGGAGTGACAAATGTCCAATATGCTACCTCATGGGGATGTTGGTAAGAATTAAATAAATTCCATGTAAAGCATCTGGTGCAAAGAACAGGCTCAATAAAAGTTAGCTCTCATTCTATTAAACTGTAAGCTCTACGGGGGCAGGAAGTAGGCCTCTTTTTTGCTCCCTTCTATATTCCTAGTGCCTAGGATGGTCCCTGGCACATAGTAGGAGCTTGACAAATGTTTGTTACATGAATGTCTTGCTCCTCAAATCTGTGCTCTGTCTAGGCTTTCTCTCCTCTCCTTTTGCTTTATGCTCTGGCTGTGGCCACAGTATTTTCCAAGGAGGAGGCATACACTGGAGCAGAGAGAACACTGCATCAGGAGTTAGGTGCCATCATCCACTTACCACGTGATCTTGGGCAACTCCCCTCCCCTCTCTTGGTTTGGATTTCCGCACCTGCAAAATGGGTACAAGAACCTCCGCTGCTCAGCCCCACACCCCTGGTGTGAGGGACAAATGAGAAAATGTGAGAAGCTGATTGCAAAGCAGCAAAAATCCTCTGCACCAAAGCCGGGAGGAAGCAGCTGCTGAAGCCATCCACCGAGAAGTGTTAAGACCCCACCCAAGGGGATCAGTTTTTGAAGCAAGGCCGAGGGGATGCGAGTGGGGAAATGGCCTTCCTCTTCCCTCAGCGAAAAGGCCTGGTGGTCATGTATCTGTGAACTGAAGCTATTTTTATGTAGCACAACTGCGATTATGACAGAGCCTCTTCCTGAAGGGGAAGGGTGGGGAGTAGACCTGAGTCATCAGTGGGACGGTCGGGCCACCCACACAGGCTACCCGTGGAAATCAGACCTATCCCCCCAATCCATTCCAGGCCTCTGCCTTCCTCAGGTAGAGGCAGGACCCAAAGAGGGCAGTGGGGCGGACCACCTGCTCCAGGGACTAAGTCACTGGGCTCAGCGCCTGTCAATCATTATTGATGCTCCAATGAGCTGTGGGTTGGCAGTGTCTCTGGGCGGGAACCTGAGGACCCACTGAAAAGAGGTGGGACAGGCGGATGGAAAGGGTGTCTGACACATCCTCCCAGCTCCCTGCAGGCTTGGCCAGCTAGAACTGGTTTCCACCAGGGATTATCGGGCACGAACTGTGTGCCCTCACTGTGTTTAGGGGCTTTACGTGCCCCCCTTTTATTGAATTCTTCCAACACCCGCCCCCTGAGGTACAGGTGATTTGCCTCCATTTCATAGATAAGGGCACTGAGGCTCATGGGGATTTGACTGACTCAGCTCTGCAGACCTCACAACTGTGAGTCCTGGGCTGCCCGAGCCAACAGGAAGGGTGATTATTTTCTTTACTGGAAGGACAAGGAAGGCCTTCTCAGAGAAGGTGACATTTGAGCTCGGCCCTAAACAATGAGCAGGATTTAGCTATCTTGGGGGAAGGGAGGGGGGAGAAGGAAGGGCATGTGACCAGAAGGGATGCAGCACGGGTAAAGCATGGACTGTGACCATGTATGGTTTGTTTGGGGGTGTCAAGTAACTCAAGGTAACTGGGTAACAGCAGGGGCAGTGGGGGCATTAGGGGAGGGCATTGTATGTGAGACTAAGGGATTTGGGCTCTTTGGGGCCTCTGCCAGCCTAGGCATCCTCCCGGAAGTGTGGCCACGCAAAGAGCGGGGAGGGGAGCCCACAGTGGGAGGAAAGACCCGGGTGGCTGTCAGACCAGAGGAAACGAGGTAGGTTTCCTGCCCTGGAACACGAGTCAGCAGTGCCGGCACGGTCACAGGGCTGCTGTGCTCCATGGCCAGCCTCCTGTGGAGCTGTAGGCCCAGCTCCCCTGAGTCCCACCGGCCCCTTCCCCTGCCTTTCTCTGAGCCTCCTCTGTGTCAGCCTTTGCACACAGTATTCCTTTTAATCCTCACAGCCCCCTGCAAGGTGAGTATTATCACCCCACTTCATGAGGGAGGAAACTGAAGTTAGAGAGGTGAGGGGACCTGCCCAGGCCATAGCAGTCCCTCTGGGTGACCTCATGGGATCCTCACCATCCTCCTTCAACAAAAGAATCCCCTCTGAGCCCTGCTTTTAATCAGGGGACCAATAACCTCCTTCCTTCAGAGTAAACAGGACCCTGAGGCCACACCCAACTTGTCTGCCTCCCAGGCCCCTCAGCATAGACGCAGATGTAAATCTGGAGAGCCCCTTAAAGAGAATTTTGTCCACATATTACAGATAGGGAGGCTGAGGCCCAGAAAGAAAGAGACTTACTTGGGGTGCCACAAATGGCCTGAAAGGTGATTGGCCAGCCTCTTTTGAATCAGAATCACTGGGGCTCTAGCCCAGCTGAGAAGTTGAGCAATGAGGCTGGTTAGAGGGCAAGGCCCGGGGGGTGGAGGGGGGGCCTTGTGGGACACCAGCTGGCTTGGGGCTTTGGGGAATCAGAGCCAAAATGCACTCAGCTCCTTCATCCCACTCAAAGCACTCAGACAATTTAGAAGAAGATGCCCCTCTCAGGACACTTGACTGCCACCTGCCTGAAAAGTGCACCCGAAACTATGCAAATGTTGGTGACATCACTGTGACCGCATCCCCTAGAATTGTGCAGTACACAATTTGCACACCTGGGAGTGGCCACCAGCCCTGAAAATGAAATGAGGTCTGAGCAACTATTCCCACTTCTGTCCCTTCCCCCTTCCCACAGAGCCAGAGACCAGGGTGCCATTTCCCACCAGGGAAGGGACGACAAAGACAAGGGAGGAGGGAGAGTGTGGAGGGCAGCAGAGGGGAAGGGCAGGACTCATTTCTGCTCTCCGAAACCGAAACCAAAAGTCCCAGCAGAAGTCAATGTGAAGGGCAGGTCTGCAGCAAAATGTTTGCACCTTCACAAAGCCGTGCTGAGGAAGCCGGATGGGACACCCTAGCTCAAACTTGGGGTCACCTAGACCAGGCCTTGCCCTTTGTACTGACAGAAGTGTGCAAGGCAGGAGACTCTTTTCTCATCTCTGAGGATTCGAAAGGCATCTCCTGACCTTAGTGCTCAGTACTGGGCTTAGGATCTTTGCTGGAAGGGGTAATGGTGCTCACTCAAGCCACAGTCACCTAATAGCCCAAGAGAGGGTGACCTAATAGCCCAAGAGAGGGTGACCTAATAGCCCGAGAGAGGGTGAACATGCACACACCCACAAAATGGGACAGCTGGCACAATGTGCCCGGCATAACGGAGATCCTACTTCCCCAAGCTGAGCTCAGGACATGTAAAGTAACATGGATTTTTGTGGCCCATCTGCTGTGAGAGGTCATTTAGGTGCCACAACATTGGATTCTCTGGGGGTTCTTGATGCTTTATTCAAAAAAAGGAACCGAATGTTTGAAACTTGGGTCTCTAAAAATTCAGATTGTGCGCTGACCATTTCTTGTATGATCCAACGAGCCAGTCATGTATCAAGAACCCAGGTGTCACCCTTCCATGGAGGTTTCCTGGATCCTCTGTGTAGGGAGGGATGCTGAACTCTGGCCCCTCCCTAGAGGGCTGAGACTGTTTAATTCACCTCTATATCTCCCAGGGACCTCCTTCCCTCTGAAGTTCTAAGAGTGTAAACTTCTGGCCCAGGGCGTGGCTCAGTGGTTGAGCATTGACCTATGAACCAGGAGGTCACAGTTCAATTCCTGGTCAGGGCACATGCCCAGGTTTTGGGCTCGATCCCAGGTAGGGGGTGTGTAGGAGGCAGCCTATCAATGATTCTCTCATCATCGATGTTTCTATCTCTCTGTCCATCTCCCTTTCTCTCTCTGAAATCAATAAAAACACATCTTAAAAAAAGAGAGTGTAAACTTCTGGTTTCTTCATTTGTGCGCTGACACCTACCCTGTGCTGGCCTCCCAGGGGAAGGGGAGAAGGGGGAGGGTAGACTGATGAGTCAGGGCGCAGGGGAACCTGTCCTCACCATTTTCCAGCTCTGTTACCTTGAATAAGTTCCTCTCCTCTCTGAGCCTCAGTGTCTCCATCTGGAGATGGTGATGTTTTAAATAGCTGACTTTTATTGAGCACATACTAAGGGCCAGGCACTGTGCTAAAGGTAGTGCATGCAGTAACTTATTTAGAAATTACTTACAAGGACCTCCAGTGTGGGAGGGACTCCACGAGATCAGCTGAGGAAATGGAGGCTTGGAGAAGTTAAGTGACTGCCCAAGGTCACGTGCAGGCGAACTGGTCCCCCCAGAACCCACCTCTGTACTTGATGGACCCAGCAGGCCTGTGGGAAGCTCAGCACGGAGCTGGCTCAGAAAGTTCTACTGTGTTATTGTTATCCATGGCGGACAGGCCTGGCTGGCCCAGAAGGCACTCACAGCCTGAATTCAGGAACTTGGGGCAGTGAGAGTTCAGCCAAGTGACCCCACCAGGATGCTGTGGAAGGAGGCCCCCCAAACTGGGATTCTAAAAGACCGTATCCAGCAGGGGTGGGGGCAAAGGCTGCCGAGGGCCATGAGGAGGCCCCGCAGAGGGCAGGAGCCTGAGAGGAAGCTAGCTGAGTGAATGCTAGAAGAGGAAGCAGGTCACATGCAGGTCTGGCTAAGCCACAGAGGCCGGGCTGGAGAAAGCACAAGTCTGGGAGCGCCCCAGAAAGCAGGTCACCGATAAGGTAACAGTCAACTCACTGGGCTGCCTCTGGGGATCTGGCTTAGCCTCCCTGCCCAGCAGCCAGGGCTGACGGCTCCTGACCCAGGGACCAGCAGATAGATGGCCCCGAGCAGAAGGGGCCACGATGTGCCTGAGGAGCCTCCTGCAGAGGCTGGCAGACCTCTAAGCTGCCAGAGCAGAGGTGGGTCTGCAGTGTACAGCCGGGGACTGGACACACACACACACACACACACACACACACACACACACGCCTCGCCCGGAGGGACAGGATATGAGGGCCAGGCTGGGTAGATGCGGAGAGCCCACTAGAAGCCTCGTGGCGCTGCTAAATCCAATAGGCCAGAATCCTCGAAGCACCCTTGCCTCCTTTCACACCCCATGGCCAATCCTAGCAAGTCCCGTTGACTCATTTCTTCCCCACCGCCAGCTGAGCCACTGCCGTTTCTCACCTGGGGTATTGCAATAGCCCCCTCAGTGGCCACCCTGCTTCCACCCTCAATTAGTGTTCAAGATTATGTCACTCCTCAGACAGAAGCCTCCAGTGGCCCCCACTTCACTTAGAGCAAAAGCCACGCCCACACCTCTCAGCACACCCCTTTGGTAACAGTTCCTACACCTCTCCCGGCCCTCCCTCCCTCGGCTGCAGCCACTAGGCTTTCTTGCTCTCTTTTAAGCAGGTCAGGCCTACCCTCCCATCTCCAGGCCTTTGCACTGGCAGTTCCCTCAGCCCAGAAACTATTCCTTGGATATGTGCCGGGCCTGATAGTCCTGCTCAGATGTCACCGTAGTTCTCAGCCTTCCAGCAGACTACAGCACTCAAATTAGGATTATTCAAGGACTTTTTGCAAAGGTGTGGATGGGATGTAAGGAAACCCTTTGCTACTCCCAGGCCTGCGGGGGAGGAAAAGAAGTGGCTGCTGGCACCAGGAAGGAGAGACTTGTGGGACAGGCCACCTGACAAGAGCAGGGACCAGCACGGAGGGACCAGGGACATAAACACCTCCCTCTCCTTCCTGGCTCTCCTGAATGGGCTCGGAATTGATGAACCAGGCTGGAGGGCCAATGAATCTCCCCTGCCGTTAGCCACTCGCACCCCCAGTTCCCAAGTCCTCTTTCCTGGCCCATTTTTCCCCTGGCACTTATCTCCTCACGTATTTACCTACTCACTAGGGTTATTTTTATTGTCTGTAAGGTCCAGAGACAGGAATTTTAGTTTCCTTTATTCTCTACTGTATCCCAAGAACACTGACTGGACATAGCAGACACTCCATAAATACTGGACAAATGAGTGCCCACTCAGCTCCCTAGCCACCCTGGGGCCCCAGCCTGGGGAAGGAGTGGGTGGCTGCTGTTGTCTGGCCCTCCAGGATTGGACAGGAGCCAGCAGAGCCTGGCTGGGGAGGGGAGGAAAGCCTGTGCCCAGAGCAGCCCCCCAAACCTGCGGCTCCTGGAGCAGATCCCTGCCCTTCCCCACGGCTGTGAGGTTGCGACCAGTAGGATTGTCGTTGGCAAAGGCCTTACTGCGTTTGGTCTTCTGAACAAGGCGCTGCTCTGTGAAATCTCCTACCTCATGAATCAGCTCTTTGAGGGCACGTCTGGCCCCTCTCCTGGGCCTCCAAGGAGTGTTTCCTTCAAGGAAGCCCGAGCTCACCCTGAAGGCCCCGGAGTTGCAGGCCAGGGGCTGTGTTCTAAGCCTCCCTTGGCCAGTCCTGGAGGGCTGTGCAGGGCGGTGCAGGGCCTGCCTGCTCACGGGCTGCCCTCGCTGGGCTCTTGGGCTCCCTCCCCCACAGGTGCCTGGGGTGCTGCAGGGGCCTTTCTGATATGGCACCGCCACCCCTCAATAAGCTTCAATGTCCTACAGAAGGGAAGACTCAAAGGTGACACCCAGCCCGGCCATCGTGGCTCAGTGGTTGAGTGTCGCCTTTGAACCAGGAGGTCATAGTTTGATTCCCGGTCAAGGCACATGCCCAGGTTGCAGGCTCACTCCCCAATGTGGGGTGTGCAGGAGGCAGCTGATCAATGATTCTCTCTCATCATTGATGTTCCTATCCTTCTCTCCCTCTCCCTTCCTCTCTGAAATCAATAAAAATATGTATGTATATAAATAGGTGACATCCAGCCCAGCCCTCCGATTGTAAACCTGTGCGTTTTCTCTAAGGGATCTAACAACTGAAAGCTATTTCAACCCAAACACCAACATGACTGGGGAAGGAGCCTCAGAATATGCTATTAATCTTCCTCTGAGGAAAAAACACACCAAACATTTGAAACCAGTAGGAAAATTCTGAAAAAGGAAAGGGACATACCACACAAAACCTAGAGGCCATAAAGTAAAAAGATGGATAATGTGAACACATAAAAAACTAAAAACATGGCCCAGCCAGCGTGGCTCAGTGGTTGAGCATCCACCTATGAACCAGGAGGTCACGGTTTATTCCTGGTCAGGGCACATGCCCGGTTTGCAGGCTCGATCCCTAGTGTGGGGTGTGCAGGAGGCAGCCAATCAATGATTCTCTCTCATCATTGATGTTTCTACCTCTCTCTTCCTCCCCCTTCCTCTCTGAAATCAATAAAAATATAAAACAAAAAATCTGAATGAAGAAAATTATCAAAAATACCATGCACTGGGACAACTATTTGTAACATACTGTCACATAAAGGACTAATCTCCTTAATATACACACTTTAAAAATTAATATTTAAAAAGGTGAACCAAATTTTAAAATGAGCAAAGACAATCACAAGGAAAGAAAAATTTAAAATGTAATGATGCTCAACTTCCCTCATAATTAAAGAAATGCATAACAAAATAACAATGAAATACTATTTTCAACTGCCACACTGGTACCAGTGTTTTACAGTGCACAGAGGGCATGGGGAAAGATTCTTACATTGTTAGTGGGAATGTAAATTGATCAACATTTTGGAGGGCAATTTAGAAATGGCTATTGTTGCGGGGTAAAGGTGGCCAAACATTCTTCGACTGTTCTCAATAGAGAGGTGAGGTCTATGTTCCCTTCCCTTGAATTTGAACTGGTTTTTTAGTTCTCTGACCAGAAAAATACAGCAAAAATGATAATGTCCTAGTTCCAGATGTGCATCTCTTAACTCGCCCAGCAGGTTCCACTTCTTACCTCTTGCAAGCCAACTGCCAGTTTACCTGAAGTGCAATTACCTGACATCATCCTGCTGTGAGAAGCCTGAACCAGGTGGGGAAGCCCTGGAGGATATGACACCACGTGAAGAGAGAGAAGTCACGCAGCATTGAGGCTGGGTCCTGTGAGTGATGACTCCAGCCTGGAAGAGAAGCCAAGATGAACCATCCAGCTGAGCCCTTCCTGAATTCTTGACCCACAAAATCATGAGTAAAATAAAATGGTGGTTTTAACCACCAAGTTTTGGAGTAGTTTATTATACAACCATAGGTATATAGCTATCCAAATTTAAATTTACCCTTTGACACAACAACTGCATGGATTCTATGAATCTAACCTACTGAAATGTTTGTACAAGTGTACAAAAACACCTGAACAAAGACATTCATTGCAGCATTGTTTGTGAGAGCACAGGACTGGAAATGATTTACCTGCCCATCATTAGGAGAATGGCTAAATTAATTATCATACACCTCGTTAACCATATATACTGTGCCGGCTGAAAGCCTGAGACAAGAAAAAGTCCCATTTGTGGTTCTGTAAGCCTAGGGTGACATAACAGAGTGAGGAGCACAGATTCCGGAGTCATAGACTCTGGCTCTGCCATGTGCGACCTGTGCGACGTTGGAAAAAATGTTTAACTTCTCTCTATACCATTATTTCCTCACATGCAAAATGGGGATGATAATCACAGTATCTACTTTGGATGGCTGTGGTGAGGAATAAATGAGTTACAATGACGAGCATCTGTGCTATATGTATTTTGAAAATGCTAAGAGCTTGGAATTTAAATTGGGCTAGAGCAGACTTTTAATATCTTAAAGGAACTGCGTAGCAAAGGATCTGCCAGACTGACATCTTGGGTGGGGCGGGGAAGGGAGCTTTGACAAATAAAGGATTGAAGCAGTGGTGGGAGAATGTTTTAAAGAAATGGACTCATACTGTACTTCTTGTTCTGCATCTTGCTATCTTTTAGAGATTCTTCCTACATCAGCACTTACAGACCCACTTGGTTCTCTTTAACCACTGCTCAGCATTGCATTGTATGGCTGCAGCTCAATTTATTTCACAGTCCTCTCTTGATGGACTCTTGGGTTGGTTCCCGTTCTTCGCTATAGTTACAAACAATACTGCAACCAACATCCTTGCATATTTATCTTTGCCTTAACACTGCTATTATTTCTGTGGTGTATATTCTTTTTTTAAAATATATTTTATTGATTCTTTTACAGAGAGGAAGGGAGAGGGAGACAGAGCCAGAAACATTGATGAGAGAGAAACATCAATCAGCTGCCTCCTGCACACCCCCTACTAGGGATGTGCCTGCAACCAAGGTACATGCCCTTGACCGGAATCAAACCCGGGACCCTTGAGTCCGCAGGCTGACACTCTATCCACTGAGCCAAACCGGTTAGGGCTGTGGTGTATATTCTTAGGAATGGAGTTGTTGAGCATAAAGTATATGTACATTTTTTAAAAGTCTGCACTTTTTTTTTTTTTAAACAGATGAACTTAGTATCATTTTGCCAAGTATTATCAGGCCTTGTTTTGAATGAATACAAGGATGAATCAGCCACCATACTGTCCTGAAATGTTCACGGTCAGGCAGGCATGAGAGTGGGGACAGCAGTGTACCGGGGGTGGTAGATGCAAAACAAACAGTTATCCCCGCTGAGGCCAGGGCTGGACCATGAGTTCTGGGAGCCCCAGGAGAGAGCAGCATTTTGGATCTGGAGCAATCAGGGCGGCCTCCACAGGGGAGGCTTCCTGCCTCGCCTTTGCACTGGGATCGCAGAGCACTTTTTAGAATAGCTGCTCATTGAATTCTCACAACAGCCTTTGCATTAGGTATTTATTATTATTATTATT
Source organism: Plecotus auritus (assembly GCF_963455305.1). Taxonomy (NCBI): domain Eukaryota; kingdom Metazoa; phylum Chordata; class Mammalia; order Chiroptera; family Vespertilionidae; genus Plecotus; species Plecotus auritus. The sequence goes on along the minus strand of NC_137770.1, from coordinate 50,658,260 downwards.
ATTATTATTATTATTATTATTATTATTTAGTATTATTATCTCCACCTTACAGATGAGGAAACAGGCCTGAAGAATGAAAATCTTTTCCAGCTCCTGTGCTTCCCCCATCATTTCCCCCTCTGTCCACTCCTCCCATCCCCACTTCCTCCCTCCACTTCCTACCCTGAACCATGCTGGCTGGGTTGGCAGAACTCTGAGTGGTGGGCACTGCCTATGGACACTGCCTAGGCTAGGCAACCTTCTTACAGAGGCTCGGGGCCCGGACCTCATGTGCCCGCGTGGACTGGCCCCTGCCCCTGCTTTCGGCCCAGACCACACAAAGCTGCTCCACTTCCCAAGCCAAGAATGTCAGGTCATCCCCTCCCTTCTCCAGGCAACACCTCTCTTAGAAATTAGGCCTTTATATAATTTTTTTTGGGGGGGGAGGGGAGAGGGGGTTAAGCATTTGCCCCGTTCTGCAGTTTTTAAAAAATGTACATTACTCTAACAGGAACCCATAGTCAATTCCCAAACTTTCTGTGTGAATATTCTGTCTTTTTCCTCTGGTTTAGAAAGGCCGGAGGCAGTTAACCACACATTTGCTCATATCCCCGCTGCATCTCTTCCTCCCTCGCCCCGCCCTCACGCACCAAGCCCCTAGCCTGGCATTCTAGGACCTCCACCCGCAATTTGGGGAACTAGCAGCAGGAATCCCGGATGGAGGGCCCACTGCGAGAGAGTAAGAGCAGGCGAGCACCCGCTGCCCCGCGTTGTGCCTGCTTCCTCACCGGCGGCCGAGCCAACCTCAGGTCAGACTACAGCCTGTACCCCCCGGCCCCTCCCTCTTCGCGCCCCTCTGGCTTACGTCACGGTCATGACGATGGTGGGCACAGACTACGTGCGCACACACCCGCGGAAATTACGGTATTTAGGGCAGCTCTTCGCGGCTCTGGCTCCCCCGCATGTCAATAACAGGAACTGCAGCCGGGCCAAACCGGCCCCGCCCTCTCCGGGCAGAGTTCCTGGAGGAGGCTCAGCGCCCACCCTCCTGTGTGGCTCCTCCACACGGAGTACGTGCTTGCGCTGTTTTTGAGGCTTTCTCCCAAATCGCTTTCCTTCCCGGCAAGAGGGTCGGCCCCTAGAGTCGGGTTGCCCCGGCGGACGCTGGTCTGAGAGATGTCCTCGGGTCTCACCGGTGGCACGACCCCAATCTGGACAAAGCGGGTGCAGCACCTTGGGGACCACTGGGTTCACTTTGGAGAGAGGCACATCTGGATTCCACTTGCAACTCTCACCTGCTTGCAGCGTGTCCCTGGTCGAGTCATTTACCTCTCAAATTCACTGCCTCCTCTGTAAAATGGAGCTTAGATTTCCTGGCACTGGGCCCAGGGTAGTGCCTGTGGCAGGTGGGAGCAGAAGGGTAATGATCACCACCATAATGGGGCATTCACTGCATGCTGGGGAATGCCCTAGACATTTTGAAATGACCTTGTTAAAAAATTGAGGGAAGAAACTGAGATTTAGTGATTTGCCCAGAGTCACACAGCTAGAGGGTGGCAGAGCTGGGATTAGATGCAGGAAGACATGGGCACACAAGTGCTGGGAAAGCTTGTGAATTTAGGGTGTGTCCAGAGGCCTGAAAATAATCCAGCCCTGCCCTTTTGGGTCATTAACCAATGCTTTCTTCTTCTAATGGATTATTCATCCCATCTTAGTATAATTCTTTCATAGGAAGGGGCCTAAAAGCCATCCAGGCCTATTTCCTTAAGAAAAGAGGGAAAGCCCAGCTGGTGTGGCTCAGTGGTTGAGCATGGACCTATGAACCAGGAGGTCACGGTTCAATTCCTGGTCAGGGCACATACCCGGGTTGCAGGCTCAATCCCCAGTGTGGGGCGTGCAGGAGGCAGCCAATCAGTGATTCTCTCTCATCATTGATGTTTTTCTCTCTCTCTCCCTCCCCCTTCCTCTCTGAAATAAATAAAAATATATTTAAGAAGAAAAAAAAGAGAGAGAGACTTGTCCAGGGCCACACAGCTTGTCCTGTTGTTCCCCATCTCCCTCCCCTCGCCTTTGGGTGCACAATTCTGCAGAGTCATGCTCCTTCCCACTAACAATCAGATTGCCCACTCAGTACAGGCACCTCTCCAGGGGCTGTCCACTGGCCACTCCTGACCCACTTGGCCAGAACCTTCCGCCCCCCACACCCCGTTCCCTCCTCTAGGCACACCAGGCCTTCTTCCCTCACAGAGCTGATGCTCTAAGCAGAGAGACAAGTGCAGCCTCTGACTCCCAAGTGCTGGCACAAGACCAGCAACTATTTACCACTGTTTGCATGTGTGTGTATGTGTGTGCTTGTTTGGGGGGCAGCAAAAGCAATGCTCAGAGACTGAGTTGTCTTTGCCAG